>NC_086109.1:15541175-15857581 GCF_963921235.1 Mobula hypostoma | reverse complement strand
ATGTTCTCCTGTGTTCATGGAGGTACAATGAAATCAGTTGGGTAAAGAACTTCTTCAGCAGAGGGGAAAGCTTTGCTCCAGGCGAAGAGAAACTGCAGTGCGTCGGAAATCTGCCGCACACGAAAAATCGATAATATGTGCAGCATCTGCGGTGTCACCACAGCACCTAGTCAGTGGTTGCAGAAGAAACAAAAATCTGCAGCGGGGTGAAACGCAGCAGAGTTTAAACTAAAGGGGAAGGACAGCTGTAGCAAAGTGTTTACACTGCAGTAGCATACAATCTGAAGGACGAGGGACATGCAGCTCACTGATTCAGAATCAGAATCAGGTTTAATATCACTGATGTACGTCATGGGATTTGTTGTTTTGCGGCAGCAGTGTGGTGCAATACGTAAACATACTATAAATTATAATGAGTAATATATGCTAAAAAATAAATATGTAGCACAAAAAAGACCAAGAATAGTGAGCTGCTGCTCATGGGTTTCACTTAGAAATCTGATGGTGGAGGGGAGGAAGCTGTCCCTAAAACATTGATTGTGTGCCTTCAGGCTCCTGTACCTCCTCCCTGATGGTAGTAATGCGTAGAAGACATGTCCTGAGTGGTGGGGGTCCTTAATAATGGATATCACCTTTGTCTTGTGAAGGTGTCCTCAGTGGTGGGGAGGCTAGCCCCCGTGATGAAGTTAGCTGAGTTTAAAGCCCACTACAGCTTTTTCTGATCCTGTGCAGTGGCCCCTACGTATCAACAAGCAGTTAGAATACTCAGCATGGTACATATGCAGAAATTTGCTGAAGTCTTTGGTAATGTAATAAATCTAAGGTAATAGAGTCGTAGTCTGAAACAGACCCTTCAGCCCATCTAGCCCATGTAAAACCATTAATTTGCCTAGACCCATCAATCTGCACCAAAACACTATTGCCTTCCGTTCACCTATCATCCATGTACCTACCCAAATTTCTCGTAAATGCGGAAATTGACCTGCATTCACCACTCGTACTGGCAGCTCATTTACACTCTCAAGACCCTCTGAGTGAAGAAGTTCCACCTCATGTTCCTCTTAATCTCTTCACCTTTCACATTTAACCCATGACCTCTAGTTATAATTTCACCCAACTTCAGTAGAAAGGGCATGCTTGCATTTGCTCTCTATACCTCTCATAAATTTGTGTACCTCTATCAAATCACCCCTAAATCTTCTGCTTTCTAGTGAATGAAGTCTTAATCTATTCAACCCTTCTCGAGAACTCTGGTCCTCAAGTCGCAGCAACATCCTTGTAAGTTTTCTCTGCATTCTTACAATCTTACTTATACCTTTCCTTTAGGTAGCTGACTCAAATTGGATACAATATTCCAAATTAGCCCTTACCAACATCTTGTATAATTTCAACATAACATCCCAACTCCTGTACTCGATACTTTGCTCTATGAAGGCCAATGTGCTGAGGTTTGCTTTATGTCCCTATCTATATGTGATGCCACTTTCAAGGAGTTATGAATCTCTAGTCCCAGTTCCCTCTATTCTACAGTACTCCTCAGTGCCCTGCCATTCACTGTGTAAGACCTACCCTGGTTGGGCCTACCAAAGTGCAACACCTCACACTTATCTACATTAAATTCCATCTGATATTTTTCAGCCCATTTTTCCAGCTGGTCCAGATCCCTCCACAAGCGTTGATAGCCTTTCTCACTTTCCACTATACCCCAATCTTGGTATCATCTGCAAATTTGCTGATCCAGTTAACCACATCATCATCCAGGTTGTTGATATAGATGACAAACAACAACTGACCCACCGATCCCTGTGGCACACAACTAGTCACAGACCTCCAGTCAGGGAGGTGATCATCTACTACCACTCCCTGGCTTCTCCCACAAACCTAGTGTCTCGTCCAACTTACCACCACATCTTGAATGCTGAGTGACTGAACCTTCTTGGCCAACTTCCTATTGGGACCTTGTCAAAGGCCTTGCCAGAGTCCGTGTAGTCAACATCCATTGCCCTGCCTTCATCAACTTTCCTGGTAATTTCCTTAACAAACTCTGTAAGATGGGTTAGACATGACCTACCACACACAAAGCCATGTTGACTATCCTTTATCAGTCCCTGCCTATTCAAATTCTTACATATCTGGTCTCTTAGGATACGTTCCAATAACTTTCCCACTGCTAATGTCAGGCTCATCCGCCTATAATTTCCTGGCTTGTTCTTCAAACCTTTCTTAAACAACAGAACAACATTAGCTCTCCTCTAATCCTCCAACATCTCAACTGTGGCTAAAGACATTTTAAATATCTCTGCTAGGGCCCCTCAAATTTACAATTTTAACCCGGTGACTAGATCTATCTTTTTCCATATTTAACTTGAAATCAATGGCATTCTGATCACGAGATGAAAAGTTTTCCCCTACACAGACTCTGTCACTTGTCGTGCCTGATTTGCCAATAGGACATCTGGTATTGTACTCTCTCTAGTAGGAACTTCTACGTACCGATTATGAAAATTCTCCTGAACACATTTGATAAACTCTTTCCCATCCAGTCATTTTACACTATGGGAGTCCCAGTCAATATATGGAAAGTTAAAATCACCTACTATCACAACTTTATGTTTCCTACAATAGTCTGCAATCTTTCTACAAATTTGCTCCTCTAAATCCCATGGACTGTTAGGTGATCTATAAAATAATCCCATTAAGGGATGATACCATTCTTATTCCTCTATCTTACCCATAAAGCTTCACTGGACGAGCTCTCCAGTCTGTCCTGACTGAGCATTGCCATAACATTGTCCTTGACTAGTAATGCCACCCTCTCTCTTTAATCCCTCCCACTCTATCACGTCTAAAACCATGGAACCTCAGGACACTGAGTTTCTAGTCCTGCCCCTCCTGCACCACGTGTCACAAATGGCTACAATGTCATAATCCTACAATCTAAGCAATGCCCTAAACTCATCTGTCTTTCTTACAATACTCATTGCATAAAAATCTATGTAGCTCAGAACATTAGTCCCCCCATGCTAAACAAATAGTCCCTGACTTTATATGCAGGCTTAGCAACATCTCTCTCCACAACCTCTACACTATCTGTTCAGGTGCTCTGGTTCCCATTCCCATGCAACTCCAGTTTAAACCCCTCTCCCCCCTCGTGCAGCACTAGCAAACTTTCCCGCCAGGATATTAGTCTCCTTCCTGTTTAGGTGCAAATCATCCCTTCTGTACAGGTTCCACCTTCCCTGAAAGAGAGCCCAATGATCCAACGATCTGATTCCCTCCCTCATGCACCATCTCCTTAGCCACATTAACATGGTGGTTAGCACAAAGCTTCACAGTACCAGCGACTGGTGGGTTAATTGGTCATTGTAAATTGTCCCATGTTTAGGCGAGGGTTAAATTGGGAGTTGCCAGGCAGCGTGGCTCAGTAGGCAGGAAGGGACTATTCCATGCTGTATCTCAATAAACAAATAAAATTTAAATAAATAAATAAATCTTCCTATTTCAGGCCTCCCTCTCTAGCACGTGGCACGGGTAGCAATCCTGAGATCCCAACCTGGAGGTCATGTCCTTTAACATAGTACTTAACTATCTGAACTTCCTTTACAGGACTTCATCACCCTTCCTACCCATGTCATTGGCACTGATGTGGACCAAGACCTCTGGCTGCTCACTACCCTGCTTAAAAATGCTGTGGACTCAATCCCTGACTATGGCACCCAAGAGGAACCATACCATCCAGATATCTCATCCTCGTCCACAGAACCTCCTTTCTGTTCCCCTCACCAACAAATCCCCCATCACTACAGTTCGCCTTTTCTTCCCACTTCCTTCCTGAGCCACAGAGCCAGAGATCTGACTGCTGTGGCTTTCCTATGCTAGGTCAATCTCCTCGACAGCATTCAGAGTAGTATATCTGTTGTCGGGGGGAATGACCACAAAAGGACGCTGCATTTGGCTGCCTATCCTCTTTCCCCCTCCTGATGGTCACCCAGTTACCTGCGTCCTGGTGTGACTGTCTTCTTGTATGTCCTGTCTATTAACCCCTCAGCCTCCTGAATGATCTCGAGTTCATCCTGTTCCAGCTCCAATTCCTTAACGCGGATTGTTACAGGCTGCAGCTGAATGCACTTCCTTAGGTGTATCGTCAGGGACACTGAAGGTCTCTGTGCCTCCCACATTCTGAAAGAGGAGCGTTCCATTTTTCTACCTGGCATCCCCACTGCTCTAAAAGTGCAATAACAAAGAAAGAAAGAATAAATAATGAGAAAACATCTACCTACGCCTGACACCTCCTCGCCAAAGGCTCAACTCCCCACTCTAACACTGGTCCACTCACACATTGGCTGCTCCATTTAAGCCTAACTTCTTTTTATTGGGCCTTGCCAAAAACCTAATTATGCACAATCCATTATCTTCTCAGGAACTGTGGCAAGCAAAATGTCAAGCTCCGATTGAAATATAGCCACAAAAGAAATGGCGATGAAGAGAAAAATTGTGGGAGAAAAAAGTGTAGCTCAGGTCAAACTGCAAAGGTAGGCAAATACTGCAGCACAGAGGAGACTGCTGTTGTTAATAAAGACTGCAACACACAAAAGCTTGCAGCGCAGGGGAAACAGCACATCAGTTAAAGCAGCACAAAGAAAACTGCAGAACAGAGGAACGCTGCAGTGATAGGTAGACAACAGTGCAGGAAATGGCAGCAGAGAGGGAGGTGCAGTAAAGGAAAAACTGCAGCAGAACAAACTGCATTAAAAACTGCTGCATAATAGGAAACTGTAGCACAGGGACACTGTGCATTGGGAAATTGCAGCACTGGAAGAATGCAACACAAGGACAACAAACAGAAGGGATCCCAAAGCAGAGGTAAATCTGCAGCAGAGAAGAAAGCAATTCAGAAATCATCACTCATTTGGAGTTCATACCTACAGCAGCATAGTTCAAAGAGTTAGCAGTGGCTTAATATTAAATAAAATTTGCATACATAATTATCAGTGGTATAGACAAGTTTAATGCAAGCCAGCCTTTTCCACTGGGGCTGGATGAAACTGGAACTAGAGCTCATAGGTTCAAGATGAAAGGTGAAATATTTAAAAGGAACCTGAAGGGAACTTCTTCACTCAGCGGGTGGTGTGAACTATCAGTAGAAGTGGTTTGATTTCAACATTTAAGAGAAGGATGGATAGGTACATGCATGAAAGAGATATGGAAGGCTATGGTCCAGGTGCAGGTTGATGGGACTAGGCAGAATAAAAGTTTAGACTGGGCTAGATGGGCCAGAGGGCCTTTTTCTGTGCTGCAATGTTCTTTGACTCTGACTTTATTAAGGAAGCATTCAATGCGCCATGGTTTCTGCGTAAATTCAAATTATCTTTAACTATATTCCCTGGAGCGTAGAAGAATGAGGGGAGATTTGATAGAGGTATATAAAATTATGATGGGTATAGATAGAGTGAATGCAAGCAGGCTTTTTCCACTGAGGGTAGGGGAGAAAAAACCCAGAGGACATGGGTTAAGGGTGAAGTGGGAAAAGTTTAAAGGGAACATTGGGGGGGGGCTTCTTCACACAGAGAGTGGTGGGAGTGTGGAATGAGCGGCCAGATGAAGTGGTAAATGCGGGCTCACTTTTAACATCTAAGAAAAACTTGGACAGGTACATGAATGAGAGGTGTATGGAGCGATATGTTCCAGGTGCATGGCAGTAGGATTAGGCAGAAAAATGGTTCGGCGCAGCCAAGAAGGGCCAAAAGGCCTGTTTCTGTGCTGTAATGTTCTGTGGTTCTATTGATAAGAATGAGGGGAGATCTCATTGAAACTTATCAAATATTAAAAGCCTAGATAGAGTGGACAGGGGGAGGATATTTCCTACAGTGGGGGAGCCTAGGATCAGAGGGCATAGCCTTAGAATATAAGAGCATCCCTTTAGAACACAGATGTGGAGGGATTTCTTTAGAAAGAAAGGTAGTGAATCCATGGAATTTAATGTCATGTACTGCTGTGGAGACCAAGTCATTGGGTGTATTTAAAGCAGGGGTTGATAAACTCTTGATTAGTAAAGGTGTCAAAGGTTATGTGGGTCGGTAAGAGAATGGGGTAGAGAGGGAAGATAAATCATCTGTGATGGAATGGTGGCATAGACTCAATGGGCTGAATGGCCCAATTTGGCTCTGTTGCCATATGGCCTTATGGTCTTATGTCTATAGAGTCTATTGATATCACTGTGTTGCTAATGGGTTGAACTGATATGAGTCCCTTTGAAAAGCTTACTGAAACAAACAGTCCACAGAGTCCATTCACAAATAATCCTTGTGAACAGAGCCCAAGGTCAAAGCCTGGCACAGGCAGGATTGCTCTTCCTACAGTGAGCAGGGGTCAGATAAATAACGCACCTGAGATAAATCCGAGACAATTACAACAGTATGGCTCTCCCACATGATTGTTTTGAGAATTCTCCAATGATCTCCACTTACCTCAGAGGTTGTGGTGTCAATAAAGTGGTGTCCTATCTGGGGTAGTCCATAAATGTCAGATCTTGGCCGATCTTTAGCGATACATAGTCAGTCCAAAGACGGCAGGAATACTGAGCTACAATATCCACATAAAAGATGAACAACCAAGTTTGTGATATAATAAAACAATAAATGTTGCTGGAGCTTTTAGGGAAGATTAACATATTTCATAACTGCTGTAAATTTATTGTCTGCATTCGGTATTGTACATTTACTGACTTTAAAGTTAAGTAAATTTATCATGGCTGAAATCAGTCTAACAAAATTTATATTCAGCTACTTAGTGGAGAGATGAAGAACTATATTGGTGAGTCTCTAAATGGAATACAGTAGCAAGGGCTCTTCATTCAGATCTCAGGTCTTACTGCCTTTGCCAAGATATACATTAGGTAGAAGTTCTCTACTGTTCGAAGAGAAACTCGTCCCGGAAGGTTCATCAGCCCCAGTTCAGTTCTCTCCCTATTAACAAACATTTAAACACAGGAGATTCTGCAGATGCTGGAAATCTAGAGTAACACACACAAAATACTGGAGCAACTCAGCAGCGGAACAGGCCACCTCTATGGGGGGGAATAAGCAGTCAATCTTTCAGGCCATGACCCTTCATTAGGAATGGAAAGGAAGGGGGAAGAAACTAGAATAACACCCCCTCACTTGGTTTCACCTATCACTTACAAATTTGTATTCCTTCCCCCATCTTCTTATTCTGGCTTCTTGCTTCTTCCTTTCAGGCCTGATGAAGGGTTTCAGCCCAAAACACGGACTGTCTATGTGCCGCCTGTCCTGCTGAGTTCCTCCAGCATTCTGCGTGTGTTGTCTCTGTACTACCATTTCACATCTACTGCACTTTGCCCCACATTGTAGTTTCCCTGTGAAGCCAGAATAAGAAGCTGGAGGAGGGGAAGGACTACAAGCTGAAAGGTGAGGAGTAGGGAAGGAAGGATGAAATCAGAAGCATGAAGATGATAGGTGGGAAAGTTAAAGGGCTGAAGCACATTTATTTACAAAGCTTTGTCCTAACAAACGGTTTATTTAATTCATCAATTAATGAAGGTTTTGTTCATTAAAAGGAAAGGTGGCGAATGTATTGAGATGTCAGCATTCTCCAGCCTGATTCACTCGTCTCAGTCTCGACCTCCACTACCATCATCCCCGTATCTCTCCTTCCATTTTCTTGTGTGGAAATACTTGCTCCCTAAATGCATTTTATGTGATCTTAGCACAATATACTTCACTGAACAATTACCATAGGGAATGCTGCCTTCCGCTATAACAAGTGGGTTCTCTAGAAACATAGCCCTTTGTTATCTAAAGGAGAGCTGCAGAGTCAACAGCAGTGGAGAAACAACACCAAGGCAATATTTGGAGCTGGTAACCTGTAACTCCCAAGAGCTAACATTCCTCATTGATTTAGCTAGAAGGCCAGAAACGTCAGCTGTTCATTCCCCTCCATAGACGCTGCCTGACTTGCTAAGTTCCTGCGGCATTTTGCGTCTGTTGCTCTAAACTATGAGTTTTTTCTCTCACCCACAGACATTGCTAAAATTCTTCATTTGTAATTTTATTTAATTCAGTATAAGTACGTAAAGGTCTACTTCCGGTGATGTTGAGTGCAGGGGCTAGAAAGTCTCCTCAGTCTTTGCTGATTTAGTCTTATTGATTGCTATTGGCAGGTACAATTGACAATCAATGCCCTAGAGCTGAGATGGAGAAGAAAGTCTATCAGTTTTTCTAGCAGATAACCCATTATTCATAGCTGGAATAAGGAGATTGTATAATGTCAGATATTAACAACTGTGAGAAACACATTAATTCAGAGTCAATTAAATCTTTCTACAATTCTTTAACATTAGCATTGACAAGTCAGATGTGTGTTTGCTTAGGCCCCAGCCTTGGATTACTTTCACTAAACTTTAAAATGTCCTTTAAATCACTCCTTAAACCTACCTGGTTTGGCTAAATATCCTATTTATTTTTTTATCCAAGAAGTAACTTAGGAACTTTTGTTTTGTTTTGTTTAAGTTGTTGTAGTCAGTTGACCTCATGAAACAAGCCAGGGATCTGGTGATGTTCACATGGTGTACAGATGCTCAGCTGGTTGGAGTGTGCTGTGAATGGATGTGCATGCGTAAATGTGTTAAAACTGAAGTGAACGTGGCTTCAAATCATACAAGTTACTTCCCCTTAAAAGAGAATATTAATCCAGTGTGGTTAGTACAATGTTACAACAGTGCCAGCCACCAGAAATCAAGTCCTGCTGCTCTCTGTAAGGAGTTTGAATGTTCTCCCTGTGACCATGTGGGTTTCCTCCAGGTGCTCCGGTGTCCTCCCACATTCCAAAAATCAAAGATCGAAGTCAAGTTTATTATCAGAGTACATAAACGTCACCACATAAAATCCCTGAGACTCATTTTCCTGCGGGCATACTCAGCAAATCTATAGATGAGTAACTATAACAGGATCAATGAAAGATCAAGTAGAGTGCAGAAGACAAGAAATTGCAAATATAAACAATTACCAATAAATAACGAGAACGAGATAACAAGATAAAGAGGCTTAAAGTGAGATCATTGAGATGGTTAGTAGGTTAGCTGGTCACATGGCTCTAAATGGGTGACATGGGCTCATTGGGCCTGAAGGGCTATTACTGCGCTGTATCCCGAAAATCAAATCAAATCGCTGGGACTACTGTGCACCCTTATTGTTTCTCTCCAGAGTTTCCTACTTTAGGTGGTCTAATGATGATTGGTGTGGTGATGTAATTTTTTATTATAATTAATTCAAGGTGTGTGGGCTTCATAGAATGATCCAGCCCATCCCAGTTCCTGTGGAGAAGGTGGTGGAGAACTGCCTTCTTGGACCATTGCAGTCACTGAGATGTGAGTCAAGCCAGGTTTATTGTCATTTAAATACATATATACATGCACACCATCAAACGAGACAACATTCCTCTGCACCAGGCTATAAAGCACAGTGGTATACATAACACATAATAACTTATGAAAGTAAGGATGAAATCTACAGATGGATTACACATAAATTGTCACATGATCGGCAACAATGAATATATCAAGTCAATATTTATAAACAAACAAGCATTTATTAAACCCTGATAAACAATGAAAAAAACATGAAAACCCTAACCGGAAGTAAACAGCTATGCGGCCATTCAGTAAACCGCTACTCAGTACTAGTTCTTAAAGCCATAAATGCGAAACCAGTTCTTAAAGCGATAAATTCAAACACAGTTCCTCGAATGGTAAATTTTAAAGTCCAAGACATTTATATAGTCAATTAGGAGAGACTTTCATGAAGTAACGAATTCCTCGAAGACACAACGTCACTGCCACTCCCAGCCGGATCCTGCCTTGTCCACAGGATTCACGACGACAGAAATAAAACGGTTTTAAAGGCACTGACCTTCCTCCTCCATAGAATAGATCCTGCACAGCCTTTTCTACCACTTTTAGCAGAGGCTATCTCATGCAGATCACTCTTTCTTGAATAAATTATATAATGGTTGATCCCTTCCAAACCCGTCAAACGTCTCCTTCAGGGTCCGGTCTTCAATCTCCAATGTTACTGAAAAGATACATTAACAAACCTGGCAGCGATTGGTCAAACTGCTGGCTCAGATTTCTGTACCTTACATTAGAACGTAAAACTCTGTTTAAAATCAAAACTGCGTCATAAATGTAAATACGCAGCGGAGCGGGGTATCTCATGGATGTTCTAACTGAAACACTAACTGCGTCACCAAGGGTCTTGCCTTTTATAGCTGTGGTGAACATATCATCACGTGACCTCACATTGGCGGGAAAATTACATCAGGTGACCTCCAAAAGGTCATTACATCATTCTCACAAGAAAGTCACAAGATCTCCATGAGGTATGTAACATAAAGAAACTATATTAGATTCAACTTTATTGTCATCGTGCCAAGTACAGATACAAAGCCAATGAAATACATTTACCATCTGACCAGAAACGCAAAGAATAGTGTTATTTACAAAATAACTGCGAATAAAAAAAGTGCTACACACACAAATATAAAAGTACTAAGACAGTACAATACGGATGCAATACTACTTAGTGCTGTGATGAGAGGTTCAGCAGTCTCACAGCCCCAGGGAAAAAGCTCTTCCCGTGCCTGCTGGTGTGGGAGCGGAGGCTCCTGTAGCACCTACCAGATGGGAGGAGAGTTAAAAGTCCATGGTTAGGGTGACCTAAAGTGCATACATTAAGTTCTGTAAGGTATAGGACAGATTAACCAGTGACACTTTGAATGTAATGCAGCAGGGAGTTCAGAAGCCTAATGGTTTAAGGGAAGAAACTGTTTCCCATCTAGACCGTTCATCCTTTTATGCATTGGAGTCTCCTGCCTGGTGGTAGAAAGTCAAAGAGGATGCTGGATGAATAGGCGGGATCCCTAAAAATACTAAGGGTCCAGTGTATGCAGCGCTCTTGATAAATGTCCCCAATGGATAGTATGGAGACCCCTGTGATCCTCTCAGCCCGTATACCTGCATAGACTCACTGTAGTCTTTGAGGTGTGAGTACACCACAATGCTGTTAGAGAGGAAGTTCCGGGGGTTTGACCAGGGATATATTTCCAAGTTAGGATGTTTGTGGCTTGGAGAACAACTTCCAGTTGGTGGTGTTTCTCAGTCTTTTGCTCCCCTTGTCCTTCCAGCTGGTAAGCGTGGTGGATTTGGAAAGTGGTGCCCAAGGAGTCTGGGTGAACTCCTGAAGTTGATCCTATAGAAGAAGAATGCTGATAATGATTAGACTTTTTTTCTGTCCTTTTGATTGCTGTAGGTGGAACACTTGTGCTCAGAGTATGTTAGTCATGAATACCTCCTCCCATAGCTCAAGTTAGATGTGGAATTAAAACGGTTACTTAATGTGTATGCTCCAACATGTGAAAAAGGCAATGTATTTCAAACTGAGTAATCATCTGACTAAATCCCATTAAATGTGTCATCTCACTGTGTACTGTCACAACATCTCCTAGGAAGTTTGTGCAAACCACGGCTGGTTATGTTGACACAAAGAGGTAAACTACAATAAAACAATTACAAGCATCAGGAAGCCCAGAGCACAGGGAGGAAAAGGAAGTGTGTGTGCGTGTGTGTAGATTTACAAGGTTAAAAACAAAAATGAATAAAATATCAGCATTTTAAACCAAGTCCAACAGAGAACACTTAAAACATGAGTCAGAACATTAGAAATCTCAGTCAAATACCTGCCGTCTATATTTGAGTGAGGATAAGTTATTCAACCATGGAGCCGGCTTCTCCCTGAGCACACTTCCATTGAAACCACAATATAAGAACAGTTCGGTGTTGCATCGATTAATCCTGGAGACTCCCAGCTCCCTGTGTGGAGATTATATAACCCATCCACTACCACATGGGTGTCAGTCATCTGCATTATGGCTTGTACCTACATAGCAGGTTCCCACCTAGAACTGTAATCAGTTTTATCCTAAGGAGTTGTTTAAGGTTAGCTGGCAGCAATACATTCAGTTGCCACTTTATTAGATACCTTCTATACCTAATGAATTGTGCACTGAGTGTATGTTAATTGTCTTCTACTGTTGCAGCCCATCCACTTCAAGGTGCATGGTGGTGTGCATTCAAAGATGCTCTCCTGCACACAACTGTTGTAACTCGTGGTTATTAGAGTTACTGTCACCTTCCTGTCAGCTTGAACGACTCTGGCTATTCTCCTCTGAGTTCTCTCATTAACAAGCCATTTTTGCCCACAGAACTGCCACTCACTGGATTTTTTTTTTTTTGGTTTTCACACCTTTCTGTGTAAGCTCTAGATACACTTGTGCAAGAAAATCCTAGGAGATCAGCAGTTTCTGAGGTTCTCAAACCACCCCATCTGGCACCACCAATCATTTCATGGGCAATATCACTTAGATGACATTTCTTCCCCATTCTGATGTTTGGTCTGAACAACAACTGAACCTCTTGACTAAGTCTACATGCTTTTATGCATTGAGTTGCTGCCACGTGATTGGCTGATTATATATTTGCATTAATGAGCAGGTGTACAGGTGTACCTAATAAAGTGGCTACTGAGTGTATATTGGCCCTTGATGCCGATAAATGGCAGAAGAATCATAGGGAATTTGAAGGGCATACAGAACACAGTACAATGCAGCGCAGGAACAGGCTCTTTAACCCACATGATGTCAAATTAAAGAAATCTCTTCTGCCTGCACATGATCCATTTCCCTCCATTCTCTGAATATCCTTGTTCCTCTCCACATGCCTCTAAAATGCCACTGTTGGATCTGCTTTCACCACCATCCCGATCAATGCTTTCCAGGCACCCACCACACCCTACATAAAAGAAAACTTACTCCACATATCACTTTTAAACTTTCTCCATCTCACTTTAAAGCTATGCCCTCTAGTACTTGACATTTCTCCTATCTGCTCCTCTCACAATGTTATAACCTTTTATAGCACTCCACTGCTCCAGTGAGGACATCCCAAGTGGAATTCTCCTTATAGCTAATACTCGCCAATCGAGGCAGCAAACTGGTGAACCTCTTTTTCATCTTCTCCAAAGCCTCCACGTCATTCCTGTAAAGGAATGCACAAAATACTGCAAGTGCAGCCTAAACAAATTTTTATAAGTTTGCAAGTGACTTACTGGACTGTCAGATCAGCGGAAAAGGTCATTGGCTGCAGTTAACCATCACTGCAGGACGTGTAGGTGCCCAGGACAAAATAGCAGGCAGGAAAAATCATTGTGGCCACTACGGACCCTGCAAACCAGTTTTTCCAAACTGCTTTCCCTTACAGAAAGTGCTATAGAGCTATTAAAATGGAAAGTTCATGCCACCTTAGAAGTTTCTTCCCCCAAGCAGTTAATCTGATCGGCCTTTCTATTTACCCCACACTCTCCTCCTCTATCTATTGCCTGAATCACCGCACTGCACTGTAAACACTTTAAGCCACATTTTATGTTTCTTACATTGTAAATACATGCTGGTATTTATGTATCTATGCACATTTTATTCCATAACCATCCTTTAACTTCCAACTTTACTTTTATATAATTCTTTATTCTTTATAATTGTTGAATGTTGTTGGTTTTCTTGCATGTCATAGCAGCACACCATGGAAAGTCCCTAATATGTGTATCTCTCTCTCTCTCCTCAATGCTGTCAGAGAATTGTGCCGGAGCAAGGTTTAATTGACGTGGTTTGTGGATTGGACTGTAGGTCACATTATGATGTGCTTTCTGGTTCATGCTCGCTCCTTTTCCTGTTGCTATTTTTGGGCGACTTTAAATTGGGGTGACCTGCAGATAATGAACACCGAGCTGAACTGAATGTGGACTCTTTCATTTTTGTGTTTTCTCTCGTTCTTTTTTGTTACGGGTTGCACAATTTGTTTGTTTGTGTATTGGGCTTTCTTTGTTTCATGGCTGAATGTGGGGAAATGAATCTTAGGGTTGTATGCTGCATACAGACTTCGATAATCAATGTATTTTGAATCCTTTGACATATATGGTGAATAAAGTTGATCCTTGATCCTTGATGACTCTTATAAGCTGCAGGACCACAAGGAATAAGAAGATGAGGGAATGCGAGCAATAAGGTTGCTCTGTTATGAACTGGAAAAGTCCAGATGGGCCAAGAGGACTTGCTTTGTGTTGTGACGTGTAAGTCAGGAATACGAAACCTAATCTGATTTCAGGAAGTGCTCTGCCATTTAGTGCAGTGCTCTGATCCAAGTCCTGCTCCGCGTTATGGTTCAAGTTTGCGGATGACACTACAGAAGCTCAGATGGCGATGGCGCTTCCAATGTACAGCAACAAAAGAGGCTGCAGAGGGCCTCATGTTCGGCTGGCTCCACCATGGACGCAAGCTTTCCAGCTATCGAGGACATCTTCAAGAGGCAGTGGCTCAAGGAGGCAGCATCTATCTTTAAGGACGCTCATCGTCCCGAACATACTCTGTTCTCATTTTGACCATCAAGGAGGAGGTCGAGGAACCTGAGAACGCACACTCAATGTTTCAGACTAAACTTCCTCCCTTCCATTATCAGATTACCGAACTGTCCATGAATCCATCTACACTACTTTGCTATTTCTCATCTGTGCTATTTTTTTCATAACTTACAGTAACGTTTTAAGGATTGCATTTCACTGCTGCTACAAAACAGAAAATTTCATGACATCTGTCAGTGATAATAAGCCTGATTCTAATTCTGAACCCAACCCAAACCTGTCCTGGCTACTATCAATTGAAACTTGCTGGAGCCTGAAGCCAACTCAGCCCAAACACAATTAACAGGGCCAGTGCGGTGACGCAGCTAAGTGAAGCTGCTGCCTCATGGGGCCTGCATTGTGGATTCAGTCCTGATCTCCTGTATGTAGAGCTTCCATGTTATCCCTGTGGCTTTGATATTGAACCCAGGACTCGCCAATGACTCAAGGGTTCAAAGGTTCAATTTAATGTCAGAGAAATGTATACAATATACATCCTGAAATGCTTTTTTTTTCCACAAACATCCACAAAAACAGAGAAGTGCCCCAAAGAATGAGCTACGGTTAAATGTGAGAACCCCAAAGTACCCCCCCACCAGCTCCCCCCTCCTGCAAGTAAGCAGCAGCAAGCAACAACCCCCCCTCCCCAGCAAAAAAAAAGCAAACATCGCGCTCAAGCGTGAGCAAAACAATAGCAAAGGCACAGATTTGCAGTTACCCCAAAGACTTTGCATTTCACACCGGCATTCAACGTGCCACAGGCTCCCTCTCTCCCTAATAAGGGAGAGGGAGGTGCCTCCATTTTCCCAGCGAGCGGGGAGACATAACAAACAACTTGCTGATTTACGATGTTAAAAGTCCGTTATGTCGCTTTTTTCGAGCTCTGTGCCTGAAGATCGCAAGGAACTCGGGTATTCGGGCACACAGCAGAAGATTCTCCAACTCCCCCGACGACATACGGGTCTCCTGCCTTGACACCGTCCCTCGATCTGCCCATCACCAGAGCCACGAGATCTTAGGCTTCCAAATACGAGCCTGACTCTCAGGCCGAACCCTTGGCGTGCCGAACAACGGCCAGTCCTGAAACCCCAATAACGGGTCCCATTCCCGCAACAATCCAAAGTCAGCGTGTAACTCCAGGTCAGGGTCTTCAAAGGAACCCTGAAAGGGAAAAAATAAAGATATTGAAGATGGAAGAGAGCTGTTTCTGAAGATGCGAGCAAAGGAGTCGACGTTTTGCGCCATCTTAACCCCGCCTCTGCCTCCGGACTCCAGACTTGCCGTTGATGGCTCCTCACACTCCAGGAATACCTAGGGGAACACAGGCCCTGCCACACGGACCGCCAACCCTGAGACCTGCCAGCCTTGGGGGGGGGGGCACTTGTTGACCTGGAGGTGGAGTGGTGCACAATCTCCTGTTCTTGCAGCTTTTCATCCACATCCATCCACTTCCCCTTCCATTTCTGTGTGCCGGAAACAGTCAAGAAGAAAGGCCGCAAATCAGGCAGCACCTTTGGATGGATAACTTCCTTATCCCGAGACTCTTGGGAATCCGGAACTCACTGCCACCTGGAATAGTTAAGGGATCAAATCTTCAAGGCATCAATAAAAAGTTAAATCAGCAAAAGGGGGAATGGGAAAAGTACTAATGAGAAGTAGTAGATATTGTATGGATGATACTTGTGGCAACAATAACCCTTTCCCTCTTGCTGCTTTTCTGCTCTAGATAATGCTTCAATCAACAATCTCACAAGCTTTTTACATCAGTAGACACAAGGCCTTTAAATTTAGTATCTTTTTTGTACCAACTTTCACTATTAATGAGTGCTCAGTTTTACAAGATTCACTGGTCATGTAATCCACTCAGGAAAAGAAAATGATTCCCTCACATCTGTTCCTGTACAACCTCTGTGCTGCCTTGTCAATTCTTGTTCATTACGAGTGACAATCAGAGGAAGGCACTGGAAAGTCATTACATTTCCTGCAGCCGTCGGTTGCTATTGGATTCTGCTGCCAATAATTGCATTGTATTTTTGCTGAATTGTTGTGCTTTGCTGTCCTCCTACTTGGAATTTAAGCTATTGATCTTGCTCCACGATCATGAGTAGTCAGTTTAAATCCCAGAATGAATTAGCTCAGGAAAATATAAAGCTAACCCGATTGAAGTCTTTAAGATTAATATAATGTTTTGATCAGGGAAATTGAAAGTTTATACATTTGTTGGTCCAGGGTAGAGATTCACAAGCATTAGATTTTCCTGAATCCAAACAATTTCTAGCCATGTCGAAATACTTTTGCAATTGATGTCAGGCATGCAAGCAATGCATCTCACTCCCATGCCTGATATAGAGTTTTGTCCCAAAACATCGACAATTCCTTTGCTCCCCTAGTTCCTCTAGCACAGGAGTTCCCAACCTTTTTTATGCCATGGACCAATACCATTAAGAAAGGGGTTCATGGACCCCCGGTTGGGAACCCCTGCTCTAGCAGATTATTTGAGACTAACTATGTGTCTCATCCATGAGAACCACTCCCACTCCAACAAATATAATTGGACCATCAAGGCGGGGAATGTTGGCACGGGAGATCGAACATAATTCATGCGCGTTCAACATGAGTTCCTTCACCAGGAGAATGTGAAAGCCCAATGAAATCAGCAAGGCCGCAGCATCTTCTACTCTATGCACACACCTATCCCATCAAACATTTCCAGTCCCACGTGCAAAGAAAACTCTAAGTTTCCCTTTTCAGCCATCTCGGAATCCAAAGAAGCAGAACGGGAACAAATTGTTACTAATCTGTGCTTAGCCACATGGTCATAAATGTAAAGTGAGTAGAGCACAGAGCTAAGCACACAGTTTTGTGGTGCACTTGTGCAGATGGAGATGGTGGAGGAGATGTTGATACCAATCTGAACTGATGGGGGTCTAGAAGTGTGGAAATTGAGGATCCAAATGCACAAGGAGGTATTAATGCCAAATTCTTAAAGCTTATTGACTGGCTTTGAGGGGATGATGGTATTGAATGCCGAGCTGTAATCAATAAGGAGAATCTTGATATATGCATTTTTGCTGTCCAGGTGTTCCAGATTTGAGTGAAGAGCCAATGTACATCTGCTGTGGATCTGTTGCTCCGGTAGGCAAATTGGGGTGGATCCAAGTCACTTCTCTTCACCAACCTCTCAAAGCACTTCATCACTGTGGATGTAAGTGCTACTGGATGATACCACGGTCTTCTTAGGCAACGACATAATTGTAGCCTGGTTGAAGCAGGGGGTGGGTACCTCACATTTCCGAAGCAAGAGCTTAAAGACCTCAGTAAACTCCAGCCAGTTGATCAGCGCAGGTCTTCGGTACTAGGCCAGGTACCTCGTCTGGGCCGGATATTTTTCGTGGGCTCACCCTCCTGCAGGCTGCTTGTATGCCAGCCTCAGAGACTGAAATCCCAGGATCATGGGGGCCTGTAGGAGTTTGTGATGGTTCCGCTGTGGCTTGATGGTCAAAGTGAGCATAAAGGGCATTAAGATCATGTGGAAGTGAAGCAGGTAGCAAAGAAGACATTCACATGTTTGCCTTCATCAGTCAGGATGATGAGTATAAGAGTAAGGAAGCCAAGTTGTAGCTGTGTGGAGTTTAAGGCATACAGTGTATTTGGAATTTGTGTACAGTTCCGGTCATTCATTACAGGTTGGATCGAAACATAGGAGAGGAACCTGAGGGGTTCAGCCCACTACTGCCTGGATTAGAGAATATAAATGATAAGGAGAAATCATACAATCTTAGATTGTTGTGTTTTAGGGTGACAGGAGTTGAGGGGAGACTTGACAGGGGTTTATAACATTCAGAGAGGCAGAATCAGTCCTTATCCCTGAGTGGAAATGTCAAATACGAGAGAGCATAGGTTTGAGCTAGGAGAATGCACAGGGTAAGCTTGTTACAGACATGGTGGTAGATGCCTGGAATATACTGCTAGTGATGGTGGTGGAAACAGACACAATAGTGGCATTTAAGAGGTCTTTCGACAGGCATATGCACTACAGAAAATCGACAGATATAGACTTTGTACAGGCAGATAGGATGAGTTTAACTGGTCGCCACAGACTTTGTGGGCCGAATGGCCTATTCCTTTGCTATGTTATCAATGCATAGCTGTTTGTACAGGTCTGCCAAATGTTTCACCTATCGTCATTGTAGTATCAGTGTAACTAGACGGAAAAAAGGGCATCACTTAGATGCATTTCTGTACTGAGGAATCAAACCTATTTCATATTGATTTTTCCAGCCATTGAAGGATCAGACACTGCATTTCCTTGAGTGTGTGTCAACCTTGCCAGTGTCGGCCAATGGCCAAGAATGAGAGGTGAAGGCAAAGCAGAAAGACAGATTACAAACCCATTACGGTGAACAAAGCTGGGTTTCTTTTTTCATTATTTTTACAGTCTGTCACACAGAAAGAGGTCATGAACATGTGTGACTTGATAGAACAGAAGACAATGACTGTGGAAAGACTGAAGGGAGGAAAATAATTCTGTCAAGAGCTCACTGAGATGACTCAGCTAACTGCAAGGATACTGCTCAGAGTTCAGTATTTCAACATTGCCTAATATCCTGTAATGCATTTGAATTAATTCTCTGGCCTTGCTGTGTTAATTAACATGCATCACACAGACACTTCCTGGCTATTTGACAAGGAGTCTGGTTTCTGTACATAGACATACCTGATGAAAGACAATTTAAGGACAAAGAGAGAGAGAGGTTTTCCATCCAATGATGATTAATGGGAAGAGTCATTGGATGCTAAATGCTGCTTCAGCCAGGTTGTCTTGGCCAATCACAGGAGTAATTTCTACTACCATGGTAACCAGAGTGACAGGAGCATTTGAGCTACTGTGCTGTAGTTCTGATGAAGGAGGAATACCCGCCGTCCACACTCAGCATTCTGTGAAGTGCGTTTTTGTGAGTGCCTTCATTAAGGCCTCACACATCAGCTGCTGAGCAAGGCCCAAAGCCTTAGCAGCTCTGAGGCATGAGGCCGAAACCATACAGCTTCTGTCAGATAATGTTAGTAAACTAAACTCCAAAACTATAGATAACCATGCACAAATAAGAACAACATTATTGATTGTTGTGTAATTTGGTGACTTGTACACTTCAGAAAAATATTCTTTCAGATAGAATCGTATATAAAATGATACTGAGAGACAGTATTCATGTTTGTAGGCACTCATCAGCTTCAAGGATCAGCCATAAAAAATTCAAAGATTCAAATGCATTTATTATCAAAGTATGTATGCAGATACTTTTTCCCCACAGTTAGCCCCAAAACAAAGAGAACCATGGAGCCCATTCAAAGAAAAATATCAATCACCCCCACACCCCACGCACAAAAAAAATCACGCAAACGGCATTAAGTGACAGGTGAAAAATACAGAATAGAAAAACACGAAATTGAAAGAGTCCGGGCATATTCAGTTCACTTCAGTTCACTAGTGGGAATTTCTGCGAATTGGTGGGTGGGGGGAGGAACGGGGCTTCTCTTGCTGTTATTGTTTTTGTTGCTGTGGTTCTTTTGTCGTTGTTATTATTAGTGGTGCTCTCCAAACATAGTGAACATGCTATGTTGCCGCTAGAAGGCATGGTGGCACTTTCAGACTCTCCCAGCACATCCTGGGGTGAGATTGGTTGTTAACGCAAATGACACATTTCATTGTACGTTTCGATGTACACATGATATCCGAGTAAATGAATGATTTTCTACGGGAGACTGCGCCCCCCCCCCAGAGAAATTCAACAACATTCTTCCCCCTCTACTGTTCCCATTCTTACCCAGTTGTAAGACAGTGCATCACATTACATGGTCAGAATTAGCCCCATCAACCTCAATTGAGCAAACACAAAAAACCATAGAAACCATAGAAACCACAGCACAGAAACAGGCCTTTTGGCCCTTCTTGGCTGTGCCGAACCATTTTCTACCTAGTCCCACTGACCTGCACACGGATCATATCCCTCCATACACCTCCCATCCATGTATCTGTCCAATTTATTCTTAAATGTAAAAAAGAACCCGCATTTACCACCTCATCTGGCAGCTCGTTCCATACTCCCACCACTCTCTTTGTGAAGAAGCCCCCCCTAATGTTCCCTTTAAACTTTTCCCCCCTCACCCTTAACCCATGTCCTCTGTTTTTTTTCTCCCCTTGTCTCAGTGGAAAAAGCCTGCTTGCATTCACTCTATCTATACCCATCATAATTTTATATACCTCTATCAAATCTCCCCTCATTCTTCTACACTCCAGGGAATAAAGTCCTAACCTATTCAACCTTTCTCTGTAACTGAGTTTCTCAAGTCCCGGCAACATCCTTGTAAACCTTCTCTGCACTCTTTCAACCTTATTTATATCCTTCCTGTAATTTGGTGACCAAAACTGAACACAATACTCCAGATTCGGCCTCACTAATGCCTTATACAACCTCATCATAACATTCCAGCTCTTATACTCAATACTTCGATTAATAAAGGCCAATGTACCAAAAGCTCTCTTTACGACCCTATCCACCTGTGATGCCACTTTTAGGGAATTTTGTATCTGTATTCCCAGATCCCTCTGTTGCACTGCACTCCTCAGTGCCTTACCATTAACCCTTTATGTTCTACCTTGGTTTGTCCTTCCAATGTGCAATACCTCACACTTGTCTGTATTAAACTCCATCTGCCATTTTTCAGCCCATTTTTCCAGCTGGTCCAAGTCCCTCTGCAGGCTCTGAAAACCTTCCTCACTGTCTATTACACCTCCAATCTTTGTATCATCAGCAAATTTGCAAATCCAACAAGATTGATCCTTTGCTCCTCCTCAGTCGTTTCACAAAAAAAAATGTCTGACCATTCAGCAAAGGTTTCCCAACCCCTCCTTGGGTTTTCCAATGTCCCTTCATTCTCTGCATATTCATGTGCCTCTCTTAAATGCTTCTATCGTATTGGGCTCCACCACCACCCCTGGCTGCACATAAGAGAAACCCACCACTCTCCGTAAAAAAAAACCTGCCTTCCTTTAAACTTAACCCCTCTCACATTAAATGCATGTTCTCTTGGATTACTGCAGGGAAAGAAAGATTTGCACTTTCATTCTGCCTTTCAAACCTTCATTCAGAATGTCCCCAAGTGCCCTAGAGTCAGAGAGGCATTTCTATATCAGTATGGAGGTCGTTTCTTGTATCCGACAATGTTGGAAACCCGTGCAGGAGAGTTTTTAAAGTGGACAAGCCATTGCACGAGGGTAGTTCCACTCTCTCAACCTTGGAAGTCCAGATCCAGTGGTACAAACACCTATAACAAACTGGGGTCTTCCTTGTTTGCAGTGGATGGCCATGATGCCTTCTGTACCTTGTCATGCCCTTCGCTCTCCACAGAACATTGCAAAACTGCCTTCCAGATAAAGGGTCTCGGCCTGAAACGTCGACTGTACTCTTTTCCACAGATGCTGCCTGGCCTGCTGAGTTCCTCCAGCATTTTGTATGTGTTGCTATGAATTTCCAGCATCTGCTGATTTTCTTGTGTTTGCCTTCCCGGCTATTGGATATCCTCTGAGATCTTGTCTGCCCAGTCCACCAGAGCTGACTTTGCGTGCTAGGACAGACATGTCCCTGTCACACTGGGGTATGAGGCCACCCCCAGCTACCCTTCAACAGATTTAGCCAGTGTCGAAGCAGTGTACCGGGGTGTAGCCGCTGTTGGAACCACAGGTGAGAGCCAAGTGTCCAGTGGGGCCCAAAGGTGAGTGAGCTGCCCAGAATGGACACGACAAGCCCCTTCACCAGAGTTGTTACCCCTGCCCCCCGGAAACTCCATTCACCCCTCTTGATCAGTAGTTTATATCAAGATATGGACAAAAAAGGCTGTCAATTTGCACACAGGAAGCACAAGAGACTCTGCAGCTGCTGGAAATCTGCAACAACACACAAGTGCTGGAGGACCTCAGCAGGTCAGGCAACATCAATAGAGGGAAATAAGCAGTCAACATTTTGGCCTGAGACCCTTCATCATTCCACAGATTCTCCAGTTTCCACGTCCCAAAGGCACGCTCATTGGTCATTCAGTTGGCAGGCAGCTTACTGTGTTGGTGGATGTTTAAAATTTGTGGAAAATTAGGGATTGATATGAACATCGGGAGAAGAGATAACATGGAAATTAGTACAGGCATCCTCTACATTCAGAAATTCACGCTCACAGAATTCCACAAATCACTCTCCAAGAATCTGAGATGCAGAATAAAATTCACTCTCACAAAATTGATGTGAAGTAACACTCCATTTCAATTCATCTTGTAATTCTTGCCTTTGCCTTTGGAGAATAACAATATGACCTGTTTCCTTGGCACACCCCCACCCCCACCCCCCACCTTGTAGTCACCTGTAGGGGAAAGAGATTGCTTTGTGAACTGGCGTTGTCTAAACCTTGTTCTTTACTCTGAGGAAGTACTATAGTTTTAGTCCAGAAGTGCCCAAGAGATAAATCTTCAATTCCCACTGACTTCAGGGTGATTCTAGAGGACTGGCAACATTAAGACAGAGCAGAATTAGAAGAAATATTGCCAGGCTTTTACTAATTATCTGACTGCTAAACCCAGTAGATGGATTGCAGTTCATTGTGTCAGAGAACGCCAATAATGTTGGCAAGAGTAGGAGTTACATGCCAGCATGTTATAAATCACTGTCTGGACTTCAGCTAGAACCGTGAGGCAAATTCTGGGCCCCACAGTGCATCAAGCTCTTGAACAGGAGATACATCCTTACTTGTTCATAAAGAATATAGTTGTCTTCCTTGTAACAGAAAAGATTAGTGTTTTTTTTTCAGTCTGTGGCTTAGGGATTACTGATTTGTTTAAAGCTATGTTTCAATTTTAAACATCTTCAGATTGCAGCCAGATGGAAAGTACTGGAGGCAGATAAAGTCAAGATGGTGCTTAGTTGCGATTCCTTTGCTTGCATCTTCGGAAACAGCTCTATTTCTACCTTTAATATCTGTTTTTTACCCTTTCAAGGGGTGGGGGTTCTTTTGACGACCCTGACCTGGAGTTACACTCTGACTTCAGTTCTTTGCAGGAACGCGACCCGCCCTCAGGGCCTCACGACCGGCCGCTTTTTGATATCCCATGTACACAGCCTGGAAGATGAGCGCGCATTCAGGGTTCCAGGATTTTGGCTCTGGGAACGTGTTGAGCTGGGGAGGGACGGGCTTCGGGGTTCTAATGTTTTAACTGTCATTCATTCTTTGGGGCACTCTGTTTCCATGGTTGTCTGCAAAGAAAAGAATTTCAGGATATACATTGTATACATTTCTCTGGCATTATATGTACCTATTGAACAAATTCGAACTTTGAACTTCAATTGAAGATAGCACTGTCAGTGATCATCAAATGATCATAGCCCTATACTCCTGTACCTCAACATTAGAGTGTAAGATAGATTTATAAATGTTGAGGCTTTATAAGGCTGCATCTAGCATATTGTAAGAAGTTTTGAGCCCCATATCTGAAAAAGGATGTCCTGGCGTAGACAAAATCCAGAGAAGGTTCACAATAATCATCCTGAGAATGGAAGGGTTAATATATGAGGAGTATTTGATGGCTCTGGACCTGTACTCACTGGAGCTTAGAAGAATGAAGGGGGTTCTTCTTGAAACCTTATTAGCCCTCAACCATCAGGCTCTTGAACCAATGGAGATAACTTCAGTCAGCTTCACTTGCCCCATCATTGAAATGTTCCTACAACCTATGGACTCACTTTCAAGGACTCTTCATCTCAAGTCCTCAATATTTAATGCTTATTTATTTATTATTATTATTTATATTTTACTTGCACAGTTTGTTGTCTTTTTCACACTGGTTGACAGCCCAAGTTGGAGCAGTCTTTCATTAAACAACACACATAAAAGTTGCTGGTGAACACAGCAGGCCAGGCAGCATCTCTAGGAAGAGGTGCTGCCTGGCCCGCTGCGTTCACCAGCAACTTTTATGTGTGTTGCTTGAATTTCCAGCATCTGCAGAATTCCTGTTGTTTGCAGTCTTTCATTAATTCTGTTATGGTTATAATTCTATGGAGTAATATTTCCATGTTCTTTCCCCAAGAACTGTTGAGTATGCCCACAAGAAAATGAATCTCAGGGTTATATATGGTGACATATATGTACTTTGATATCAAATTTACTTTGAACTTTGAAACCCAGGAATATTGAAAGGCCTAGATAGAGTGGATGGGGAAAGGATGTTTCCAGTCGTGTAAGAGTCTAGGACCAGAGGGCACAGCCTCAGAATGGAGATGAGGAGGAATTTCTTTCGCCAGATGGTGGTGAATCTGTAGAATTCTTTGCCACAGAAGGCTGTGGAGGCCAAGTCACTGGATATATTTATAGTGGAGGTTGATAAGTTCTTGTTTAGCAAGGGCCTCAAAAGTTACAAGGAGAAGCTATGAGAGTGGTATTGGGAGTGACGATAGATCAGTCCCGATGGAATGGTGTAGCAGGTTTAATCGGCTGAATAGCCTAATTTTGCTCCTATGTCTTATGGTTTTATGGAATGCACTGCCCAGGAGTGGTGGAAGAAGATATGATAGCAGTGTTTCAGAGGTGTGTAGGCAGACACATGAACAGCCAGAGGATGGAGAGTTATGGATCAGATGCAGGCAGATGGGAACATCTTCATTTGGTGTCAAGGCCGGCTGAAGGGCCTGCCCCTGTGCTCTACTGTTCTGTGATCTTGGATTTCCAGTGAATTTACAGAGCATAACACAATTAACCAGAATGAATGGGGAAAGAAATCTCCTGGACCTGGCACACATCCCACAGGGTGTCAAAGGTTACGGGGAGAAGGCAGCAGAATGATGTTGAGAGGGATAATAAATCAGCCATGATCAAATGGCAGAGAAGACCTGAATGGGCTGAATGGCCTAATGCTACTCCTATGTCTTATGGTCTTATTACATTATCACCCAACTTGCTGATGGTAGATTCTTCAGACTGACAAAAAGGAGTAATATTTCCATGTTCTTTCCCCAAGGATATCCTGTAAAACAGGGTTCATCCACAATTCTGATCAGTGTCCCACCTTATGCTAATTGATGGACAAAGGAAAATTAGTAGTTGTTGCTTACTCTGATTTTCGAAAGGCCTAGTACATGAGGCTGCCAAACAAGACAGGAGCCTATAGTATATCAGAAAGATACTAGCATGGATTGGGTGGTGGGGGTGGAGATAAGTCTCTACCAAAGGAGGTGTAAGGCACTCCTTCTCTCTGCTAACCTGCAGGAGACCCTTGAGCAAGATGTAGCCTCCTCCAACACCCCCCCCCGTACCAATCAGGATCACATGAAACCATGGGAGCAGGTGGTGGATGGTCATACAAACAGCTGGTGTATGTCACAAATTCTGGTTATGCAACCACAGATGCCAGACAAACAGTCTCTGAAGAGTATTGACAATGACTGGGGTCACCGATCTTGTAAAGGCACTGTCCAGAAGAAGGCAATGCCAAGTCACTTTTGAAGGAAAATTTGCCAAGAACAATCATGGGAATAAGACCATGATCGTCTACGTCATAGCACATAACAATAATGTCATACTACACCGCATATGATGATGATGTCATATGACATGGCACATAATGATGATGTCATACGACATGTCACATGATGATTTTGATGATGATGATGATGATGATGATGATGATGATGATGATGACGACGACGACTAGCATGGATAGAAGATTGAGAAGCAAAGACTGAGAATAAAGAAGGCCTATTCTGGTTGACAGCTGGTGACTAGTGGCAGTCGGTGTTAGGTCCGCTACTTTTCATGCTACAGTATATGTTATGATCTGGCTGATAGAATTGATGGCTTTGCGACCAAGTTTATGAATAATACAAAAAAAGGTGGCTGGGCAGGGAGTGTTGGAGCATAGAACAGTGTAACAAAGTACAGGACCTTCAGCCTCCAATGTGATGCTGACTGTTTAGCCTCCTCCAAGGTTAATCTAACCCTTTCTTCTCACATAGACCTCCATTTCCGTTCATCCATGTTACTATCTAAGAGTTTTTTAATTGTCTACCACCACACAGTATATGCATGCGCTTACCACTATCTGTATAAAATACCTACTTCTGACATCCCCCCAGTCACCTTAAATGCATGTGCTCTTGTATTAGCCATTGACGCCCTGGGAAAATGACTCTATGCTGAGTGTTGAGGAAGCAGAGAACCTACAGAAGGACTTGGATAGGTTGGGAATATGGCAATGCGGTGTACGGACTTGAAGACCTGAGGTACAGGGAACGATTGAATAGGTGAGGACTTCATTCTTTGGAGTGTAGGAGAAAAGGGGGAGATTTTATAGTGGTATACAAAATTAGTATTCTCGGAAGACTAATTTGTAGGTTGAGTCATTCATGAGGAAGGCAAATGCAATCTTAGCATTCATTCTGAGAGGACTAGTATATAAAAACAAGGATGTAATGTTGAGGCTTTATAAGGCACTGGTAAGGCCTCACTCGGAGTTTTGTGAGCAGCTTTGGGCCTCTTATCTAAGAACTGATGTGCGACATTGGAGAGGGTTCAGAGGAGATTCACACGAGTGATTCTGGGAATTACAGGGTTACTATATGAGGACTGATTGAAGGCTCTGGGTTGGTATTTACTGGAATTCAGAAGGATGAGGGGGGATCTCATTGAAACCTTCTGAATGTTGAAAGGCCTCAAGAGAGCGGATGTGGAGAGGATGTTCACTATGGTGGAGGAGTCTAGGACCAGAGGGCACAGTCTCAGAATAGAGAGACGTCCATTTAGAATGGAGATGAAGAGGAATTTCTTTAGCCAGGTAGTGCTGAATCAGTGGAATTCATTGCCACAGCCAGCTGTGGAGGTCAAGCATTGGGTATATTTAAGGCAGAGGTTGATTGGTTCTTGATTAGTCAGGACATGAAGGGATACAGGAAGATGGCAGGGAATCGGGGTTCAGGGCTGAGATTACACAAATGGTTTTAAGGACATAGAGCACGCTGCCAGAGGAATTGGCTGAGGCAGGTACAATATTAATTTAGAAGTGCTAGGCAAGCACATGGATAATCCTGATGAAGGGTCTCAGCCCGAAATGTCAACTGTTTATTCATTTCCATAGATGCTGCCTGACCTGCTGAGTTGCCCCAGCATTTTGTGTGTGTTGATCTGGAGAGGAAAGGTTTGTAAGTCTGTTGTGTGTTCAATATTTAAGTAACCTCATGTATATTTTGGTTGATGAGGCATTCTTGTTTGTTTACATAATTCATTATGAATTATATGCATAAATACATGAATTGCATACGTCTTCATGCTACCACATGATAAGTATACACCGCATTAAAAGTAAACATGAAGTTAGACTCACATTTGGACTCCTGTGTCTTCCTTTGACTTAGTTTAATGTTTTGAAGTTACAAAACATAACAAAGACGATGGGCCAAATGCTGGCGAATGGGACTAGTCTGGATGGAGCAATTAGGCTGAAGGCCCTCTCACTATGCTATCTGACTCTATGACTCGATTAAGTGATGGAATCACAGTTCCAGACTTCCATGTCGCTTCAACTGTGCTAAAAACCAAGACTAACTCCATGTAAGTTCCCCACTGTTCGAGATAATTCATCATGAGAGTCCACATTCTGCAACAGCAAGAAGAAACGAGGGTGATGGTGTACAATTGATTCTTGCTTTTGTTCGGCCAGACAAGACATCAACACCACTCTGTTCCCTTTCATCTCTGCCTCTATCTTGGACAAGACCAACCATGGTTCGTCTGCTGAATTTATTTTGACAAGGTATAGAAAAATAAATACTTCAGTGATCTCATTCATCCAGTCGGCATTTTAACAAAGGTGATAAATGTTCCATGTTGTTCCAAATTTTAAGTTCCTCACCTTTTTAGATGATCAAATCCTAACATAACGTTTTCTTTGCGTTTAACTATTATATCTAAATTACTAGCTGTCAGCCAAATAATCAGCAATCCCTAAGTTACTTTTCCTAATTTAATTGCCAAATCTATAGGAATTAAAGAAAACCATCTCTTTATTATCCGTGCCTCTCATCTCATTTATATCAAAGAGTGCGGCCACAAAATACTGCACAAAGACGTTTTCATTTTGGGCTGTCTTAAAGAGAAGGGATCATTTTGACCCTAGTTTTAGATCCAAGAAACACAGAACCTGAATACATTTTCAGGCACTTCGGAGAAATGGGTTATCTTTTAACTCCTGACAAATGCATAAGTACAGCACACAACATGGCTTGGCAAGGTCAACAAAGGAATTTATTTTGAAGATACGGATTGAAATATGTTGACTGAAAGAAAAAATTGGAAGCTTTGCATGCATGTACTCAGTGGCCATTTTATTGGGTACCTCCTGTACCCAATAAAGTGGCCACTTAGGTATGTCTGTGGTCTTCTGCTGCTGTAGCCCATCCACATCAAGGTTCAATGTGTTATGCATTCAGAGAGGTTCTTCTGCACACCACTGTTGTAACATGGGGTTACTTGAGTTACTGTCACCTCTCTGTCAACTTGAACCAATCTGGCCATTCTCATTAACAAGGTGTTTTCGCCCACTGCATTTCTGCTCAATGAACGATATTTGTTTTATGCATCATTCTCTGTAAACTCTACAGACTGCTGTGCATGAAAATCCCAGCAGTTTCTGAGATACACAAAGCACCCCATCTGGTGCCAACAATTATTCCATGGTTGAAGTCACCTAGGTAACACTTCTTCCCCATTCTGATGTTTGGTCTGGACAACAACTGAACCTTGTGACTATGTCAGCATGCTTTCATGCATTGAGTTGCTGACACATGATTGACTGATTGGATATTTGTATCAACGAGCAGGTTCACAGTTGTAGCTAATAAAGTGGCCACTGAGTATATTTTAAATAGTTTACCCCATTGACAGCTAAGTTTCAGAATGAGACAGGATATTATCGCTTGAATTGTTAATGTATCCTGATGACTTTGGATCTGCCTGCTGAATTAATTGAAGTTTTAATGGAAATTGTACTTTATTTTAATAAATGAGGAACAATGTAATGTAGAGTTTATGTTTCTGAATTAGTAATACTCGAGGCCAAGATTAATAATTCAGTAGAATAAAAGTTCAAATCCCAGGCAAGCAGTTTGAGAATTTGAATTTAGCTTAGAGAACTCTGGAAGTGAAGTGCTTGGATCCATAAAAGTGACCACAAAACTGTTGGAATAACATAAAATAAAGCTCGTTGAATTCGTTAATATTCTCTTAGGGTCTTGGTGAATCCAAAGAGCATTTTATGCCTTTCCAACAGATTCTTGTTCCTAGAGTCTTCATTAATCAGCTATTCTAATTTCTTTACTCAGTGGTTGAGTGTCAGGGTGATTTATTTTGAGGCGGCTTGATTTCCTGCATTTTCTGCTTTTTTCAATACTAAACCACAGGCACTAAATACAGCAGGGGGAAGATAGAGGAGTTCTGATGAGAAGTGATTGGCCTAAAATATTAGTTCTGTTCCTCTCCATTAGATGCTGCCTGCCCTGCTGAGTGTTTCCTAAACTCAAGGCAGAAAGACAGCGGCTATATTTCATTAGGAGTTTGAGGAGATTTGTTTTGTCACCTAAAATACTCGCAGATTTCTACATAAGTTTCTAAAAGGCTGCATCACTGTCTCGTATGGGGGGAGAGCTATTGCCCAGGATCGAAGTAAGCTGCAGATAGTGGCAAAATTAGCCAGCTCCATTGTGGACACTAGCCTCCGTGGTATCCAAAACATCTTCAAGGAGCAGTGCAAGAAGGAGGCATCTATCATTAAGGACCCCCACCACCCAGGACATGCTCTCTTCTCATTGTTACCATCAGAAAGGAGGTACAGAAGCCTGAAGGCACAGGCTCAACGATTCAGGAACAGCTTCTTCCACTCTGCCATCCAATTTCTGAATGGATATTGAACCCATGAACACTACCTCACTACTCTTTTGTTTCTGTTTTTGCACTACTTAATTAATTTAACTAATGTATACTGTATATACTAACTGTAATTCACAATCTTTCATTTTTCTATATTGTTATGTACTGCATTATACTGCTGTCACAATGTTAACAAATTTCATGACATATGCAGGTGATATTAAAGCTGATTCTGATTCCGAACTTTCTGATTTTATTTCAGATTTCCAGTGTCCACCTGTTTTGTTTTTCATAGGATCAAGAAGCTTACGAAATTAAGAAGATGGGAGAGTTTTGCAGTGAGTATTCCAGAAGAGAACATCTGCACAGCCGACTTGTGAAGCAAAGGGCAAGAAAATCTTCTGGAAGGATGGGCTGGGTGGAATCAGATTTGGGTAAAGACACGGAGAAGGCAGAATTGCATTATAACCAACATTCAGTTCAACCGAAATCATGTCATTAAAAGGGTTCTGAACGACAAAGGACACACCAGTCTTTTTAATCCTTTCATGCCTCCAATTTCTTCCCCACCCATTTACTGTTCTATTCCTGTCCTCCCTCGTACTCTGTGTAGTTCAAGAAAATAAAGCTGCAATTACACAGAAAAACATGTCAGGCTCTGCAGCTGTCTTTCAGAAGTCAATAAGAATTTATTTTCCTAGACTAAGAAATGGTCACTTTAAATGTTACTATATTGGAAATAAAACCATTAGCTATATGAGCTGCCTGCTTGTAGCCTGCAGAGCTAACTCAGACAATGGCATTGTAATCACTCTCTTTTGCTTGAGACAGAAAACACATTTTAATAATCTAAATTTCATTCATCTAAAATCTCTCTTCCAGATTAAAGGTTATGCAGGGTGCTCCCTGTGCCAGGCTCTCACAATCCTTTCTCTTCATACCTTTTTCCACTATTTCTTTGAGCTTTCACTTATTTCTGGTATGGATTTTGCCTCCTTTTGATCTCCTCTACCGATTTCCCCTCTTCCGGCAGTAGACGGATTCCTGTGGAGGCAGAGAGAAAAGGACAAAGAAATTCACTCACATGGCTTACGTTTGTTTTATGCCCTTAAGTCGAAAGAAAAGATTAAAGATAAATATTAGCTTTTGAAAACCCCTTTTGCTGGGCGTCTATGGAAATGAGGCTCATTATCCCCTCACTAACAGCCGCTGGATCCCATGGAGAGAACCCACCTTTCTCTGGCTTCATACATCTAGGGAGTATATCACTTTGTTCCTGCCAAGTTCATAGGGTTGGGATGTCTCGCCTACCCAGACCCCGGATTGTGTGATTTACTGCCCTGCAATAGCCAGTCAGCATGACATAACAGATCGCACACTGCATACAATCGTAAAGTATATTTGTGAACATTAACTTAACCAAAGACTTAGCAAGGAAAAAAACAGTCAAATGTGCACGGGTTGGAGCTCAAGTCTTCCAAAAGTCATATTCACCGATCCTCGTCAGACCTCTGCGCCTGGGCGCCATCGAATCACGTTTCCCCACTGGATCGAAACCTACGACTGGTTCTCTCCAGCGTCTTCCCTGTTCATCCCTCCCTAAGCAAAGACAAAGACCCACCACCACTGTCAGTCACAAAACTGCTCCCCCAGCCTTCTCTAGAACCTTCTCCCTGTTCCACTCTCCCGATTGGAAGGCCCACATTCCTAGGTAACCCAAACACTGCTTCCACAGACCGACCGTTACATGAAATACCCTGCAAGATCCGCAGTAAAACCTCTACCAGGGTGTTACATTGTATTTGCCACACTTGCTTCAAAACATCGAAATGTACAGTGAAAGGCGTCATTTTGCGTCAACAGCCAACAAAATACAAAAATGTGCTGGGACAGCCCATGGAGTGTCAACACACTTCTGGTACTTACATAGCCCGGCCGCAACTCGCCAACCCTAACTTCATGTCTATGGAATGGTGGAGGTAACTGGAGCACTCTGAGCATTCACAGTCATGGGAAGGATGTTCAAACTCCTTACAGGCAGTGGCAGGAATCAAAATCCAATCGATGATCGGAGGCACTATAAAGCAATTGCACTATCCGTTATGCTACTGTGCCCCCCTTGTACAAAATTAACCACGTTTACAGTATTATGCTTATGTATGAGAATGGGGAATTCACTCAGCAAATCCCATATGTGAAACGCGTGTGCAAAGCATCCATTAATGTCAATTGTAGTACATTTTGGAAGCACAATGAGTATCTAGACCAGAAATCTATGGCACTTATCAACTGGGCAATGAACATAAGAACATAAGAAGTAGGAGCAGGACCAGTCCATCTGGCCCGTTGAGCCTGCTCCACCATTCAGTAAGATCTGCATGGACTTATCTGCACCTGCCTGCCTTTTCCCCATAATTCTTAATTCCCCTACTATGCAAAAATCTATCCAACCTTGTCTTAAATACATTTACTGAGGTAGCCTCCACTGTTTCATTGGGCAGAGAGTTCCACAGATTCACCAGTCTTTGGGAAAAGCAGATCCTCCTCATCTCCCTCCTAAACTTACTCCCCCGAATTTTGAGGCTATCTTATGTAGCTATGGCTACTCAAATGGTAGTGAATGTCTCAGTTCTTACTACATCCGCTGTGGGTATTATTTTTTATATTTTTATTTAGAGATTCAGCATTGTAGCAGGCTCTCCTGTGCTACAAGCCTACACTGCCCTACTTACTTACCCGGCCATTGATAAACTCCCATCTCCTTTTTCCTCTGAAGTTGATGATAAGGTTGGAGTTCATCAACGCTTCTGCAATCCATTGCATCCTCTGTACAGGGGATTGGCCTATACAGTTTCAAGAGAACCCTCTTGGTTGGAATTATCCATTTCCACTTCACACAACTGATGGACTTTGAGAAGCCCAATTATACCCATGTGACTAATAAGCTACTAACTCATACGTCTTTGGCAACTGGGAGGAAACCCGGGCACCTGGAGGAAACTGGCATGGTCATGGGCCATACGTACAAAATCCTTACAGACTGGGGCAGGAACTGAACCCCGGTCGCTGATGCTGTGATGGCATTATGCGAACCAGTACACTACCGTTTCACCACCCCCCATGCTGCTGTGCTGTCCCCTACACTACGATGCTCCCTCCGCCCCAATTTGCCATTGGACCAGAACTCCATGGCTTGTGCATATATTTCTACGCTCTCTAGAAGTGGGCTCTAACCGAGTTTTGTGTGGGTTCACAAAGGAGTATCCAACCCTCTGCAACCCAGATGTAAAGAGTGACCTAACTTTTCATTTGTAGAAGAAAACGTCCCAGATCCTCCTATTCAAAGTAATTTATGGTCACATCAATGCTCTGAAAAGCAGTGTTGCAGACAATTCAACCAAAGACATTCTTTATACGATCTGCTTTGTTACAGGATTATTTTATGACCTCTCTGGAGACTAAATGTTATGGCTCAGCTTGAGCAGTCTGATTGCAACTAGACCTGTACTTTAAAGCAGTTTAAATACTTCATTCAAATGAGAAAAGGTAACTTCAGGGATCCAGGTGACATCATCAATAGCGACACAGTCCAATATTGCAAGGATATGGAATTAATTATAGAAATAACTGCATGATTAAAGATCCAGTAACCAGTTCAGCAATAACTACTGTATTTTTGGCCAAGGGGCTGAGATTGAAGATAATCGACAAAAGGACTAAAGGGAAGAGTGAGGTGTTGTGTTCAGGAAAGCAATGAATCTTGCACGTGTGCCTTATCTGAAAGGATGATGCATATGGGTTCAAGTGGGAATCAGAAAAATACCAGAAGGCAGAAAGTTTGCAAGGCTATGCGAGATGAGCAGAAGACATGGGCTGGTTAGATAACTCTTTCAAGTTAGCTGAACTTCTTTCTTCTTCATGGTTCCACCGTTCTATGGCACTGGTTGTTAGTCCCTGTTTTCAGTTTTCCTGTGCAATATTATTCACAAAAGTATTTTCTTGATCACAATGTCTTCCCAGCTTACAAACACCCAACTTATGCACAGGGGTACACACAGCTGAGCATTTGGGAGATCAGTGGAATGGGGTTGCCATGTGGAAACTCGGTTCACAGCCACTGCAGAGAGTAGTGGACTTTGCCCAGTACGTCACATACACATCCTTCCCCATCGGGAAGTATCTAATGAAGCCTACAAAAATCCCCACCATGGCGTCTTCTCACTGCCACCTTTGGGCAGGAGGGATAGAAGCCGAAGTCCCACACCACCATGATCAAGAACAGCCATTTGGTTGTTGAACCACCTGGCAAAATCCTCATCACTCTTATGGCCATTTTTATCACTCAGCACTACAATGAACTTTTTAAAAATCGTGTTCTTTCTTGGAAAACATTTTGTAATTCATGTCGAATTTATGTTGTCTTGTGAACACTACTTACACAATATAGTGCTATTTGCTCGTGAAGCTGCTGCAAGTAGATTTGATGTTACTCTGTGCAGCTGACAATAAAATCGACTTTGACTTTGTCTTGTGAACTGCTTGGGTGACTGTTCTGGGGATGACCCATTTTATAAAGTGGCTTTTTAATGTTCTTCTCTGCTTTTCTGTCCTTGCTCGCTGTGGAGAAACACTCAGCTATTCAAGGGCACGTTAAAAATTAAAAGCATAAAAGATGTCCAAGTGGAACTTTGCTTTAATGCACAATTCCGTCCCGAGGCAAAATCTTTATATAAATATTGAGACGTAGCAAACTGCTGACGCTGCAACTTGGAGCGACAAACAATCTGCTGGAGGAGCTCAGTGGGCGGAGATGTGGCTGTGGTGGGGGGGGGGACGAAAACGTTGATGTTTCAGTTTGAAAACGTGCATCGGGACTGGGAGTGGAAGATTATAAAGGAGGGGACCGGTGTGACAGGAGACTGAGGGGGTTGATAGACTGAGGAGGGGTGGAGGTTGATGGCGAGCAGTGGAGGGGAAAGATGGACTGAAAAGAGGGAGGTGGAGGCCGAGAAGTAAACAGGAAGCATGGAGAGGAGGGGAGGGTGAAGGTTGGAGACAGCTGCTGGAGGGAGATAAGAAGGAACACAAAGGCTTCCAGTGCTGAAATTTGTTAAGTAAAGGAGATGATAATAGAACTATTAAAGGAGGGGAGAGTGTTAGGTGTGCCTCGGCCTCCAGCTCCACCCTTCCTCTTCCCTATCTGACCTGACCAGCCCATCAGCCTTCACCCCTCGTGGGTCCACCAGTCTTCTCAGATTCCTGTCCCTCCAATATTCCTCTCCTTTTTGCATTGCACATCTCTCTTCCCCACTCTCATCCCTGACCCAAAACATGGACAATTCCTTTCCTGACCACAAATGCTGCCCGACCCAATGAGTTCCTCCGGCAGATTGTTTGGTGTTTTCATGGTTATTCCATGATGGTGAAAGTGCCCAAGTTATTTATTCTGTCATGCTCTGCTGAATTCAGGCACAAATATTCCTACCAGCCTTAAGAGTAAATTTCAATCATTGACAGAGGTAAAATCATAAGAGAGATCAAAACAGGCAGGGAATGGAGGGATATAGTCCATTTGCTCTTCAAGGTGGTAATGAGGTCATCACAGACAACCTGGTCCTAACCCTCCCTTGGGCTGCTTTATACTAGCAATCTTTCCTCTTCCTTGGCTGGTATGGCAAGGGAGCAGTGAGCATTATGTTACTACAGCAGCAGCGATCAGTTATTGGGGTTCAAAGCATCGTAGATGAGAGAGTCCCCCACAAAATCATTCAGCGTCTTCCACAGCCAGAAGTCCTGGGTAAACCATGAGACCCACAAACTGCTGAGGGCCAAATTAGAGGCATTCAAGTCTGCCGACCAAGAAAGTTACAAAAGGTCCAGGTATGATCTCCGGAAAGCAATATCACGGGCAGAGTGGGAATTCTGAATAAAACTTGAGTCAATGAAAGATGCCAGATAGCTGTGGCAGGGTTTGAAGGCTGTCACCTCTTACAAAGGGAAACCAAGCGACACAGGTAACAACATGGCTTCACATCCAGGTGAGCTCAATGCCTTCTATGCTCACTTTGACCATCAGAATATGAAGGAATCATCATGAACTCCCACAGTCCTGTGATTTCAGTCTCTGAGGCCGACACGTAAGCATCCTTTAGGAAGCTGAACCCATGGAAAACATCCAGCCCAGATGGAGTACCTGATCGATTACTAAACACCTGTGCTGATCCGCTGTCTGGAATGCTCACTGAGATCTTTAACCTCTGGCTTTGGCAGTCTGAGGTACCACCTACTTCAAACAAGCTTCACTTATACCGGGGCCCAAGAAGAATGCGACAACCTGCATCAATGACTATGATCCAGTATCACTTACATCCACGGTGATGAAATGTTTTGAGAGGTTGGTGATGAAACATATAAACCCCTACCTGAGAAGTGACTTAGATCCACTCCAGTTTGCTTACCAGAGCAACAGGTCCTCAGCAGCTGCCATTTCATTGGCTCTTCACTCAAATCTGCAACATCGGGACACCAAAGCTGGATACATTAGGATGACATTTATTGACCACAGTTCAGATTCAATGTCACCATCCCCTCAAAAATAATCAATAAGCTTCAAGACCTTGGCCTCAATACCTCCTTGTACAATTGGATCTTCAATTTGCTCACTTGCAAGCCCCAATCAGTTCAGATTGGCAGCAACTTCTCCTCACAATCTCCATCAGCACAGGTGCACCACAAGGCTGTGTGCTTAGTCCCCTGCTCTACTCACTTTACAGTTCCGACTGTGTGGCTAAGCACAACTCCAGTGCCATATTCAAGTTTGCTGATAGGTTGTCATAGGTTCAGCATATAGGAAGAAGACTGAAAATCTGGCTGAGTGGTGCCATAACAACAACTCTCACTCAATGTCAGCAAGCCCAAGGAGATGATTATTGACTTTAGGTGGAGGGAACTGAAAGTCCATGAACCAATCCTCATCAGAGGATCGGAGGTGGAGAAAGTCAGCAACTTTAAATTCCTTGGTGCTATCATTTCAGAGGATCTGTCGTGGACCAAAAACATACGTGCAATTATGAAGAAAGTATGGCAGCGTCTTTACTTCCTTAGGAGTTTACGAAGATTCGGCATGATATCTAAAATTTTGACAAACCGCTACAGCGGTGAGGTGGAGAGTATATTGACCGGTTGCATCACAGCCTGGTATGAAAACATCGGTGCCCTTGAATGGAAAATCCTACAAAATGTAGTGGATGTGGTCCAGTCCATCACAGGTAAAACCCCTCCCCACTATTCAACACATCCACACGAAGCATTGTCGCAGGAAAGTAGCATCCATCATCAGGGACCACCACCACTTATGTCATGCTCTCTTCTCCCTGCTGCCATCAGAAATAAGGCACAGGAGCCACAGGACTCACACCACCAAGTTCAGGAACAGTTATTGCCCCTCAGCCACCAGACTCTTGAACCAAAAGGGATAACTTCACTCAACTTCACTTGCCCCATCACTGAACTGTTCCCACAACGTATGAACTAATTTTCAAGGACTTTTCATCGCATGTTCTTATATCGCACTTGGAGTATTGTTAACAGATTTGGGCCTCATATCTCACAAAGGATATGTTGTCATTGGAGAGAGTCCAGAGAAGGTTCACGAGGATGTTTCCAGGAATGAAGGGATTAACATATGAGGAGTGTTTGGCAGCTTTAGGCTTGTACTCACTGGATGCGGGGGGATCTCATTGAAACCTACTAAATGCTGAAAGGCCTAGATAGGGTGGATGTGGAGGGAATGTTTCCTATAGTGTAAGTATCCAGAACAAGAGGGCACAGCCTCAAATTTGAGAGGTGACCCTTTAGAACAGAGGTAAGGAGGAATGTTTTAGCCAGAGGGTAGTAAATCTGTGGAAGGCTCTGCCAGACTTTGGTGGAGGTCAAGTCTGTGGGTATATTTAAGGCAGAAGTTGATAATTTCCTGTTCGGTAAGCACATCAAAGGATATGGCGAGAAGGCAGGTGTATGGGGTTGAGAGGGATCCAGGGTCAGACATGATGGAATGACGGAGCAGACTTGATGGGTGGAATGGCCTAATTCTGCTCCTATGTCTTATGGTTTTATATTTATTGCTTATTTATTTATTTATGCTATTATTATTATCTCTTTTTTTTCTTTCTTTTTGTATTTGCACAGTTTGTTGTCTTTGACACATTGGTTGAATGCCATGCTGGGGCGGGCTTTCATTGATGCTATTATTGTTACTGGAGTTATTGAATATACCCGCAAGAAAATTAATCTCAGGGTTGTATACGGTAACATCTTTGTACTTTGATAATAAACGTTACTTTGAACTTTGACCTCCCACCGCTGTCTCAGGAATTTACACTTTCTTCCTGTAGGCAGGTGATTTCCTCTGTGTGATCTGGTTTCCTCCCACATTCCAAAGACATACAGGTTAGGGTTAGTAATTTGTGGGCATGCTATCATAGCACTAGAAGCATGACGACATTTTTGGGCTGCCCCCAGCAGGTATTCGGACTGTGTCGGTCATTGACGACCACATGTTTGGATGCCATGTGACAAATAACGAAAATCTTCAAATCTTTAAATCCTGATGCAGGGTCCTGAGCTGAAGCTCAGACGCTTCTAGCACTGAGCTCTTCCAGCATTCTGTTTCTTTGTTACCTAATTGAGAACTATTGCAGTTCTGCTGTGGTCAGTTGTTATTTGCCGTTAATATTGAAGCAGAATAACATTAGCAACAACCTGACTTAGTCCCAAGATTTCACTAGCAGTTTATTAGCTTCACGACAATCAGAATTTTGATAGCTCGTCACTTATTAAGATTAGCTTTATTTGTCTCATATATATCGAAGCATACAGTGAAATGTGTCATTTACATCAAATCAAATCAGCAAGAATTGTGCTGGAGGCAGCCACAAATGTTGCCATACTTCAAGTGCCAACATAGCATGCTCACGATTTACTATTCCTAACCCCAACTGCATGTCTTTGAAAGGCGGGAGGAAAGCAGAGCACTTGGAAAACCCATGTGGTCAGAGGGAGAATATACAAACCCCTTCGAACCCTGACTGGCGATCACTGGAGCTGCAAAGGCACTGGGGTAGCATAGCAGTTAGCATGATGCTTTTACGTCGTGGGATGTCAGAGTTCAAAGTTCAATCCCAGTGTCCTCTGTAACGGAGTTTGTACGTCCTCCCGGTGGAATATCTGGGTGCTCCAGCCTCCTCCCACAGTCCAAAGACGTACTGGTTAATAGATTAATTGGTCATTGTAAATTGTCCTGTGAATAGGCTCGGGTTAAGCTGGTGAGTTGCTGGTGGCTTGGCTTGAAGGCTTAGGAGGGCTTACTCCATGCTGTATCTCAAAACAAATAAATAAACAATTGCACTAATCACTATGCTTTTGCATCACCCACGCGCTGTTGCTAACGGTATACATTTGCAAGAAGTTCCCCCTGTTCAATCCTAACCCTTTTAGGATAAACAGAACATGGGTCTAATCAGGATGCTTCCTCCATAGAGAGCGTATCTTCTGAGGATAGGTTGAGCGAGCTCGGGCTTTTCCCTTTGGAGCGAAAGAAGATGAAAGGTGACTTGGTAGAGGTGTACAAGATGTTAAGAGGCATAGATAGAGTGGATAGCCAGAGATTTTTTCCCCAGGGAAGAAATGGCTAATATGAGGGGGATATAATTTTAAAGCAATTGCAGGTAAGTATAAAGGAGATGTCAGAGGTAAATTGTTTACATAGAGAGTGGTGGGTGCGTGGAACGCCGTGCCAGAGGTGGTCGAAGAGGCAGATACTTTGGGGACATTTAAGAAACTCAGATTAGCATATAGATGATAGAAAAATGAAGGGCTATGTAGGAGGGAAAAGTTAGGTTGATGTTGGAGTAGGTTAAAAGGTCAGCACAATATCATGGGCTGTAGTATTCTACGTTTATGTTCTATCTTGATCTTCCCCAATTCTGGCCTCCTTTGCATCTCCAATTATAATGGCTCCTTCACTGCTCATTGCACCTCTGCTGCCAGTCCATAACATCTGGGCTCTGGTCGTTTCATATTTCCTCAAATTTCTTTATCATCTAGACAAAGACCATTCAACCCATCACATCTATGCTGGCTCTTAGCACAGATGTGTGGCACAGTAGTGTAGTGGTTAGTGTAATGCTTTGCAGCACCAGCAATCAGCGATCGGGGTTCAATTCCTGCTGCTGTCTGTAATGAGTTTGCACACTGTCCCTGTGACCAAGTGGATTTCCTTTGGGTGCTTCCATTTCCTCCCTCACTGCAAAAGGCATATAGGTTAGGTTTAGTAAATCGTGGGCATGATATGATGGTACAACTCTTGTACATATTCAGACTGTGGTGGTCGTTCACACAAATTAATGCATATGACTGTATGTGTAGGTTTCACAAATAAAATGGCGTGAGGCATTTTATGCTTAAGAAAACCGTAACAACTCATTTATTGTACTCCAAGCACTGAACACAAAGCGCCGTAACCGAACTTCACATAATTATATCATCATGTCACACCAGCCTCTTAAAGTGAACCCCAACTCAATGTTGACGGTTGTAAATAATGTACCTTTCCATCAATTACATTACCCTACATATGTTTCGCCATTTCAATATACATGTGATAAATAATGCCAATCTCTTTAAAGCTAAACTCTCTCTTTAATTTCATTCCCACACATGTTTGCCTGTCCCTCATTCTTTCTCATACTGTCCTCTTTGATGAAGCTTTAGTCAAAGATTCAAATATTTATTATCAAAGTATGCATACAATATACAACCCTCACTAATTTTTATAAATGCACTGTAGAAAGCATTCTTCCAGGGTGCATCACAACCTGGTATGGAAGTTGTCTTGTCCAAGATGGGAAGAAGCTGCAGAAGATCGTGAACACAGCCCAGCACATCACACAAACCAATCTTCCGTCCTTGGACTCACTTTACACCGCACGCTGTCGGAGCAGTGCTGCCAGGATAATCAAGGACACAACCCATCCAGCCAATACACTTTTCATCCCTATTCCCTCCGGGAGAAGGCTCAGGAGCTTGAAGACTCATATGGCCAGATTTGGGAACAGCTTCTTTCCAACTGTGTTAAGACTGCTGAACGGATCCTGACCCAGATCTGGGCCGTACCCTTCAAATATCCAGACCTGCCTCTCGGTTTTTTTGCACTACCTTACTTTCCCTTTTCTGTTTTCTATTTATAATTTATAATTTAAATTCTTAATATTTACTATCGATTTGTACTCCAGGGAGCGCGAAGCGCAGCATCAAATATCGCTGTGATGATTGTACACTCCAGTATCAATTGTTTGGCAACAATAAAGTAAATTTGTCTTCCCCACAGATAGTCATGAAGTAAAACAAAGCCATAGAACCAACCCGTTCAAAGAAAAACTTCAAACACCTCCTCTCCCCAGGTGCAAAAGGCATATTTTGATTTTATGTTTCATCTTCTACATTTTCGTTCTGACTTTTGTTGCCATTTGCACAATTTCCTCAATTCTCATGTCCTCTTACATACACTAAGAATGAGAAACGAAGGTGGGAGCTTGCTATGATAACATAGAAAACTGGTAAGAGGCTGGAAGGGAAACTAAGTTAACAAGCTACTTCATTTGACATGCAGGCCCTGGGAAAACTTGATCGCTGGCAACCAGCAGAATGAATTCCCAGGAGGGTAGCAGCTAAAGTAATATGATATTTTTCCTTTACCAGCAAGAATGATTTTATTGATATTTCTCATCAATACAATTGGACAGGCCTGAGGAAAACATGTCTTCCAGGTTATTTAGCTTATTTCAGTGGTAAATTCAAGTATGGATTTGCTACAGGAACGCAGCTGTTTTTGCTGTTTGGTAGTGAACAGCAAACTGCTCCTCTGAGAGGGATCAATGTTGGATGGAGCCTAACGTCTCCTTAACACCTCACAGCAAATGCACACGCCTGGGTAGGATTCAGCTCAGTTACCAAAGAATTCTAATTCCTGTTAAATGTCACTGGTGTACGTACACTCCAACCAACTCTTCGGGCCTGTGTGAAGCATCAGAGATCATCAGGCTCCAAGGTTTTTAGCGCACCTGAATTGGTTAATTGTTGTTTAACTTGAGCCAGTAATCATTTAGAATTCCTTGTAATTTCCCCGAGCGACTCGCTCTTTGTAATGCGGTCTCTGGGTGCTTTCTGTTAAGCTCATTTTTGATAATCTTGGGGATTCAGTGTTGCTTGAATTATTTAAGCAGACACCTGATTAGTGCTAATCGCGGGGTCCTAGTTTTGAGAATGTAACTTCTCGTGGTGCGGCTTGGCCAAGCCACCGATGTTCTGTTGGAACTGTCATGATTAAACTCTCATCGCTGTCTGTCTTTCCTTCGTACTTGTGTGTCAATATTACCAGTGCACCTCGTGACAAGATAAATTGATCTGATATCAGATTCAGGGTTTATTTATTCATTTAGTTAGAGATACAGCACAGAAAAGGCCCATCCAGCCCAACGAAACGCATGGCCCAGCAACCCACCTATTTAAAACTAGCCCAGTCACAAGGCAATTTGCAATGAACAATTAAGCTACTAACCGGTACGTCTTTAGACTGTGGGAGGAAAACAGGGCACCTGGAGGAAACCTATGTGTTTCATGGGGATAGCGCCAGAACTGCACTCTGAACTCCAGAGCACCCCAAGCTACAAGAGCAGTGCACTAACCACAATGCTACCGCAGGGCCCTGGTGTTGATATCTATCACCTTAATACAGGCTTGTATTAGTTTTGAGAAGACATTTCCTATGCACTCACGACTGTGCGGCCATAGTCTGCTCTAACTCCAACTAGAAGCTCACAGCATTGTGGCTCATATCATAAGGAATAGCAAGTCCATTAGCTCTACCTACACTGCCGAGAACGTGGCCAAAATAATAAAAGATCGTTCCCATCCTGGTCATTCACTCTACTCCTACCATTGGGCAAGAAAGTTTGAAAACATGAACCACCAGGTGAAAGGAAAACTTTTGTCTTATTGTTGAATGGACCTCTAGTATAACCTCTTGATCCCTCCATCCATCTCTTCATGAATCTTGCAGTTTATTTCTTGTAGCCTGGAGAAAAATAGACACGCAGGACAACAAATATTTTTTTGAGTCTTTAATTCCTTTATCTTTTTTAGATGTTTTAATGCAGAAGGAGGGTTTCAAAATGAAAACAACAAAATGAATTTAAAAGAAAATCACAGGTCCTGCTGTTACAAACTCAGTTTAATTTCAGTCCACCCCCTTGTTACGTATGCTGTATGAAAATAAGTAAAATAAAATATACAAAACCAATACGGGAGTGGCAATTCTGAAAAAAATACAAACAATATTAGAATCCCACCAATCCTGTACCTTATACACAACATCAAAAATATGAATAAGTACATCTCGTCTTAACTAAAAGGTGTACTCACTTTGGCACACACATGATTACCTTCAAAACACGTATAGGCTAGATCCTGAAAGGAGTTCTCCTCACTCACACTATGTAAACAGAGATTAACACATTGACATTACTCCGTATCATTCACATTCAGTCAGGAAACAATAAAGAAAGACAACTTTTACAACATTTGTATATTTTACAATATTTTGCCTTGAAGTTTAAATCACTAAAAAGACTAACCTACTAGGCTGATGAGGAACTTCACACAACCATGCTATCCAGCTATATTTTACTTGTGAAAATCTAAAGTATCCACATGTAAAACATGTCAAATTACCGATATTCTAGATTTACAACAAGTGTAAACAAATTTACATAGATATTATTCACCATTTCTCACCATACGACTAGCATTCGACGTCCTTTCTAGAACCTTGCAACTCTTCTTTCTAATCCACATGTGCTTAATGATGTCACCATTTTCTCTTAAAGGCACAGGCAGCAATTTTACCATTACTAGGGTGAACACGTAAGTGCACTTTAACAATAAAAAATTATATTCAATGGTCACCTGGCTACATTTTTATTTACCCCCACTGAACTTTCTTTGTAACTCAGAAGCTAGCACTGTCATCTGCATTCTGCTTTTGTTTTTCCTTTCATACTACCTCAATATACTTAGTTTAGGAATGATTTGTATGGATGCTGTGTAAAACAATGATTTTCACTCTACCTCAATACATGTAGCAAAAATAAAAGTAACCGTTCAATGGAATCACTGACCCAAGCTTGGATCAAATCTGAAAGGGATCAATGTCAGATTTTGCTTTAAAAGTGCTGCTGTGAAGTACGTTTGAATATTTTGCTGCATTGAAGGTTTTTTATAGATGCAGGTTATTGTTGTTACTTGTTTCTTCACTGAGAGATTAATGGATCCTTAAGAGAGTTAAGGGAAAATTCAAGACATGCTGAGAAAGGCACGGGACAACTGGATCATGAACAGGAAAGAGTAAAGCACCATCAAATGAATGCATTGTGAAGTAGGTCTGAGTATGTCACAAATCTATGTGGCTCTAGCTACTGGGTTAAGATTCCGCCATGTTCACAGTAATGGTGAGTGGCATTGCCCTACAACTTCATGCACATTATATACCAGCGGTATTAAACTTTCACAGTCACCATCTTTTGGGTTACTGGTTAAGCTGAGTCCCAATGGCCCTTCAAGACTGACGTGGAAATCCCTGATGATTACCCAGAATTCTGATCAATATCTGCATTCAACAAACGTCACTAACAAACCAATCACCTGTTCTTTAACACAGTCCTCTGCATTTTGTGGAAGTTTACTAAGAGTACAATATCTGCCTCACAATCCCCACCCCAGCTCTTTTTTACCCAGAAAAGTTTTTAAAAAGTGCAGAAGTTGGAATTCTGAAACAAAAACAAAAGTGGCAGGAAATTCATAGAAGGTCAGGCAGCATCTAGGTAACAGAAACAGAGTCAAGTCAAACTTGAATCCAAGTTATACATAAAGGTGCCAGAAAAAGGCCAGTAAAAGCATAAAGGATCCCACACACCCTGCTTATGCACTGTCTGTCTCACCTCCATCAGGGTGGAGGCTATGCTGCATCTACACCAGAACCAACAGACTCCAAGACAGTTCCTTTCCCCAAGCACTAGGGCTGGCCAGCACCTCCACCCACTAACCCATCCCACCACTACGATTTTATTATTTTCTGTCAGAATCACCTTATGTACAGACACTCCTGTACCTAGTGTCACTTTATGGACAAAAACCAATCTATGTATAGAAGTGATCTTAAGTATTTATATTTATTGTGTTGTTCTTATGGTGTTGGCGCATGGCCAAGTGGTTAAGGCATTCATCTAGTGATTTGAAGGTGGTTAGTTCAAGCCTTGACAAGGCACTTAACCACACATTGCTCTGCGACAACACCGGTGCCAAGCTGTATGGGTCCTAATGCCCTTCCCTTGGACAACATTGGTGGCATGGAGAGGGGAGACTTGCAGTATGGGCAACTGCTGGTCTTCCATACAACCTTGCCCAGGTCTGAGCCGTGGAAACTTTCCAAGGTGCAAATCCATGGTCTCATGAGACTAACGGATGCCTATTAAGTTGCTCTTATATTATGTGTTCTTTATCTTGTTGTGTTTCTTTTTGTGCTGCATCAGATCCGAAGTAACAATTATTTAATTTTCCTTTACACTTGTGTACTGGAAATGACATTAAGCAATTTTGAATCTTGAATCTTGAATCCTAGTGGGGTTTATTGTCATATACAGAAGGTGCATCCATGCACAGGTGCAGTGAAACACTTACAGCAACATCACAGGCATATTGCATCAGATAAACATAATTCACAAGATAAACATCAGTTATACAAGAAAGAACACAATTAGAACAAAAAAAAAACAAAGTTGTTTCTGTCCAAAGTGGTCAGAGAGATCAAAGTGCTGATATACCGAGGTTGTAATTAGGATTATGCTGGTTGGTTAAAGGGAAGGAGATGTGTTTGAACCTAGTGGTGTGAAACTTCAGTCTTCTGTATCTCCCGTCCAATGGTGGTAGTGAGAAGACAGCAGGACCTGGATGGAGGGAAACTTTGATGGTAGATGTTGCCTACAAACGGTAGCCCATAGTGCAGGTACTTTTGGTGGTGGTCCTTGACTATATTTCCTCCCAGCCTGATTCTTATAAGGACTCCATTCTTGTTTTTTCTTTCTTTTGTACCACCTTCTTTGTTATCCCAGTACTTCCTTTTCCCAAAACCATGGTTTCCTCTCTTGCATAGCGGACAGGGCCCTCAGCAATGTCTGTTCCATTTCCTGTACTTCTCCTGTCACTCCGACCAAGGAACGTATTCCCCTTAATTCATTTCCCAGCACTTAATACACTCAGTGCAGTTCTGACTAATTTCTTTATGATCCCATTAACAAGTATATACGTCTTCACTTTTACTCCTCTTTCAGCAATATTCCCTCTTCAATTTACTGGCTCACTCTATTATCTTCTTCAACACTCATACCCAGTCTGTCTGTGAGGGTGACCCTGAGCTTCCAGTTCTACATCATATTAATTCTTTAATCTCGGGTAAACTTTAAGTTGTTGGGAGGGAAGTATCGGGGGTATACGTCAGAGACAGTTTTCCTTTTACAGAGAGTGGTGGGTGTATGAACCGCACTTCCAGGGGTAACAATAAAGATACATTAGGGACATTTAAAAGACTCTTAGAAGGGCACATGGATAAAAAATGGAGGGTTGTGTGGAGGGAAGGGTTGGATTGACCTTGGAGTAAGTCAAAGGGTTGGTACAACATCATGGGCTGATAGGCCTTTACTATGCGGGACTTGTTCCACGTCCTCCATCCCCTCCCACTCTGATCTCTCTATCTCTGTTCTCTTTCTTTTTTCCAATGAAGCTCAATATTAACTCAAAAAAGAACACTTCACCTTATACATAGACATGTCATAACCCTAAGGAGTCAATATTGAATTCAATAATTTCAGATGATCAGCTTTTTCAGTTTGTATCTGAATTGGTTGGTTCTGATTAAAGGTCTTTGACCTGTCAGATGCTATTTAACGAATATGGATGAGAAGCAGGCACTTCAGACTACAGTATCTGTGCCAAACATGATGCTGAATTAAACTAAATCTTTTCTGCCTGTACATGATCCATACCTCTCCATTTCCTGCAAATTCATTGACCTATATATTTGGTTAGGTTGAGTTGTTCTCCTATCTTGGCAATCCATTTGCAAACATTTCATCACCATACAAGGAGGCATAAACAGTGCACCGTTCACTTGTGGTGTGTCTTCTGAATGCTTGGCCTTTATATTCTTAAAAATCAGCTGAGTGTTTGTCATTTTGGAAACATTATGGGAACAACTCAATCCAACCAACAACCACCTGAGCCACACATTTTTGCAGTTACTTCCAACTAGTATACCTGTCTCTTGAAGCATATTCCAGTCATCTATTAACCTCTGGGTAAAAAAACATGCCTCACACATCCCCTTTAAACTTCAACCTTCACATCTTAAATGCATGACTCTGAGTACTTGATATTTCTATCTTGGGAAAATAACTCTGATTATCTAACTTATCTATCCCTTTCATAATCATATAAACTTCTATCAGGTATCCCAACAAACTCTGACACTCCAAAGAGTCTGAGAGTGAAAATGATCAGTCACGATGAAATAACGGAGCAGACTCAATGGGCCAAATGGCCTAATTCTGCTCCCATATCTTATGGTTTTATGGACTAAAATAATCCAAGAATGTCCAACCTCTCCTTCTACTCATATCATCTAATCCAGGCAGCTTCCAAAAAAAGTCTAGCATTCTCCTTTATTTCCGATTTCCAGGAAGTGCCGTTTATTTGTATCTCACAGTTCAAGCATTTTTTTCTCTCTCAGATCGACTTTTATTAATTTCCTTTTATTTATGTCCCCTGCAAACACATCGGCTACAATAAACAAGCTTGTGACATGCCTTCCCAACTGTACCAACACTCATGTCATTCCTTCTCTCTTAGTCACTGCCTTATCACTACTTCTCTACAAAATAAAAAAGCTTTTCTTTCTACAAAGTTTGTAATTTCCTTCTTCTAATGAATGATGATCAAATGGAAATGTGCGACTTATTTTGCCTTTCCACACCTGCCTCCGGACCTGGAGACACAAGAAAATCCAGTCCAGGTGAATGGACTTGAACTGAAATGCTGACTCTCCATTTCCCTCCACAGGTACTGCCTGCTCACCGAGTGCCTCCAGCATCTTCTTTGCTGCTGAACACAGAACGTAAACAGTACAACACAGAACAGGCCTACAATGGTGTGCTGACCTTTTAACCTCTTCCAAGATCAATCTGACGCTTCCCTCCCAAATAGCTCTCCATTTTTCTTTCATCCATGTGCCTATCTAAGAGTCGTTTAAGTGTCTGTAAATATGCCTCTATCATCACTCCTGGCAGCACATTCCACTCTCTGTGTCAGAAATCCTACCTCTGACTTTCCTCCAATCACCTTAAAATTTCCTTCCTGGGAGAAAGGTGCTGGCAGTCCACTCCATCTATGTCTCTTATCACCTGATAAATCTCTATCAGATGACTTCTTATCCTCCTTCACTCCAAGGAGAGACAGCTCATTCAATCTTGCTCTCTAATTTAGGCAGTATCTGGTGAATCTCCTCTGCATCCTTTCTAAAGCTTCAACAGCCTGCCTACAATAAGGTGACCAGAACTGAAGACGATGCTCCAAGTGTGGACTAACCAGGATTTTATAGAACTGGAACATTACCTCATGGTTCTTGAACCCAACCCATTGACTAATCAAAATTTCAATGTTTTAATATAAAATATTAAAATGTATATATTATCTCTCCATTTCTGTTCTTTCCTTCACAAGATGGACATCCAAACCACTGTTCATTGGCTATGTGAGGCCATAGAAAATTATCCCATTCCCAACTGATCCCACTTCACCCATCCCAGAACAAGCCCATCCCAGAACAAGCCCATCCAACAATATCAACTATTTCAATCAGCTTACTTACTTATTTACTGCCCACTATACCACTGCTGCTTACGGCAGCAATGAAAGACCTCTCTCTCGGTCTGTCCTTGGCCATCTTCTCTGTTGTGCCCCAGCTGTGGTTCAGAGTACTCATTTCTCCCTTTTTCAGTACAGCACGAAGTTGGCTTTGGTCTCCCACATTTCCTCCTGCCATTCAGGGGTCCATTGAAGTGCTTGCCTTGATGATGGAGTTGATGTCTCTTCTCATCACATGCCGAAACTACCTCCAAGGTTTCCTCACGACAATTGTGGCCACGTCCTCTTGATGACATAATCATCAAGGATGTGGTTGGGGATCTTTCTTGACCAGAAAATACAGAGGATCTTCCAGAGGCTCATGGTGTGGAATGACAACAGATTGACAAGATTGCTCTAGGACCTGGACAAGAGTGCGGACAGAACACAGCTCTTCAATCAGCAGATGCACTGAAATACCTGGAGAGGACTATGGGTTTCTGGCAGCAGAAACCTCCAGACGTGTTGGCACTGGGTAAGGATAGACAGAGACCAAGTTGGTTATTTAGGGTCACCTGGGAGGACCAAAGGCTTGGGAAAGAATATTGTTATGAAGAAATAAAACAGAAGGTTAATGTTCTTCCTGCAACAATTCTCAGCTTTTTTAGTTTAGCAGAAGCCTTTACCTTCTTTAATAGCTTTTGTTTATTTATATAACAACCTGCTATGATTTCAAGTCATGCACCATTTTTCAATTCAATTTTCTCAGACTCATCCAATTTTCATGGTGATAAAGGGAGATCTTAACTGTTGAACCGGCACATTATGCATTAGCCAGTATCCACACACAATTGAGCACTTTATGTAAAGTCTTCTGCTGTGTCGAGTTACAGTGGGAAAAATTGCTCTCGTATTTCTTAAGCAGGCTTGCAGAGCAGTAATATATTTATTGTTCAGCAGGGAAAGCATCTTCACGCAGCTAACACATCTGTCCTTGTCCTGTTTATTTTTGCTTGAATGATCCAGAACTGTTGTCACGGACAGCACTGAACCAGCCAATCCTGCGAGCTGCTACGGAGCAAGGAGAAGTAGTCCCCTCCACTTTTCTTTTCCTTTCAGAGGTAACTCTGCATTCTTTTGGCATCAGTATACAGGCATCCAGAGGCCAGACCAATGCTTCGTGCTCAAAGGCCAGTGGTGTGGACATGGGAGCAAAGGATATCTATGGTTGTCAGGTTATACCAGGTCAGTGCATATCCACGCCAGAAAGGCGCACAAGGGCCGGTGCGTCGGTGAGTTCAGAGTTCAAGGCATTGGGCTCCCATCATTGGCTCAACCGGAGGCCTGCAGGTTAAACACAAGTCTGGAAATTGTGGCCCAATGTCTGAAACCTCTTCTGGTGGAGGATTTTGTGTGTGTGTGTGTGTGTGTGTGTGTGTAAGTGAGCGACAGGGAGGGAGCGTGGGAGAGTGGAGATGGGCTTGTTATATTGTTCTTTTGATGCTTGCTGTGCTCTGTGTTGTTCTGCCGAGCATTGTGGGCATGCTATGTTGGCACTGGAAGACGAAGGGACACATGTGGGCAGCCCCCAGCACATCCTGAGGTTGTGTTTGGTTGTTAATACAGTTCTCTGTACGTTTTAATGTACCTGTGACAAATAAATCTGAATTTGATCCAGCTGTGGCCTAGTTGATCACCTCAGCTTCAGAAAATTGCAGGGTCATGACCAATTAGGAAACTTGAGTGCTCTGGGCGAACAGGCTGCGTGATGCAGTACCAACGTCTGCCTGTCCATGCCAGCCATGCTAAAGGACCCCATGCACGTACTTTGAAGCATTAGCTTGGGGGCGGCATGGTAACATCCCGGTTAGTATAATGGTGCTTAGCATACAGTGCCAGTAATCAGAGACTGGAGCTCGAATCCCAGAGTTTGTACATTCTCCCCATGACCCTGCTCTGACTCAGTTTGTTCCAAAGCCACTGTAGTCCTGATCACATACAGAGAGTTACCATGTAATTTGCAGAGAATGGAAATTCTCCCTGGTGATCCGAGCAATTTTCATCTGCCCACCAATATCTAGAACAGATTATTTGGCCATCAAAGGATTTTTGTATGTGGGTGTTTGGTATATGCAATTTGGTTTATTCATTATTAATGTGTAGCAAAATTCTTGAGGTCTTAAAAAAACAGAATATTAATGCTGTTTCATTTAAATCTTTTATGTAAATGAACATGGGAATCTTCTCAGGTCTGATTGAAAATTAATGAAAGTTCTTCAGGTTCCTTGGGACTTTGGGTGAAATTCTGACTGATTGCAGATGGAAAGGCTTAGCTCTGCTACTGGAGCTGTCTGTGCAAAGCCACAGGTGCATAGACCATGGTCTGTTGGTCAACCAAATGCCACTCAATCTTAATCTCCACAGTGGCAAGGGTTGAGCAGAATATAGATCCCATTTTGTTTTAATTCAGTCAAAACTCACCATCTCCAGTTCTGACCCTCTTGCAGGTGATAATAGCATGCATTTTGCATTCTTCCCAGCACAGTCCTGTTACCTCACATCCTTCAATCACTTCCTCTATTTTCATGCTTGTTCAGCCTAGCTGATTCCTCCAGCTGTTAATTATAACAATTTAATTTACAATTTGGGCTCAGAGAAGCAAGCCACTAACAGGCACAAGAGGCACTCACATTAACCTTGGACCAACAACAGCCTGAAAAGGCATTTGAACACGAGAGCAAACATGCATTATCACAGTCTGGAAAATCTCATTTCCTCTTAACTCTCTGATAAAGACAGCACCTAGTGCTTTATTGAGTTCTGAAGGCCAGAACTTGCTGCTCCAGAAGAGACCAACAAGATAGCTGATGAACTTTGCTGAACTGTTCTATGCCTTTACAAACAGCTAGCATGGATTCATGGGCTGAATGGTCTCTATTTGTAACAATGCTATATGAGGTGAGTTGAGCTGAAAACAGTCAAAAATTGTGGAATTTTGCATTGAATATTTGTAAATAAATCTGAAAAATTCCATCCCCCCACTTTGGCCTTTTATTTCTTCTCACCTATTTATTTGTTCCCCCTTGCTCCCTCCTCCCCTTTCCCTTTCTCCTGTGGTCCACTCTCCTCTCCTATCAGAGTCTTTCTTTTCCAGGCCTTGACCTTTCCCACCCACCTGGCTTCACCTATCACCTTTCAGATAGCCTCCTTCCCCTCAACCTACTTTTTAATTCAGATATCTCTCCTGAAGAAGGGTCTCAGCCTGAAACAGCAATAGTTGATGCTGCCCGACCTGCTGTGTTCCTTCAGCATTTGTGTGTGTGTGTTGCTCCGGATTTCCAGTATCTGCTGAACTTCTTGTGTTTGTGATTTACATCAGATGAAGTTTGAACCTGTCCAGTCATCTACCAAGATCATGGTGCATTTGATCCATAGTTCAGTTCCAGTTTCCTGCTTGATCTCCATAACCCCTCATTTCCTCATTGACTAAAAACCAATTCACCCAGGCTATTAATAAACACAATGTTGTCAGCAAATTCTGGAGTAGGAGTTCCAAGCAGGCAGGAGGAATGCAGTTTGATGACCCCCAGGGTTCACAAATTGGTGAGACCACAGTTCAAGGCCTGGTGTTTGGGGTCTCTTCATCAGGGAGTCTGGAGTTAATTTAATCCAAGGATAGAATCCCAAGGGATGAATTGGAAGTTCAGAAATTGAGGCTCATTGCCCGGAGCCCCGTGACTACAAATCTCTGCAAGTCCACTGGGTAGTTGAAGGACCAACATCTACACGTCCAGATCTGCTGCAGAGGAGTCAATCTATCTTCGGGTTAGAGGGCTATGTATCCTGATGAATGCAAGAGAGAGAAGGAGCTTGCTTTGCTGTTGTTGTTTGGTTGCTTGTTGTGTTCTGTGTTGTTCTGCTGAGCATTGTGTGCATGCTATGTTGGTGCTGGAATGTGAGCTGCCCTTCACATAGTGGTTACTCTCTCATTAGATCTGGTCTACTCCAAATCAATTTCAATTACTTGGCATAGATACAGCAGGTTTCTGACAGAGGAAATGTGGAAGCCAATAGAATTTAGAAGTGATGGAAATTAGGACAGCAAACCATGGCACAGCGGTGCAGCAGTTAGTGCTGCTGCTTACAGCTCTGACCATTGGGCCTTGATCCCAACCTAAGGTGCTACCTGTGTGAAGTTTGTACGTTCTCCCTGTGACTGCAGGTGCTTCGACCAGATGATCTAGTCTCCTTCCACATCTCAAATATGAAGCAATTGTCCCTTGTGTAGGTGGTGGGCAGGAGAATCAAAGGGTACAGATGGGCATACGCAAGATAATAGATTGTAGAGAAATGAACTGGGGAATGGTTATGATAAGGAAGTCCCAAGAGATACCATAGATTTGTTGGGCCGATTGGATTCCTTCTATAAGCTCTGAGAATCTAGAAAAGATGCACTTGCCAAATCAAAAAGAAAATTACTTATTTTTAGCCAACATGCATATGATGTATTGGAATGCTTTAGGATTAACATGATCCAACATTATCATACTGCAGAACAACTGATGTATAAGTATTTTTGTATTTTCTATTTTTAATTGACATAACATTCAGTCTTGAAACGTTACATAAAATGCAATTATTTACCAGTCCTTCCTCTTCCTTTCAGAGGGAAACAATCATGGTGTGAACGATAATTTTAGAATCTAAAACCCAATTGTTGCGGGTCTCTGTGGGATTAGGCAGGTGGAGGAAAGCGGTTCTTAATCTTAAAGGGGGAAGCAACCAATCTCTGAGAAGTCATCTGCTTTTCTTTTGCATTGGCTGTGTAGGAAATTAGATTCAACTTTACCCAAAGAGATTCCTATGTAACTGATGGAGTTGGCTCCTTTGTTTTAAGGTAAGTATGATCTTGCCCTCTCCGAGCACATTCAAGGCTCAGACATTAGTCATCGTGAATTGGCTCGTCCCCTACCCTTGAGACAAGGTTTGTCAAGTCCGTCAAGAGATTCCATCAGCTGAGACCACCTGACTTTGTGCATCTATGCCTTAAGAACAGAGCAGTATTGTAGGACCTATTGCACTGCCTCTAATCAGTTCTGTACATAAGGGCTCACAGCAGCAATTAAATATGACAACTTGTAGAGGAGCCTCAATCCCTTAAAATAATGGGAAAAGACTTACAGTATGTGTGTGCCTTTCATCACTCTCTTCAGATATTTTTTATTGTGGTAGTGCCAGTGAGCCTGCCCCTCTTCCGTAGGCATCCCATGAGTATCTGGAGAAGACAAAAGCTCAAATCACAGTCAAAGTAAAATGTGTTATCGAAGGACGTACATGCTACCAAATACTGCCTTGAGGTTTATTTTCTTGCAGGCGTTTGCTGGAAAATTAAGAAATAACATAAATTTATGAAAAAAACTTATATGTAAAAAAAAACTGAGAGACAACCAAAGGGCTAAAGAAGAGAAATTGTGCAGATACGAAAGTAATACTGAGAACGTGAGTTGTAAAGAGTCCTTGAAAGTGAGTCTATAAGTTGTAAAATCAGTTCAGAGCTGAGGCGGGTGAAGTTAACATGTCAGTTTCAGGAGCCTGATGGTTGTAGGATAATAACAAGATATAATACGTGACTATAGACATGTATGTGTCTGAGTATCTTTCTATGTGAATGTATGGTTAAATGATGCATGAGAGTGTCTAGTGTGTGACTTTACTGATGTAGAACTTCACAGACCTCCAAACCGCACCTCAAAGTTCTAATTTATTATCTAAGTACTGTATGTATACCATACAGAACCTTGAGGTTCACCTCCTTGCAGGCACTCACAAAACCAAACAAAAATAGAATCCTTAAAAAAAAACACACCCAACAAAGACCGACAAATATCCAACGTGCAAAAGAGGACAAGTCATACAAATAGAAGAAAACAGTAAACAAATAACACATAGAATGTGAAGTGCATAGTCCCCGAATGTGAGTCCACAACTGTGGAGTCAGTTTAGCACTGAGGTGAGTGTCTGGATGAGTATTTGTCTTCCTTTTCTTTTGTTTCTCTACTAACCCCATATTTAAGTATAAAATCTTAATCGTTTAACCGCCCATTGTGGTTTGAATGTTACTTTGGGATACTGATGTTAAACAGGGGACACAGCACGCAGCATCCACCTAAACAAGAGTGCTATAGTTTGGTCAGAGAGGGGGTGCCACCCCCGAGATCATGCCACTACATGCAACGAGTCTTAAAAAATCGGTTAAAATAGTGGGGTGGAGTGAGGTGGGAGGGAGCCTCACTCACTTCATTCTGTACAGGAAGTGAAGATGCTGCTGCGTTTTCTTGACCAAAGGAAGGTCAAGAAAGGGGCTGGACGAAATCGTCTGTAAAGTGCATTCCTAGAAACTCGGTGCTCCTAACTCTCTCCATGGTGGAGCCATGCATGTGCAGTGAGGACTGCCAGTCTGCACCTTCCTAAAGTCCACTATCATCTCTTTGGCCTTTTCCATAGAACATGGAAAATCTACAGCACATTACAGGCCATTCAGCCCACAATGTTGTGCTGCCCATGTGACCTACTCTAGAAACTGCCTAGAATTTCCCTACCGCATGGCACCCCATTCTTCTAAACTCCATGTACCTACTTAAGAGTCTCTTAAAAGACCCTATTGTTTCCAGTTGGAGCTGTTTTCCATGTTGAGACTCAAGCTGTTGTGCTCATACCATTCTACCAGCTGGCCTTCTTGCTTTCTGTACGCCATCTTGTTGTCATTGTTTAAGAGGGCAATCACATTTGTATCATCAGCAAACTTGATGAGTTGGTTTGAAATGGATCCAGCAATGCAGTCATGCATCAGTAAGAAAAGGTCGAGTAATAAAATGGTGAAGCATGTGTTCTTCAGAAGTGACAGAACCGGTCGAGTTTAAAAAAAGGAAGTAAATGGAGAAATTCATAGGTTCATTAACAGTGAGTACCGGGTGATAGTAATCATAAATAAAATAAAAGAGCAGAAATAGCTGGCTACATCAGAAAGATAGATGCATTCAATTGTATAAGAGATAACTGGATTTTGTATACTGAGCAAATTGAGCAGTATTTTAAAGCAAGTGGAATAGCCAATGGGAATTGAGTGTCAGTTTGCTGAGTGTATTTGCTTTAAAGATATACAGTTTGTTTCTAAGTTTAACTGCTCCAACCAAACCAGACAAAATAAGCTTTGTTCATATCATGAAAGTAATGCATGGACGTTTAGAACCAAAGCCATTGTTGATTGCAGAACACTTTAGGATTCATAACTAGAATCAAAAGGAAGGGGAGTCCATTTCAGTGTATGTGGCTGAATTAAAGAGATTGTCTGAGCATTGTCAGTTCAGTAATTGGCTTCCTGCTGCACTGAAAGATTGTTTCATTTGTAGAATCTTACAAGAAAGCACTCAAAAATGCCTCCTAACTGAAGCATAACTTATCCGGACATTAGAGGTTTTGAGACGAGGGGATTTCACTCAGGTCTGCTGCCTCAGTAGAAAAGGCAGTGGCAGGTCACTACAGTGAAAAAGAGCTTTGACCAGTGACCAACTTGTGTTTGGGATTGATTAGCAAGAACAAATTAAAGGAGCAGGGACAAGAGCAGTGGCCATCGTCTGAGTGACAGAGTCAAAGTGGTAACCTTGAGGCTTTAGCTCTTTGAGACTTCAATGAAGAGAGGCTTCAGACAGAGAAAGCAAAGAAAAGAAAAGTTCTACATTAGGTTTTTTTATCTTTCCCTTCTTTATAATTGCTCTCCTAGGACTTCTCCTTGAGAAGTATCAGACATCAAAGGATTCACAATTGGAGGCCATAATATGAATAACATCAGATATGCTGATGACATCATACTAATAGCTGACTCAGAAACAAAACTTCGAGAACTACTCTCTATAGTGGCAGCGGAAAGTAAACGCAGAGGCCTCTCAATCAACACCAAGAAGACAGAAAGCATGGTCATCTCCAGAAAGACAAACATCCCACAATGTGTGATCAAGATCGGAAATACAAACATTAAACAAGTCAACAAATTCAAATATCTTAGCAGCCTAATAACAAGTAATGGCAGGTGCGACACAGATATCAAATACAGAATAGCAACGGCGAAAGAAGCTTTCCAAAAAATTAAGACAATATTAGCAGACAGAAAGATGAGTACTCACACTAAAAACAGAATACTGCAGTGTTACATTTTTTCTATTCTGACTTATGGAAATGAATGCTGGACCATTTCTCCACCAATGGAAAAGAGACTAGAAGCAGCTGAATTATGGTTCTACAGGAGAATGTTAAAAATGTCATGGACCACACACACATCAAATGAAGAAGTTCTCAGAAGAGGCCAAGCAGTTCGATCACTCATACCAACAATAAGAGAAAGACAACTCAAATTCCTAAGACACATCATACGGAAAGATGAACTAGAAACCTCATACTCTCTGGAAAGATTGAGGAGAGTAAACCTAGAGGAAGAGCTCGGTTTACGTACATCAAAAGCATAGCCAGGTGGCTACATATCGAGGAAATGGAAGTCATCCAAAAAACGAAGGATAGATCTATATGGAAAACCATGGTCACCAAAGTCTGCATCGGATATGGTACCTAGACAGGACAGTACAGATGCCAGGCAGGATAGTTGAATGCTCTTGTTGTGGGAAGGCTGGGAGATTTCCAGTGTTCCTGATGACTTCAACTGTGAGAAGTGCATCCAGCTGCAGCTGTAGCAATAGAGGCAAGTTACATTTAGAATTTACTTTTAAAAAAGCAGTTGAAATAGCTGTATCAATGGAAACAGTAGATAGAGATGAACTTGAGTTGCAGTCAGGAACGAAAGTGAGCGCGAACAAAACTGCAACATCTAAACAGAAACCAGCGTGGCCAAACAAGTTGTGTTACCACTGTGGCAGGGGCTCACATACAACAGACCAATGCAGATTTAAAACCGCAATTTGCAGAAAATGCAACAAAGAAGGAAACATACAAAAATAAATGGACTGCACATAGAATAGAAAGAGATAAAAATTCGAGAGTTGCAGTGTGAGGTGGCTTTCAAAAAGGTAAAGGAAATGGTGACGTCAGACACTGTACTCCTGCATTATGATCCACATTATCCAGAGCAGCTTGCCTCTGACTCCTCACATTATGGTATAGGTGCAGTCATGTCAGGCCACATGTTATTAGTGAAGGAAGTGAATGCCTTTGCATCACATTCCCTTGTTGCTGCAGAGAAAAAAATTGCACACAGATTGCTAAAGAGGCCTTGAGTCAGGTTTGAAGTGTAAAATGTTTCAACAGTAGTTGTATGGGAGAGAGTTTACCCTCGTTACTGAAAATCAACCACGAGGGCCCATTTTCAATCCATCCACTAACAGCAGCAGCACCATACGGAGATGGGCTCTGTTTCTTTGAGAACACAATTACAAGATTGAATTCAAGAAGACGACTAATTATGGAAATGCTGATAGATTGTCCTATTTACCTCTAGAAAAGTGAATACTTGTAAAATTTACAGAAGAGCACACTCCCCTTAACATATTCTTCCTAATGCAAAGTCTCCCTATTTCAGCAGAGTTGATCAAAAGAGAAACCAGAAAAGACTGCACACTGTCTTAGGTCTACATTGCAACCCAACTTGGCTGTAATGTGCGGCAGGAACTCCAGCTCCCCCATTTTTGTCAGCACCGGGGTGAATTTGCCCTTGACAAAGAATGCTTTATGAAGGGATTGAGAGTTGTTGCACCATCCAAGCTGAGAGCTCGTGTAGGAGATGCTACAAGCTGGTCATCTAGGCATAGTCAAAATGAAAGCACTGGGATGAAGCTTTGTTTGGTGGTCTAGGATAATTCAGCAGATCAAGCAGATCGCCATGCACTGTTCAGGATGTCAACATGCCCTGCATTGCCCTAGCAGAGAAATCATGTGGATTTTCTACAAATTTCTTAGTATTTGTAGATGCAGCTATGAAGTGGCCAGAAGATTTTTCAATAGGCTTCACTACAGTCTTGCACAATGTTGATGTGTCAGTAATAATGGATTGTGGTTTCAGTCATTCATAAAAATAACTGAAATAAGACATATTACATCTGCACCATACCAACCAGCTACAAATGGATTGGCAGAAAGGTTTGTCCACAATCTAAAGAACACCATGCAAGCAATGTCAGCACAACACACTACTCTAACACTAAACCAGAAGCTCGCCAATTTCCTCCTTGCATATCGTAATGCAGCACACCCCACAACCAACAACTGACCAGCTATTCTGTTCCTGGGTCGCCCCTTGCATTTACGCTTGTCTCTCCTCAAACCCAATCTCAGAAGGACTATTCGGGACAAACAGCTGAGACAAATTGAAGGATTCTCAAACAAGGAGGTTCAAAGTTTCACTCCTGGACAAGCCATCCTGGCACAGGACTACGGAGGTGATCAAAAGTGGGTACTCAGAAAGGTGAAGGACAGAACTGCACTACTCCCCTACACAGTGGATATTGCGTCTGATGTCATCTGGAGATGACACATTGATCAGTTGAGGAGAGGAGAGTCAATTGTTAGAGAAAAAAGGTGGCCAGAGCTATCAGAGTCACTTCCTGCAGTCCCAGAGTCAACTCCTACAAACCGCCACAGAGGAGGCCCCAGACCTGAGGTTGTTTCACACCCACAAGTCTCAACCAGCAAACATAGTGACCCCACCCCCCCACCCCACCGCTGTTAGGAAAGAAGTTATCCCACAAAAATAAGAAAGACTCCACAGAAAATAAATCTTTTGGCCTGAATAGGACAATTTAAAATTTACTACACTGTGAACATCCACGCAGTACAGAAGTTGCATTACATCGTGCACTCTGTACATAGTTGATATGCATTCTGTATTGAGTTGGAGTTTATAGCTAAGCAGGGAGGAGTGTTGTGTATTTAATATTTGAGTAATATTGTAAATATGTTCTTGATTAAGCATTCTTTGTTGATTTAAATAATTCAATATGTGTTATATGTAAAAGTACGTCAATGGTATGCATTATCACACCACCGTGTCATGCATGTGCACTATGCTTAAAGTAGAAACGAAGTACAGAAGTTATTTCCTGGCTCTGCGTTTTTTCTTTTAATCTGTTTTATGCTTTGGAAGTACAAATCATACCACTCATATAGATGTTGTAATAGCGGTGATGTCCTCAGTACACTTCCCTTTGTAGCCAGTCACAGATCTCGCGTATTCATTGATCACTCAGATGTCATTTCTTCCCCATTCTGATGTTTGGTCTGAATAAAAACTGAACCTCTTGTCCATGTCTGTATGCTTTTATGCATCCAGTTGCTGCCACATGATTGGCTGTTTACATATAGCATAAATAAGCAAATGTATAGGTGTACTTAATAAAGTGGTCACTGAGGGTGGGTGTGTGTGTGTATGTGTGTATGTGTGTATGTGTGTGCACATGCATACCCTGTGAGTGTTTACAGGACCACTGTCTGCTATCCTATTCACAGTTCAACATAATGATGTGATTGCATTGAGAGTACCATTGTGTGTTTTCTTTCTAAACTACTGAGATCTCTCTGGTGGTAGATGCGCATCATTTTGACCCAACAATGGTGAAGGAGTATCATAATCAGTATGGTGCATGGCATGAAGGGATTCTTGGGGGAAGTAGGGGAGACTTCCAAATTATATGATGCCTTTAACATAGGAAAACACCTCAAAGCCCTTCAATGTGATGCAATTAAAAATTAATTACAAAGCTAACAAGAACACATGGAGAACATCTCTATGTAGGTTCTCAGTCTACATGTAGAACAGGCCTTGTGTGTCACACTGGAGATCAGTAAAACTTTTAGACAATTGCTAAGATGATAAACTGAAAACAAATATACAGATTTGGAAAAGTTGCTTATTTGGTCTTTTTTCCTTTTTACATAATTCCTTGATTTTGTTTTTATTTTGTTTTAACAAGTATTTACTTCAAAACTCATACTGCTTGCTCTTAACTCTTACCCTTCCAAGCATCTCTGCATCTCAGATTACCCAAACTTCACAAAAGATAGTGCATTGTTCCTTGCAATTGATCTGAACCCTATAGTTTGCCAGTTGTGAGCAAAGTTACTGGAAAAGAGGGAAATGAATATCAGTCTGACTGAGTGGGTTGTAGGTGGGAAGCCTCTTGTGACGAAGCCAGCACAGACATGTCTAGGTCTGCCGGAAACCTTGGTGCCTCATGAAAGCTGAAGCGTCCTTTAATTAGGATAATCAGAGGCTCACAATGCAGAGGATGTGGAACAATCACTATGATGGACTCATTGCATGGCACAGAACACTCCTCAGAGTGAACATGAAGCAAGTCATCGCACTGAGATTATGACCTTCAAAGTAAAAATATTTCACGGAACATAGAACATAGAATATTTCCCTGCAATCAACATCCCCATTCTTTGCTCAAACTCTGCCATTAGAGTTAAAGACAGTCTAGCCTTGCAAAGTAACTGAACTGAGTAGCAATTTATTAGATTGCATGTCTATTTAACTGAGACTTTGGAAATTTTTTTAGAGCGGGTCATACAGATGAATATATCAGGTCTTCTGCCATTGTGAAATCCTTATAAATGTCTTGTACTGTTCTCGTGAGTACCTCATTCATAATTCTCATAGCTTGCCTTCTGTGAATAGAAGCATGTTTCCATGACCCCTGTTCATTGTGTTCCATCCAACCTACTCAAACAGACTCAACATTTAACGAAAATAATGATTATGTTCTCAATAGATTTAGCCCTTTCCTTGATGATGCTGGTAACCCAGTTAAGAACTAGATTATGGGCTGCATGATTTTGTCACTGGAAGTTTAGGAAGCCAACACAAAGCTCACAATGCAAGGCTCATTGTTAAAAAAAAGATTCCACAAAAAGAAATTCTCCCAGATTCAATGAGTTTCCATGGTTATGAAGCAACTAGAGCTGTCATAGGAGATCTGGATAAAACAATAGAAAAGGACAAAGTGTTTTACTAGATGATTTTGTTCTCAAAAATAGTGCCTCCAAATTCTTGTGGCATACATTTCAGGCTTTGGGAATTTGGTGCTGAAATTTTTCATTTGTCTGAATGTGTATGCCTACATTCTGTTTGTGTGTATGCATGTTTATGCAAATACATTTAAAAATTAACTTTATTTTTCACGTGCAAGTCAATTCATTGAAACATAAAGTGAGAAGTGTCCTTTACGTCAGTAACCTGTGCAGACCGAGGATGTACTGGAGGGCATGGGGGTGTCCACAAGTGTCCCTGTGCTTCCACCAGCATAGTACGCTGACAACTCACTATCCCTAATCCCTAAGTCTTTGGACTGTGGGAGGAAACCCTCAAGGTCATGGGGGGGGGCACATACAAATTCCTTACAGACAGTGGTGGAAATTGAACGCCGATCTTAATGCTGTAAAGAGTTACGCGAACTGCTGCCCTTCCGTCATCCCTGTGGGTGTGTGTGCGCTCCCTTCAAAATTAGGTGTGAGTGTGCACTGATTAATTTTAATGTCCATTCTGATGGTTTTCCAATCTTTTTCATGAATGAAAGCCCCACTGGTTGACACTAAACTCTGGATGACATCACAGGTCCATTCATATAAAAAGAAGCCAAATAACTGCAGATGCCAAAAATCTGAAATAAAAACTGAATATTCCCAGCATTTTTTGCTTTTTTTTAAATTTTCATTTCAGGAACTACCAGCAGAGCAGGGATAATACCATGCCAAGAATTTATTAACTTTTACTTTCTTTAACTCAATTACCTTAATATTATTCAAGGTAGTGCAGTGATAAGCACAACGGTTTACAGTACAGTTGATCCAGGTTGAATTCCTGCCACTGTCACTATGGAGTTTGCACATTCTCCCTGTGGGTTTCTTCCGGATGTTCCAGTTTCCTCCCACAGTTCAAAGATATACCGATTGGTAGGATAATTGGTCACTGTAAAGCATCCCGTGATTAGGCTGGGCTTAAACTGGGGGATTGCTGGGCAGCATGGCTCCAAGGGCCAGAACAGTGTACTCCACGCTATATGTCAATAATAATAATAATTATTATTTTTATTTAAACCTCCAACCCCTGTAACTTTTGTACCCTTCTAACTTCTCCTCCAAGGGTATTTATCCACAAGATTAATTATGTTCAATACAATGACTGAGGGATCAAAGAACATATTCACAAAATTATTAGCTGCCAAAGGAAATTTAATTTGAAGAGAATATTGTGCAGAATTGTTTCCATGGTGTTATATTCCTGTCTCTAGATACACAACCTGACAAGACGCAATCTACCCACAGTCAATTCCTATGTGCATACTTAGTACTTGAGTTAGTAAAGCACACACACACACACACGCACACGCACACGCACACGCACGTACACACACACACACACACACACACACACACACACACACACACGAACAGAAGCAGTGAAGGCTAAAGGAAGATTCAACTGAGATGTTCAAAATTATGAACTGTACTTAAAAAGAAATCTCAATCCTGTCAATACTTTATTAATGTGTATATCTTCATATTTCTTGTTCCATCCTTGTAAATTTTCCATACACATTTACCAGAGAGGCAAGATCAGATTTAGTATCCCTGACTTAAATGACTTTTATTTGTTGTTTTACAACTGCAATACAGTGCAAAGACATAAAATTACCATAAACTACTAAAATAGATAAAGAAGGCAAAATAGGCTGACGAGAAAGGATACAATAAGCATGGTCCAACCAAAGTTTAATGCTGTGTAGCATAACTTCATAACTTTTCATTTCTTTCCCTCTAAAAGTAAGCCCTTATGAACTTGTTTCAACTCCAGGATCCACAGCCAGACTGGGTATTGGCACACAAAACCCTGCCCTGAGCCCTGAGCTAGCTTGCTCAGTTGCCTTTGTTGTCCTTCCATATTGGTTTTTCTCTAAAGGCTTTGTGTTCCAAATATTCCTTTTAAAAGGAGAATTGGCAGATTAGACTGAATTTGTCAGGGCTTGAAAGAACTCATAGCCAAGTATTTTTGCCTTCTTTGCAGTGATCACCTTCATTAAGTTCCCGTTCCCTGAAACGTTCTATGGTACCACCTCATTCTTCACTATTGAATTCCCCAATATACTATCCTCAATGTACCCTTAACATTGCACGACTGCACTCTAATAGTCTGCATTTTCCTGGTGCCTATGGTACATACCTCATTGAACAAGTATGGTCTTGGGAACTCTTTAATGTGCCACTCTGTCACGTTAATATTTCATTTCATTACAACACACGCCATATATTTTCTCTAATATGCCTAGCTTTTGATACTGCCTGCAGCCTTCTTGGACATTTTCTTGAAAACGATCCTATGTTATAACAACTGATACATTTACTGCAAGCAGAGGTCTGCATTTGCATAGCATCTTTCACAACCACATGATATCCCAAGCGTTCTACAATACTCTTTGAGTTATGTGGCAGAATGGTAACATGGCGGTTAGCTGAGAACTGTTACAGCACCTGCGACATGGGTTCAATTCACGCTGCTGCTGTAAGGAGTTTGTACGTTCTCCCCAAGTCTGCATGCATTTTCTCCGTCTGCTCCAGTTTCCTCCCACACTCCAAAGACGGATGGGTTAGTAGGTTAATTGGTCACATTTGTGTAATTGGGCAGCGCAGCCTCATTGGGCTAGTTACTCTATATAAAATAAAAATAAATAGCCATTGCATAATGTTGCAAACTTTATAATCCTGAACAATCAGGAATATGGCCTCTGCTTAATACCTGACCGACCAGGATTCAAATAAATCAGCTCTTAATGCGTGCTTGATAATTATTCTTTTCCAAAACATTGTCAAAAATAAATTTAACAGAAGATCACTTCTTTGCCATTTTCAAGGCTTCATGAAACCACATCTACCTGGGAACCAGAATCAAGGTTTCTTTGCACACAGAAAATTAAGAAAAATATTATTATTCTATATTTTGTTTCATTGGTGCAAACATGATCATTAACTAAACACTACAAGCATGTGAAACTTCAACCCCAAAGTGGTCTGGTAGAATGATAACATTGAAACAAACAAGCAAAAATTATCTTCATCCTTGAAAAACTGAACAAGCAATTAGGCTCGTATTGTGTATACATTTTTCTCCTTCATGGTTCTTTCTTTTCCTTCCCAGATGACACTGACTCATGCTGGAGATTCTACACATATTGACAGTCCTCACTGACAGGTTCCAAGGAACTGTCAGCCCTAACCACACCAATATTGGAAGGGCAGGTTCGTCTGCAAAGTCATGGCTTTGTGCAACTGCTTTCAGTCTTCAGTTCTCATGCAGTGAAAGTTTCCATCTCTTTGCAGCCAGGTGTACACTCAGTGGCCACTTTATTAGGTACTCCTGAATACCTGCTCGTTAATGCACCTATCTAATCAACCAATCACATAGCAGCAACTCAATGCATAAAATTATGCAAACATTGTCAAGAGGTTCAGTTGTTATTCAGATCAAACATTAGAATGGGAAAGAAATGTGACCTTGACTGTGGAATGATTGTTGGTGCCAGACGGGGTGGTTAGAGTATCTCCAAAGATGTGATCTCCTGGGACTTTCACACACAAGAGTCTCTGGAGTTTATAGAGAATGGTGCAAAAAATGCAGAGCATCCAGAGAATGGCAGTTCTGTGGGCGAAAATGCCTTGTTCGTGAGAGAAGTCAGAGGAGAATGGCCAGAAGGGTTCAAACTAACGGAAAGGTGACAGTAACTCAAATAACCACAAGCTACAATGGCGGTGGTCAGAAGAGCATCTCTGAACACACAAGACATCGAATCTTGAAGTGGATCGTGCTACAGCTGCAGAGGTCCATGAACATACATTCAGTGGCACTTTATTGTCTAATAAAATGGCTACTAAGTTTATAAGACCATAAGACTTAAGAGCCATTGGGTCTGCTCTGCTATCCCATCAAGAATGATTTATTATCCCTCTCATCCCTATCTTTCTGATGTCACTTTTTACAACCTTACTTTTTAAGAACCTATCGATCTTTACTTCAAAGAAACTAATGACTTGGCCACCTTGGTCATCTGTGGCCATGAACTCCACAGATTCAACACCCTCTACCGAAAGGAATTCCTCCTTATCTCTGTTCTAAAGGGACGTCTTTCTATTCTGTGGTTGTGCCTTCTGGTTCTAGACTCCCCCAATATAGGAAACTTTCTCTCCATGTCCACTCTGTGTAGGCCTTTCAATATTTGATAGGTTTCAATGAGATCCACCCTTCATTCTTCTAAACTCTGTTTCGTCCTTAATAAAGAGCTGAACAAGGGATGCCTTTGTGTATAACTAGACTTAGAATAGGCCAGTCTATAAACACCTCCAGGTACATTAGTTACCCTATCTAGGTATTCAGTTACTTCATGGGCAATAAGATTGTCTTGAATCCACTTTTCTTTCTCTTTCCATCTTCATTGAAAGCATCTTATAAAGGGAATTTCCATTGAAAAAATTAATACAAATCAAGGCAAAGTTTCACAAGGACATAAATGCCAGTGTATAAATAAAATGTAAATTGTGATAAAAATTATTGTACTGTTCTATACTAAACGTAATAATCTAAATTAACTACCACTACATTTGTTTGCCAAGCAACCCTGGAGGCCTACATCACAAAAGCATTGTACAGCAGAGGTATTCTGCGCATCTGAAGGTCAGCGTAATGAGTGAAAGATATTGTTGTGTGTTAAGTTCATGGTGAAATCAAGTGTGTCTTCTTTGTGTTTAAGACACGTGCTTCCAGTGTTGCTTGTTGTCACCACTCCCTGAAAGCTATGGATAGAATTCTCGGTTGGAAGGAGTCAAAAGGATACAGTTATGTCCATAGCTAAGGTGTAGCCTCTGGACTTCTGTTTCTGTTAAGAGGAAGTGTTTATTGTGCTACTCACTGAGTTATCCATAGAAAATGTACTATAAACTGTCAACATGCGGACATGCAAATTCACCCCATTACAGGGTAGTATTTCCTCCCCCTGTCACCCGTCCATTCATCTCCTTCCCCAGCTGCACTTGGCTCTGAATTTCCAAAATCAGGTTGTTTAAATAAGGTATGCAAATACCCACAGACAAACTTTGCCACAACTACCCAAGGCTAGAATGTTAATCACAGTTATAGTGTCATACAGCACAGAAACAGGCCCTTGTGCCCATCATGTTCGGGCTGAGCATTGTGACCATTTGTACCAATCTCATCTATCAGTACTTGATCTGCCATCTTATTATACCCTGGCAATTCAAGTGTCCCTCTATATACTTTTTGTATGTTGTAGAAGTACCTGCCTCCACCACCCAGTTAGGAAGTGTGATCCAGATTCTAGTCCTTTTCTAGGTGAAAAATTTTCTCCTCCAATCCCCTCTAGAATGCTTACCCTTTACTGTAAATCGAAGCTCTCTAGAGTTATACACGTCTGCCTTGGGTCTTACAAACTTCCACCCCCCTCCCCCTCAGCTGGTCTCACCTAATACCCCCACCCTTCTTAATCTGACTTCTGCCCCCATCCTTTCCAGTCCTGATGAAGGGTCTCGGCCCAACACATCGACTGCTAATTCCCCTCCATAGATGCTGCCTGACTTGTTGAGTTCCTTCAGTCTTTTATTCTGACTTGTTCAAGCTTTCCAGCATCTGCAAAATCACTTGTGTTTATGGTTAAGAAGTATTCATTTAAGCAATATATTCTAGGCTATTTTGGTCCTTGATGGACACTATTTTTTCACTGATTGCCCTTTTGCCCTTAAGGGATTTTCCTTAACACATGAGATACCGCAGATGCTGGAAATCCAGAGCAGTACACACAAAGTGCTGGAGGAACCCAGCAGATCCAGCAGCATCCACAGAAAGGAACAAACAGGCAATGTTTCTGGCCCAGACCCTTCATTTGGACCCCTTACACTCATTGCAAAAACACTTGTACCCCCTCTTTACCCTCTTATTTTCTTTTTTTAAATACCCTTTGCTTACTTTTTTGGTAGTATATACTCCTGAAGATTTTGTTTGTTTTCTGTACAGTACAACTGCCATATGCTTTCTCTTTAAGCATATAACCCTTCATATGCTTTGACATCCAGGGTTTCTTGGACTTGCTGACATGATCAATCACTCCCATGGTAGCATGCTGGCCCTGAAATCTCAATATATTGCTCTTCAACATGTTGTTCAGCTTTTACTGTGTACACGTATATGCTGTTTCATCACCTCTGAGATGCAAATGGAGCTGAAGACTGTGCAATCAGCAAACGTGATATTATGAATGGGAGGAAGGTTATTAATGAAGCTGTAGGTGGTTGTGTGTAGGACACTTCCTTGAGAACAATGATAGTAATGTTTCAGACCAAAGATGATTGACCGCTTAACTATCCCAGCTTTCTTCCTTCGGTTTGAACTGTGGCACAGTGGATACAAACACAAGACATTCTGCAGATGCTGGAAATCCAGAGCAATGTGTGAAATCTTGATGTAACTCAGCAGGTCAGGCAGCATCTATGGAGGGGAATGAACAGTTGATATTTTGGGCTGAGGCGTCGGCTGTTTATTCCCCTCCGTAGGTGCTGCCTTCCCTGCTGAGTTCCTCCAGCATTTTGAGTGAGGCACAGTAGGTATTGTAGCCAGCACACAGGTCCTGTGATCCAGCTTGATACTGACCTCTGGTGCCCTTTGGAAGGAGTTTCCATGTTCTCCTTGTGACCTGAAGATCTCAAGATTGTTTAATGTCATTTCCAGTACGCAAGTGTAGAGGAGAATGAAGTTTTTGTTACTCTGGATCTGATGCAGAACAAATGAACACAATAAGGTAAGGTGTGTGTGTGTGTTTGTGAGCTTCCTTCTACGAGTGCTCCAGCTCCCTTGCACATCCCAAAATCGTGCTTCATTTGATCAATTAGCTACTGTAAATTACCTGCAGTGTGGGAGAGTGGTGGTAGAATTCTGACATGTTGGACAGAAGAGCAGAACAGATTTTTATTGATTCTATGGACCAGTTGACATATTTCTGTGCACGGAATAGTAACAGGCCCTTCAAGTGCACCTCATCATGCCTATCAATTCTAATCCCACTTGCCTACATTAATTCTGTATCCCTCTTTGTACTGCTCATTCAGGTACCTGTCAAGATGCTTCTTAAATATTAAATATTATTACTATTCTTGCCTGCACCACCTCCTCCAGCAATTCATTCCGGATACCAACTACCTTTGAGTGAAATATGTACCTCTCAGATCTAAACCTCCTTCCTCACACCTTAAACCTATGCTCAGAATCAAACTCCGGCCATCTACCCTATCTATGCCTCTTATAATTTTCTATACCCGTTTCATGTCACATCTCAGCCTCTTTCACTTCCCCAGCCTGTTCAATCTCTCTTGATAACTTAAGTCCTTCAATGTCGGTAATATCATTGTGAACCTTATCGCAGGAAATTGTTATCATCATCATCCTCATTATGTGCCATGTCGCATGATGTGGGTGGTCATGATCTTTGACCACAATTGTCCTTGGTAATTTTTCTGCAGAAGTGGCTTGTCATTGCTTTCTTCTGGGCAGTGTCTTCACAAGACAGGTGACTCCAACTATTATCAATATTCTTCAGAGATTGTCTGCCTGGGGTCAGTGGTCACAGAACCAGGACTTGTGATATGCACCAACTGCTCATACAACCCTCTGACACATTGGCTTCACATTGACCCCGATGGGGGGGGGGCAAAGCAGGTGTTACACCTTCCCCAATGGTGACCTGCAGGCTAGCGGAGGGAAGAAGTATCTTACACCTCTTTTGGTACAGACATATCTCCACCCCGCCACCCAAGGTAATTATAACATATGATAATGACCAGGTATGGGTAGTGTAGCGGTTGTCATAACACTTTACAGCATCAACGATTGATTGGAAGTTCAGGTTCAATTCCTGTCGCTGTCTGTAAGGAGTTTGTCCTGTGACTGTGTGGCTTTCTCCAGTGCTTCAGTTTACTCCCACAATCCAAAGACGTATGCGTTAGGGAGAGTCAGTTGTGGGCATACTTGGAAGCATGATAATACATACAGGCCGCCCCCAGCACACTGCATTTGTTGGTCATTGGCGCAAATGGTGCGCGACACTGTATGTTTCAATGTTCCGATGCACATGTGACAAATAAAGCTAATCTTTAATCTTTGCAGATCTTTAAATTAGTGGACAGCATTTGGCATCTGCCTTTTTGAGTCCAACGTTGTTTCAAACAAATGCTACATTGAGGTCGAATGCTCCATTAAGGTTGTGAAATGGCTGAACAACCTAGATATAGTAAAAACGATCTCACTCCCACCTCATTGGTGCAATTCTGACTTTTGTTCAAGCTTGGACCCAGATTTGATAAGATCTGGAACCAAGGTCTCCTGAAAGAATCTAACTGAGCATCATGTTTCTGAATAAAGATAGCAATTACTAGTTTGGAACTAGTTCACTGCTTTCTGTTGAACTAAGGGTCTGTGTGGACTTCAATTGAGAATGCTATTTGCTTGCATTTACTGTTTTCTTGATTTTTTTTCTCTCTGCGCATTGGGTGTTTCACGGGCTTCTATTTTAAATAGGTTCTTTGGGGTTTCTTTGTTTCATGGCTGCCTATTAGGAGACGAATCTCAAGATTATACAATGTGTACACTCTTTTATAATAGATGTACTTTGAATCCTTTGACATATATGGTGAATAAAGTTGATTTTTTGAACTTTGAACTTCTACATTTTTATTGTGTGGGAATATTATCGGACTATTCCAGCAAAGTTGGAATAGCTTGGCCAGAGAAAGGAAGAGCCAGTTATGGAGCAAACCTTTTCCCCGCTAAAGCAAAGTTGCAATCAGATCTTATAACTTTTACACTATCTAGAATGTTTAGCCATTTCAAAGTCTTGCAGTTTATGGGTTCTTGGACCTTTCAAAACCTGTTGGCAGAGGGGAAGGAGCTGTTCCTAAAACATTGACTGTGTGTCTTCAGGCTCCTGTATCTCCCCTTTGATGGTGATAGTGAGAAGAAGGCATGTCCTGGGTGCAGGGGGTCCTTAATGATGGTGCTACCTTCTTGAGGCATTGCTTTGCATAATCACGCTGCTTTAAATAAGGATAGTCATGAGGGCCCTCCTTATATTTGTTGTTTAATTGTCCAGCATTAATGACAGGATATGCAAGGACTGTAGATATTTGACCTGATCTAATAATTGTAAAATTACTTAACTTTATGAAGAGCATGCAGCTTCCACAGTTGAACTTGTATGCATTTTCACATCATTAACATTTCATTTTAACTTACATCTGATATTGTTCTTTTATCCTTCTCATTGGACCATGGTTAATCCCCTGACTTGAAGAGCAATGGCAGAATGGCAGATGTTCTGAGCAACAGAGCGACAGATTACAGCGGAATACCACTCTGCTATTAATGGCCCCACTTGAGCTGCTAGACCTACTCTGAATCAATCCAATTTACTACTGCAGTAGCACCATGGAATATGATACGGGCTGTTCTCAGTACAACACATACTCCGTGGCCAAAGGGTATACATATACACCTGCTCCTTCATGCAAATCTCTCATGCCTGCTTCGTTGCCGCTGCTACTGTGCGATCGAGAATCTCCGGAGACGAAGGTCCCAAATCCTCGGCTTTGCCTATTGCCTGTTTCCGGGGCCGGGGTCGAAGCGCTCAGCAGAGATGGTGCTTGGCGCTCGGTGTTGCAGATATGGTTGGAGGCCCGGAGTTTTCAGACGGACTCGGAGTCGGACTCTGGTCGTGTGTTTCCAGTATGCTGCATCGGCAAGTTGGTGGCGCTGGAGGTTCACTGTCTGTGTGAGATGATGGGACTTTCGAGAGACTTTTGAGACTTTTACCATGCCATGGTCTGTTCTTATCAAATTACGGTATTGTTTTGCACTGTTGTAACCATATGTCATAATTATGTGGTTTTTGTTAATTTTTAAGTCGGTTTGTCATGTGTTTCCGTGATATCATTCTGGAGGAACATTGTATCATTTCTTAATGCATGCATTACTAAATTGACAATAAAAGAGGACTGCGTGTCCTCATAATCTAATCTAATAGTCTAATCAGCTTCATCTTCTTCATTATGTGCTGAGTTTATGATGTGGATGATCATGGTCTCCATGATTGTTCTTGGCAAGTTATTCCACAGAAGCGGTTTGCCATTGTCTCCTTCTGGGCAGTGTTTTTACAAGATGAGTGACCCCCAATCATTATCACTACTGTTCAGAGATTGTCTGCCTGGCATCAGTGGTCACTTAACTAGGACTTGTGATGTGCACCAGCTACTATTACGACCATCCACCACCTGCTCCCATGGCTTCATGTGACCCTGATCGGGGGAGCTAAGCAGCTGCTTCACCTTGCCCAGGAGGGACCTGCCGGCAAGCGGAGGAAATGAGCCCCCTACACCTCCTTTGGTAGTTACGTATCTCCACCCCGCCACCCCTCATGGTTCAAAAAGTTCTCCAATGTGAACATTCCTCAGTATGATAAAAGCTATGTGAAAAGAGGATGGAGTTAAGATTCAAGATTCAAGTTTATTTGCCATGAGTACGTCGAACCACACAGTTCGCGTTAACAACCAACCCGAGGGTGTACTGGGGGCGACCGGCAAGTGTCGCCACACATTTCAGTGCCAAAATAGTTTGCTGACAATGGAAGATGGAATATAGAACAGGAAAGCATTTTCCACGAACATCCGTACATATAGAATATCGTAATCCAAATGAGATGTTCACATCAGTGGAGAGAAGAACAACTCTGTGTTAAAATCATCTGGCAACATGGAGATCACAGCATAATGATTGGTGGTTAATTCAGCTGGGCTGGTTGGATCACTAGAAAATCCTATTCCAATGAGAAATACAGAGGATACACATGGTTCCCTTCCTTTATAAGGCAAAGCTCATAGCAATGAAGTGAAGTATTGTCAAGTAAGGGAAGGGAAGGATCCAGAGAAAATGATGTCTGATTGCTGGAACCAACTAAAATTTCATAACCTTTCCGTTACCAAGAGAGTGAAGGGCTTGTCGAGTTTCCCACTACTTGGAGGGGATTATTTGAACAGCACTCATGCTTTTAAGGGGAAATTAGTCAAGCACAGGAAGAGGGAAGCAATGCTGATAGGATAAGATGAAGGGTGGCATGAGGAGGTCTGCGGGTAGAGTTAATCCTTGCTCAAGGCTGAAGGGCTGGAATGGTCTGAAACCCTGCTGCAAATTCTGCCTGTAAATTCAGTCAAGTAGAATCACAATTAAAAAGAAGCAAATCCTAAAGTCAGTGCTTTGCTTTAAGGGTCCTTGCTGTGCCCAGGTTTTCAATGTGAGGCTCATATTATGGACAAAACAAAAGAAGAACAATTTTCCCAGGGATCGTTTTCACTGTAGTTGTGCATTTTAATGAGTCTCCAATCATCAAGAACACGGCTTACTTTCTCACTTTAAATTACAAATGCAGAATCATACACTTATCTTCCTGTACAGAAGTCTAACAAAAATCTGCCCTCATAAGTCCATTTTTAATAGGCGTCATATTCCCACTTTGATTTTCCACTTTATGAGACAGAGGCACTAAGGTTATTAAAGCTTGAAGTTAATTTTCATCAGAAACAAACCAAATTTTCCCATTGCAAAGAGGTTAATATTCAGGGGATATGGAGTTAGAGTGATAGATAGAAAGAGATGGGAGTTGAGGGGAACTACGTTTAATGAAATTAATTTCTTTAGCCAGAGGCTGGTAAACATGAGGAACTCATTGCTATGGACAGCTGTGGAGGCCAAGTCATTGTATACATATAAAGTGGATGTTGATATGTTCTTGATTAGAAAAGGGCTTCAAAGGTTATGGGGAGAAGGCAAGATAATAGGGTTGAGAGTGATAGTAAATCAACAGACTCGATTGGACCAATAGCCTAATTCTACTCCTATGGTGTTAAAAAACCATTGGTGTCTAAAAATCAATGTTTGATGCAGTGGCAGAAATGAAACTCCTCATCACATTTAAAGAGTACCTGGATGAGTTCCAAGTGCAGTAAAGAACTACAGGCCAAGAGTTGGGTAGGGGGAGATGTTATATCAGCATGAACAAAATAGGCTGAAAGGCCTTATTCTGTGCCATAAATTTCCACGATTGCATAATTTGGGCAAGTCTTTTGGATATTGAGGGAATCAAGGGATATGAAAATAGCACTAAGATAAATAGTCACCGCTGATCTTACTGAATGGCAGACCAGGCATATAGACTGCTAGAGTCATAGAGCAATATTGCACAGATTCTTTGGCCCAATGAGTCCATGCCAACTACGTTGCCCACTTAGTTCAATCTAATTTCCTTCTTTTGGCCTATATCCCTCCAGGCGGTATGCATTACCCCCCTCCTTTACCTATTCAAGTGCCTCTTAAATGATACTATTATTCCTGCCTCAACCACTTCACTACTTCTACTGGTTCTTCCAGATATATATTCACCACTTTTTCTAGCTATCTATCCATCTATCTATCTATATATATAGATTTATATCATCTTCTGTGTGAGAAAAAGTTGCCCTTTAAGGTCCCTTTTAAATTTACCCTCTCACCCTAAAGCTATGCCCCCTGGCTGAAACAATCCATACCCTGGGGAAAAGGAAGACTGTTACCAACCACCTTATCTATGCCTTCAAAACCCTTCCGTAAGGTTGCCCCCACATTCTCCTATGTTCCAAGTAATAAAAACCTGGCCTGGACAACCTCTCCCTCTGGTCCTGGTAACATCCTCATAAGTCTTTACTGCACTCTTTCTAGTTTAACTGTGACTTTCCTGTAACAGGGAGGTCTCCTCTCCTACAGACATGTGAATTTAAAAGTCTAATACCTTACAGAAAAAAGCTGTCTCGTAACCTGTTGGTCCTGGCTTTAAAGCTACGGTACCGTTTGCCAGACGGAAGCAGCTGAAACAGTTTTTGGTTGGGGTGACTGGTGTCCCTGATGATCTTCAAGGCCTTCTTTCTGCACCTGCTGCTGTAAATGTCCTCAGTGGAGGGAAGATCATATCCCAGATGTGCTGGGCTGTCCATACTACTCTCTGCAGTGCCCAGAGATCAAGGTTGATGCAGTTCCCGTACCAGGCGGTGATACAGCCAGTCAGGATGCTCTCAATGGTGCCCCTGTAGAAGGTTTTGAGGATTTGGGGGCCCATGCCAAACATCTTCAGTTGCCTGTGTTGGAAGAAACGCTGTTGTGCTTTTTTTTTGCCACAAAGCTGGTGTGTATAGTCCAGGTGAGGTCATCCGTGATGTGTTATACAGAGGAATTCGAAACTACTCACCCTCTCAAGCACAGACCCATTGATGTTGATCAGGCTGAGTCCGTCTCCGTTCCTCCTGTAATCCACAATCAGCTCTTTTGTTTTTTGGACATTGAGGGAGAAGTTATTACCTTGGCACCACCGTGTCAGGGTGTCAACCTTTCCTCTGTAGGCTGTCTCATTACCACGAGAAATAAGGCCGATCAAGGTCGAGTCATCTGTGAATTTGATCAGCAGATTGGACCTGTGTGTGGCAGTACAGTCATTGGTGTAGAGTGAGTAGAGAGGGGGACTCAAGACACAACCCTGGGGGCACCTGTGTTGAGAGTCAGAAGGGCAGAGGTGAGGGAGCCCATCCTTACCACCTGTCAGTGATCCGATAGGATTCAAATGCATAAGGAGTGGTGCAGGCCAAAGTCTCTGAGCTTCCTGTTAAATCTGAAGGGAATTATGGTATTGAATGCTGAACTGTAGTCCAGGAACAGCATTCTAACATATGCATCCCTCTTCTCCAGGTGAGTCAGGACAATGTATAGTGCTGTGTCTATGGTGTTATCGGTTCCTTCAGTAGGCAAATTGTAGGGGGTCTGGTGAATGGTAGCATGCCGCAGATGTAGTCTTTAACCAGCCTCTCAAAGCATGTGCTTATAATTGAGGTAAGTGCGACAGGACACCAATCATTCAGGCATGCTACCTTGGTTTCCTTAGGCACAGGGACGATGATGGACAATTTGACACAGGAGGGCACTACACACTGGGAAAGGGAAAGATTAAAAATATTCGTAAGCACACCAGCCAACTGTTCAGCACACACTTTGAGGGCATGCCCCGGGATGTTGTTAGGGTTAGGAGATATGGGAGGGAATGGGGTTTGTGGTTAGGAACAGGGGATGTGGTTAGGGTTAGGAGATATGTTTAAGAATAGGGGATGTGGTTAGTGTTAGGAGATGTGATTAAGAATAGGAGATGCAGTTAGGATTAGGGTATGTGGTTAGGAACAGTGGATGTGGTTAGCCATAAGAGATGTTGTTAGGGTTATGGTATGAGGTTAAGAATAGGGGTTAGCCATAGGTGATGTTGTTAGTATTAGGCAATGTGGGTATATTTAGAAGATGTAGTAAGGGTTAGTGGGAGTGTTGGTTAGGATTAGTTGAGGGTATTGCATTAGGGTTAGGGTGGCCCAACATTCTTGCAAGTAAGATTACCCTGACACTACTTTAACTTGAGAATTAATTTTATAAAATCCCGAAAAAATTTTGAATGACCCCTGATAGGTCACTTTTCAACCTCCACTTTTCAAGAGAAATATATCCCCATTGGTTTCAGCTCACATGAAGGTATAACCTTCCAGACCAGTCTCATTCCAATCATTTTGTACCTCCTCCAGTGTCTCTCTATCCAGATTATAATATGGAGACCGGTACTATTTTTAGTGTTCCTAATGTATTCTCAGGAAGGATCCTGAAAAGGGTTTGCCAGGGTTGCTCTGGATAACATGGCAGGCCAAATAGCTGTCTGCATCGTAAATAATCTGACAGGTTTTGTGATGTACGTATGCATGTATGTATGTATGTGTTATTGTGGTAGTAGGAGAAGGAGTGAAAGAGAGAGTTCACCCCTTCCTTCAACAAACAACAGCCTTCGATTTTTCTAGCTTCCTAACAAGAATAATCAATTAAGGATATAAATTCTTAATTGTTGTTTCCTATGAAATACCTCCGGAAGTCAGAACTGCATTGTATCCCCGTGATTTACAAAAAAAAGATTTCTTTTGTTTTCTCGTAGCATAGCAACACCTTGTCCTGCCCACACGCCAACTGTTCTTCATTAAACTGTCACCAAAGAACGCCTACAAAAGAGAATTCTAGCAGTATTCTGTTGAAAAGAATGCAGGATTATTATTGATTGGTTTGGGCTTCATCTCACCAGGCAGCAGTCAGTACATAAGTTTTATTAGAGTCTGATGCCTCAGAGCTTTGAAGCCTTCGCCTGAAGTGTTTGTTTTAGGAATTCAAAAGGCCACAGAAGTGTATGCAATATTTGCAAATTCATTGGCTACTAGCAGTCTCTTTTACTGTAGGATACAATATCAAGCCAATAAAGTTTTTTTTATTATGTGCTCTGTTTGATAGGATTTAGGCATTCTTAACATCATCCAGGAACCATGATTGATCCAAAATATCAGCCTTGCCTTAGTGACAGCCCCAAGATTAAAAATTTACCTCACAGCTCAAGTGACTCAGTCATAGAGTTATACAACATGGAATCAGGACCTTCGGCCCAGCTGCTCCATGCTGACCAAGATGTCTATCCAATTTAGTCCTATTTGCCTGCAGGAATCCTTGTGTCCATGTACCTGTACATACGCAGAAAACTTGGTAACATTTGATAATGCTGGTGAATGGTACCGAAGTTCCTGCGTATGAATTTTGGACTATGGACTGTGGACCTTTTTTCGGTCTTACGGTTTTTATATTCTATGTTTTCTCTGTTCTTTTGCATTGCTTTTTGTGTTGGGGGAGAGGGATTTGGGGTGTTGATGATTGTGTCTAGCAAATTTCTACAGATGTAGTATGCATTCTGACTGGTTGTTAGAGGCACCAATGCACAGGATCAGAAAAAAAAATGCTGCAGAGGGTTGTAAACTCAGCGAGCTCTATCATGATCACTCACCTTCCCGCTACGGAGGACATCTCCAAATGGCAATGCCTCAGAAAGGCGGCATCCACCAATAAGGACCCTCACCACCCAGGACATGCCCTCTTCTCATTACTACCATCAGGAGGGAGGTACAGAAGCCTGAAGACACACACTCAATGTTTCAGGAACAGCTTCTTCCCCTCCAGAATAGATATGTCCCACAAAACTTCCCACAAAGAAGTTTTCTAATGGCAGGGGTAGGCAACTGTGGCTGTCAAGGGAAGTTAAAGACTGCATAAGAGCCAAGGAAAGGGCATATAATGTAGAAAAGTGATTGAGAAGCTTTAATAATCCAACAAAAGGCAACTAAAAAAAGCTATAAGAAGGGAAAAGATGAGATATGAGGGCAGACTATCCAATAATATAAAACAGGATACCAAATTTTTTTCCAGTCCTGATGAACAGTCTTGGCCTGAAATGTTGACCACTTACTCCTTTCCATAGATGCTGGCTGGCCTGCTGAGTTGCTCCAGCATTTTGCTTGTGTTGTCTTTATTGCTTTCCATAGGTGCTGCCTACCTACTGAGCTGCTCCAGCATTCGGTATGTTTTCCACTGAGATATCTAGACATACTGGTTTAAAATTTCAAGTTCCTTTCTCTGTCTAAGTCTGAAGCCCCTGTTTAGCAGTGGGAGTGTGTTGATTTGTCAGAAGTGTCATTATTTTGTGACAGTAAAAATATCAAAATAAGCTTCCTGACCTCACTTACCCCTCACCAATCATCTGGCCAGAAAGGCCTGATGCCGGGAAACTTGTCCTTGGGACCAGAAGTGTGAAATATAAAATATGATGTCACCTATGCATCGTACACCACCTTCGAATCTCAAGCCCATCAACGTCAGTAGGTTCAAGGATGAATTTCTCCCCCCAGACAATCTGTTTCATATTTCATTGATAAGATCTGCAGAAGTCGCCAGCACAATAAAAAAAAAACCAGTCAATAAACTATTTGCTAAAACATTACTTAGGAAGCAGTAATGGCTGCTTAGATTTACACAGTGTAACAAATCATCAAAATCACTAGCTGGTAAAAACTAATTGGCAGATGTTGTTTGTGCAGACATTTGCTGATGCATGTCAAGCAATTCCAGATTTCTATGCAATGCTCACATATGTGAATAAGGATTGATATGGCTTTTAATGACGCAAGTCCAGACGACAGGTGACAATTAGGTGCCACGGATTTTGAATATTTATCTTTAAAAAGTTATTAATTATACCTAAAGCAAAAAGACATGCAACTGAATTGCTGTATATTCTAAGCTTCATTATCCACATCGGGCATTAGAAATCTGGAATTCTATGCCACAAAGGCCCATGGGGATCCCAGGCAACAATTGCTTCTATCAAGACAGATAGGCTTTTGTTGCATCAGGGTATCAAGGGACATATAACAAGCACAGCATCATTTATTTCTGCATACGCACTGAACAACTGTTGCCTCTGCAGAGGAAGTTTCCTTTAATTCCTCAGAAAGTCAAAAAAAAGTTGGCACGTCCCTGATGATCCTCACCAACTTTTATCAATGCACCATGGAAAGCATCGCGTTCAGATGCATCTCCGATTGGTGCGGCAACTACTCCAGCCACAGCCATAAGAAACTGCACAGATGCATCACAAAGACCAGGCTCTCCTCCATGAACTCTGTCTGCACTTCCCACTGCTGAGGAAAAGTAGACAGTACAATTAAAGACCCCTCCCACCCTTGGGGTATGGAGAGAAGGCAGGTACAGGGTTCTGAGTTGGACGATCAGCCGTGATCGTACTGAATGGCGGTGCAGGCTCGAAGGGCCGAATGGCCTACTCCTGCACCTATTTTCTATGTTTCTATGTTTCTAGACACTCTCATTTCTCCCCACTACCATCAGACAGAAGATGCAAAAGCTTGAACGGGCACCAGCAGGCTGAAGGATAGTTTCTACCTCACTGTTGTAGGACTCTTGAATGGATGTCGTGTATGATAAATATGAACTCTTGATGTAACAGAACCTCATCATGGCCCTTGCATCTTCTGCTCTACCTGCTCTACACCTTCACCGTAACAGTATTTCCGCAGTCTGTTTCTGCTTATTCCTTGTACTATTCCAAAGTACTTGTGTTTTGAAATCATCTATTATGGATTGCAAATAATCCATATGTTCCTCACTGTATCTCAGTATATATGACCAGTTCGAGTTCCGATTCCAATAGACACCTTTGCTGCTAAGTTGTTTCAAAATCTGCTCAGGCTACAAACATGGGGGACCGAGATTTCACTCAACTAAATACTGCCAAAGCCCAAATCGTAGTCTATACTTGACGTCACAAATTCTGTTCCATTGCAATAACTCCATCCTTGCCCATCCTTGTCTGAAACTGAACCAGACCATTTGCTGACTAACAGATTAGACCCCCAAGTGTGTTCCTGAACCGATATCACCGGCATCACGAATTCCATGTTGTTTTTACCCTGATACTCAGCTCAGCCGCAGCTGAAATTTGCCTCCATTGGATTACCAATTTCAGACTCAGCAATTTCAAGTCATTCCTGAGCAGTCTGCTCTTCTGTGTCCCCTCAAATATGAGCCATTAGCTAAAGTGCTCACCCAGCACACACACACAGTGCTGAAAGGAAACGGGTTTCAGAACATTTTTCAGGAGGAGGGGAAGAAACTTTCTGCCCGCATTTTTCTGCTAGAGAGGCACCTGAGTTGCTTGCGGCATGGGGGTGGGGGGGCGCATTCAAAAGGCTGAGGTGAATCAGTTAAGAATGGACCAGGTGGTGAAATGCGGCCAGTCACCAGACCTGATCTCTTGGGGTCTCTGAATGTCTCATAAGACACGTCTCTCTGTCCCTGTTTGTTGAGGTGATCAGAAGAGTAAGGGAGGGATGGAGTAGCGACAGATCCATCTAAGATAGAGGCAGTGACCACATGGCTAAGGCCCCAGACTGTGAGCACCTTGCACTCGTTCCTTGGTTTCTGTGGGTACTAGCAGAAGTTCGTGAAGGGCTACTGTAAAGTGAGTCACCCTTTAAATCAGCTTCTGTGCGGTTACTTTCCCTTGGGGAAGAAAGGGAGGATGAAAGGAGAGGCTGGTAAAGATTATCTTAGCCCTTCAGAGCCTTTTGGAGTGAGATGGGATGCGAAATGTGAAGAGGCCTTTCAGTTGCTGGAGGAGCTGCTGACGAATGCGCCTGTGCTGGCTTTTGCAGACCCCTGGTTGCCGTATGTATTGTATACAGGTGCCAGCAGAGAGGGTTTGGGGGTGTTCTGTACCAGGATCAGTGCACGTGTCGCATTTGTCAGCTGGAGTCTGTCACCCTCTGAGCGAAACTACCCCATGCACAAATTGGAGTTCCTGGCATTGTAATGGGTTGTGGTGGATAAGTTATATGGTGCCAAGTTCGATGTGATGACAGACAACAACCCATTGACTTATACCCTGGCCTCAGCGAAACTGTATACCACAGACCATCGGTAGTTGGTGGCGTTATCTACCTATGGCTTCAGCCTGAAGCACCAGTCAGAGAGTCGGAACATTAATGCCGATGCATTGTCCCGACGTGCACTTGAAGGGCTTGACAGGGACAGAGATTGTGAGAGTGTTCCTGCCCCTGGAGCCAAAGCCATGTGCCAGTTTTCCATCACGGTGAAGGCAGAGGAAAGGCAAGGGCAGAATCGAGCGGTAGATCATCTGGGAGCTTCTGATGACGCCATTCCACAGGCTTACCGCACCCTGACTGCTCTGAAGACAAAGCAGTTGGCAGAATTGAGCCCCGGGGAAGTGGCAGCCACTCAGCGAGATGACCTGTGTATTGGTACTGTTTGGTCAGAGGTTGCGAAAGGGGACACGGCCCAAGCAGACAAGATGAAACACTCTGCCGTGTCTCTACTACTGAGAGAATGGCCCAGACTGGAGTTGAGGAACCTGATCCCGTGAACCAGGTCACGCTGCCTCCGGGCCAGCCTCAGCATTCCCAGCTGGTTCTGCCTGAGAAGTATCAGAGGAATGTGTTGAAGTCACTTCATGATGATTCCGGCCACTTGGGGATTGACGAGACCGATGGATTGCTCAGAGATCATTTCTATTGGCCCCAAATAAAGCTGGAGGTTGAAGAGTACTGCCAGTTGTGCACTCGATGTACATGGAGGAAGACGCTACCTATGAGGACCATTCCATTGAGCCACTTGCAGAGTGTGGAGCCACTTGACCTGGTGTGTATGGATTTCCTGTCAATAGAGCCAGACGCCAGCAACATGGCGAATGTCTTGGTCATTACAGATCACTACACCAGATACATGCAAGCCTTCTCTACCAAGGATCAGAGGGTGTCCACCATGGCCAAAGTGTTATCGGAGAAGTGTTTCATTTATTATGGCTTCCCCAGGCGGGTACATAGTGATCAGGGATGGGATTTCGAGAGTAGGCTCATACATGAGTTACTGAGCATGCTTGGAGTTGAGAAGTCGAGGACTATGCCTTATCAGCCACAGGGTGATCCCCAGCCTGAGAAGTCCAATCGGACCTTGTTAGACATGCTCAGAACCCTGGAGATTGGCAAAAAAGAACAAGTGGAGTCAACATATTGGACATCTGGTCCGCTGCTACAACTGGACACAGAATGAAGCTATTGGGTACTAGCCGTATTATCTGATATTTGGGCACGAGGTGAGGTTGCCCGTTGACCTCTGTTTTGGGACTGGCGAGGAAGATCTGCCGCAGAAGACTTACCTGAAGTATGCGTCTGATATGAGAAAGGAGCTGAAAAAGGCTTATGAATTAGCTGAGGTCGCGGCTGCCAAGCAGAATCAAGGAAATAAGAGGAGATATGATAGAAAGGTTAGGTTCTCCCAACATGTGCCTGGAGATCAAGTCCTCATAAGGAATTTGGGGCTACCTGGGAAGATTAAGTTGGCTGACCACTGGGTGGCCTCACCCTATGTGGTGGAGAGTCAGATGCCAAACGTACCAGTTTTCCGAGTGAAACCAGAGGATGGTAAAGGGCCTGCAAGATTCTCCATTGGAACCACCTTCTGCCTCTGGGACAAAAGGTACGTGTTGATCCAGAGCCTGACCTGGACCCTACACCTAGTAAAAGGACTCTGCAGCGACTTGGGGAGACTGAAGGACCAGCAGCAGGAAAGATTAGCCTGGTCCCCGCCCCTGAATGGGATACGGACTTGGAGGATGAGGAAATGGGGGTGTGATATATGCTGCCTTTCGCTAAATCCCCTCTAAATGAGGACGAGATTCCCCACCCTTCTCATGCTGACAGGCAGGCATGCAGCTGGACCATGAGGGTGGAGCTAGGCTCTGACGTAACTGGGAATGAAGCTCAGTTCAGCCAAGTGGCAGAGAGACCTGATTTGCCAGAAGACACGAGTAATAAACAGTAGGAGGCCTCGCCATGTAGACCAGAAGAATCCCAAGGAGTGCCCGAAACTGAAGGTGTAGATGATGGAGTAAGAAGATCTCAAAGAGTCAGGAGACCCCCCATTTAGGCTGCCCTAAGTCGTACAGGGGGAACAGAGTGTTAAGACTATTCCCCTAGTGAGATATGTCACTACCATTTACAAATGGATGGGAGGTTCTGACATCACAAAATTCCTCTGAAAGCAGTGTTATTAATAATAGGATGACAAATTATTTACAAGTCATGAAGACATGACTATTTTGATGGGGGGAAAGTGTAATGCCCTGGTTCATATTTTTACTGTTATGCTGATTGTGTTTCATTTAGCATTTCTGTAAGAGCAGTCTGTTCTGCTGTCAGCCTGTTTGGGTTATTGTTGACGACAAGGGATGATGTGGAGTGTGTGCCATCCAAATAGGGGGGATTTTCTTGGTGAGCAACACTAATGTTGGTCTTGGGGTTTTTTCTTTGGTTCGGCAGGAGGTGAAGAGAGAAGACGTTAGGCAGAACCGGTCGTAGGATATGGCCCAGTGGGAGACCTGTTTGTTCGAGATGGATTGTGAGTGGCACACGGAAGATGGTGCGTGCTTTCACACTGTCCAAGGGTCCAGTGCGTGAGTGACAGAGAAGTTCACGATGTGCTCCAACTTGTGTACATTTGACTGTTAAATTAAAATGGGCCCTTTTCTTTTTGCTTTTCTTTACTAACCCTTTTATTTGGATTCATAAATGTAATTCCTTTAATTGTATGCAGTGTATTGTCTGTTATTTTGCAGCACTAATTTGTAACAGAGTAACAAATTATTCAGCATCCACACAAACTGGGTTTTGGGCTGGGAGAGACGACTCAGTCTCACATGTTTGGCGGGACCAGAGAGTGTTTTCCTTAGATTTACGCAATCAAAGAAAACAGGGGATTTCACATGTGTTACAACAGTGGTGGGCAGAAGAGCATCCCTAAATGCTCAGCTGCGTGGATGGGCTACAGCAGAAGACCATGAGCATTCACTCAATGGAGGTACAGGAGGTACCTAATAAAGTGTCCACTGAGGGTACCTTGGCTTCCGTTTAAGCCACAATCCTGATTTTACCTGCTGCTAGTGCCTGTCCTGTCAAATTTCAGGGTTCAAAGTACATTTATTCTCAAAATATGTATGCAGTATACAACCCTGAGATTCATCTTCCTCACAGACAGCCACAAAACAAAGAAAACCTTGCAAACTACTGAAAGAAAAACCTCAACAACCCCCCCCAACAGAAAAAACAAATCACCTGGGCGGCAAAAAAGAGCAAAAATGAAAAACACAGGATATAAAACAAAAAAATGTAATCGTCTAAGCATATTTGGTTCAGCTCAGTTTTGTTCAATCTAGCATTGTGTCACTCGCCATCTGCAGGCCACTTCGATCAAAGTTGCCCAAAGTAGCAACAAAAAAAAGGAGCAACCATGAACCACAAACACGTCATAATGTGAACTACAGAATCGTCCACACTCTACGCATCCAGCAAACCTCACTTCTAACTTCTCCCCTCTCTTCAACTCTCAAATCCAGCCCTGCAGCTCTCAAAGATATTTGGAGATATCTGTATCCATCTGATTCTGGCCTCTTGGTCAGCTTTGACATTAAAGACTCTACTAGTGGTTGTACTCAGCACTAAAAATCAGCAATTCTATCCCCAAGCCTTCTTAAATTTCAAATGCTCCTTCTACAGTTAAACATATTCCTTTGACCAGGAATCAGTCATGTGATCTCATGGTTCTTTGCAAGCACTTTGTAAATTGGTGAAAAAATTTTTTTGATAATGCACCTATAAAGCACCCTGGGACATGTGTTGCATTAAAATAGCCTTGAAGTTGTATGCTGTTATTGGTTAAAAACATTGAGCTGTAGTTCAAATCAGCTAAGATCTAATTAAATGGTAGAGCAGCCCTGAGGGGCATTGAACAGCACAAGAGCAAACCATTAAATTCAACAGGTTCTTTTCTGTGTTGAAGCTTGCCAACAGCCTCCTCCTGGCCTTTTTCTTTTAACCCTGTCGTCTTTTCTTGCTGTTAATCTCTCTCTCATGGATTGATCTAATTTCCCCCGAATGCATCTATACATTAAATACTGTAAATTCTCTAAGACGCAGTGAGATTGGCAGCGATAGAAGAGCCATTAAAAATAGATGGTCCCAGCAGCTGGTCTTAGCTGTTCTATGTTTCATTTACTGGCGACTGACTGAAATTTAAACATCACGAAGCTAGTGCAAGTTATAACAACAGCAATGGGAATAGCAACTTACCTTTATATAGCAGTTTCAGCATAGGAGTGTTATCAGACAAAACTTGATATTAAGTCATGTAAAATCTCACTATTAAATTTGGGGCAGCTGTGGTTAGCACAACGCTTTACATTATAGGCCAGGGGTCCCCAACCTACTTTGCACCGCGGACCAGTTTAATATCGACAATATTCTTGCGAACCGGCCGACCGGGGGTGAGGGGGCGGTGTTGAAGTAGGGTTAAACTCACCTCAACATGTCTTTTAAGGTTAGGGTTGCCAACTTTCTCACTCCCAAATAAGGGACAAAAGTAGCAGTCAAATCCCGTGACACTTTACCCCAAGAAAGACTACCATGACCATGAAGCCTTGTGCAGGCATCTATGTGCGCATGCGCGTACGTGTCGATTTTTTTCCCCCGACAAATCGGTTTTGCCTTCATCTTCCCGACTACACTGTAAGTAAATTATTTCTACTTTATATAGGCTGTGTATTTATCATATAATTCCTGCTTTTACTATGTTAGTGTTATTTATTTTCGGTGTTGAGTGTTATTTGGTATGATTTGTTAGGTTTTTTTTGGGTCTGGGAATGCTCAAAATTTTTTCCCATATAAATTAATGGTAATTGCTTCTTCGCTTCACGCCATTTCAGCACGAAAGGTTTCATAGGAACGCTCTACCTTAGCAGGGGAAATATGGGACAAGTGCGGTCCCCTATGGGATAAACAAAAATTTAGCCCAATATACGGGATGTCCCGGCAAATACGGGACAGTTGGCAACCCTATGTTCAAGTTCAACAGTGCGTGACAGGGAAAGAGGAGAGGTGCAGCTGACTCATATCGTTTCCTCACGGACCGGTAGCACATGCTTTGCGGCCCGGTGGTTGGGGACGGCTGGTATAGGCGACCCAGGTTCAGTTCCCGTCGCTGCCTGGAAGAAGTTTGTACGTTCTTCCAGAGACCATGTGGGTTTCCTCTGGGTGCTCTGGTTTCCTCCCACAATCCAAAGACCTACCAGTTGGGTAGGCTAATTGGACATTGTAGATTGTTCTGTGATTAGGCTAGGATTTAATCAGGGGATTGCAGGACGGCAGGGCACGAAGGGCCAGAAGGGCCGATTCCACGCTCTAGCTCAATGAAGTAAAATAAAAATAATAAGAGAGGAAGAAAAGGTCAGCCAGATGCCTCCTCCTAGTCCTTTTGTTTAACACTGTCATCATATTGTTCCGTTAACTTGAGTCAAACTCGAATGTCAACGTTTCTTGTCATATGCACAAGTACATGTATGCACATGTCCAATGCAAAACCCAGTCCATTACAGGAAAAACCCTTCCCACATTAATCACATCTACAAGGAACACTGCCACTAGAAAGTAGAATTCATCATTAAAGACCTCCTACCATCCAGGCCGTGCTATCTTCTTGCTGCTGCCATTGGAGTGGAGGTTCAGGCAACAGGTCCCACATCAGCAAGCTCAGGAACAGTTATTACCCTTCAGCCATCAGGCTCCCAAACCAGCATGGGTAACTTCACGCACCTCAACACTGAACTGAAACCACAACCTATGGACTCACTTTCATGGACCCTAAAACACTCATGTTCTCAGTATTATTTATTTATTGTATTTGCACAGTTTCTCTTCTTTTGCACATTGGTTGCTTGTCAGCCTTTGTTTGTGTGTAGTTTATCGTGGTTTCTATTGCACTTCTTTGTACTTACTGTGAATGCCCACAAGAAAATGAATCTCAGGGTAGTATCTGGTGACATATATAGTATGTACTTCGATAATAAACTCACTTTAAACTTTCAACTTCTGAACTTTACTTGTCACAACGTCACAGACACTTAGCATCAGATATACAAAACATGAATTATAGAAACTGCAGCATAGCACAGGCCCTTTGGCACACAAAGTTGTGTCAACCATGGAAAGCATTCTGACTGATTGCATTGCAGCCTGGTATTGAGGCTCCAATGCACAGAAACAAAAGAGGCTGTAGAGGGTTTTAGACTCATCCATCTCCATCACGGGCATAAATCTCCTCACCATCAAGGACATCTTCAAGAGACAGTACCTCAAGAAGGCAGCATCCATCATTAAGGACCTTCACCATCAGGATATGCTCTCTTCTCGTTAATAATATCAGGGAGAAGGTAAACGAGCCTGAAGATGCACACTCAATGCTTTAGGAACAGCTTCTTCCCCACCATCATCAGATTTCTGAAAACTACCTCACTACTCCTTTTTTGCTCTCTTGATAAGTCCTAATAAAGGATCTTGGCCTGAAATATCAACTGTTTATTCTCCTCCATAGTTGTTGCCTGAGTTGCAGAGGTTCTCCAGCATTTTGTGTTGATATTTTATAATTCTTCAACACTAAAATAGCAATAAACAATGAACTACAGTTTCAATTGCTATAATCACTTTCTTAACTTTAAATTTTTGAAGGTAGTTAGGTAAATGTACAGAATTACTAATTTACAATTGTGGCATATACCAACCAGCAGAACTCTTCTGAATGTTCCACGCTGGAGTCTGTTCCAAAAGCCTCTGCGTTTAAACTCCAGACACTCAAAACATACCTCTTTTGTTACAGTATTGAGGTATGACGCCATGAAGCCATACAACTAACCAGAATGTTAAGTTCAGATCAGATCTGTCTTGAACCATGCCTGAAATGGCAGGGATACATCTTTAACAATGTGCCTTTCATTATATTTAATAATTTAACTATTGAGCAGTAGCATTTCTCTTAAACAAGAGAAATCTGCAGATGCTGGAAATTCAAGCAACATGCTTATAATTCTGGAGGAACTCAGCAGGCCAGGCAGCATCAATGGAAAAGAGTACAGAGTACAACGTTTCAGGCCAAGACCCTTGATCAGGCCAGGCAGGGCCTCGGTTCGAAATGTCAACTGTACTCTTTTCCATAGATGCTGACTGGCTTGCTGAGTTCTGCCAGCATTTTGTGTGTGTTGCTTCTTCAAATACCTTCCTCTTTGTAGTTTTAATGGGAAAGAATCAGAATATCCCATATCCAATGATTGGCATCATTAGCCACAACTATCAGTTTGAAGTTAAATTGCGTACAGGTTATATTTCCTGAAGATTGGATCCATCTCAGTTAATGCTCCCTAAAATGTCATAATAACTCTGCAATGATATCTAAATCTCAGAGATCAGAATTATGTCTTCCATGTTCCACTATTTTACTGCATATTTTACAATGGAAAAAGGTAGATTGCAAACTAGGATTAGATCAGGTGCTGGTGTTTAGATTGGAGCTTCACCTAAATCTGAATTGGGTATCTGGTGTAGAAGTGGAGGTGTTGGGTTTGAGATCAGAAAGTTGCGTGAGTGTGAAAGATTTACATCTATTGTTCTTTTTCATTGCATCTGCTATAGATCAGCTCCAAAATTGTAAATCTACTATAGATCACACCCCTTGCTGTAGATCTGCAACCAATTAGCTCCCTCAACAGAAGATCTGCTATAGATCTGCTCCACTTTAGATCTCTTACAATTCACATCCCTCATTGTAGATCTGCAACAGATCAAATCCCTCACTGTAGACCTGCAACAGATTAGCTCCCTCCACAGAAAAACTGCTATAGATCAGCTCCTTCACTGTAGATCTTCTATAAACCAGCTTCCACTGTGTAGGTAATCTATAGATCAGCTCCCTCACTTGTCGATCTGTTAAACATCAACACCCTTACTCTATATCTGATATAGACCAACTCTTTACTGTAGATCTCCTATAGCTTGGCTCGCTCACTGTAGATCTGCTATAGATCAGCTCCATCACTGTAGATCTGCTAAAATCCAACTATCTCACTGTACATTCTCTACAGATCAGATCCATCATGGTAGACCTGCTATAGATCAGCCCCTTCACTGTGGATCAGCTCTTTCCTGCAGATCTGCTATAGATCTGCTTCCTCATGGTAGATCTGCTATTGATCAGCTTCCTCACTTGTAGATCTGTTATGCATCAAACCCCTTCCTGCAGATCTGATACAGACCAGCTCTTTATTGTAGATCTGCTGTACCTCAGCTCCCTCACTGCAGATCGGCTACAGATCAGCTCCCTGACTGTAGATCAGCTCCCTCACTGTAGATCTGCAAACAAGCAACTCCCTCACTGCAGATCTGCTCAATACCAACTACCTCACTATGGTTCTGCAATAGATCAGCTACAGATCAGTTCCCTCACTGTAATCTGATACACATCAGCTCCTCTACTGTAGATCTGCTACAGATCAGCTCCCCTGTAAATCTGCTATTTATCACATTGTTCATTGTAGATCAGCTACAGATGAGATCCCTCACTGTAGATCTGTTAAAGTCCAACTACCTCACTGTCAATCTGTTATAGATCATCTCCTTTACTGTAGATCTGATATAGATTAGCTCCATTACAGTACAACTGCTATAGCTCAACACCCTCACAAAAGATCAGTTATAGATAAGCTTCATCAATGTACATCTGCAATAGATTAGCTCCCTCACAACAGATCTGCTCTAGCTCAGCTCCCTCACTGTGGATCAGCTATAGATCAGCTCTGTCATTGATAATCAGCTAAAGATCAGCTCCCTCATTGGAGATCAGCTATCGATCAGCTCCCTCACTGTAGATCGGTCAAAGATCAGCTTCTTCACTGTAGATCAGATGTAGAGCTGCAACCTCATTGTAGATTAGCTATAGATCTACCCCTTCAATGCAGATCTGCTATGGATCAGCTATCTAACTGTAGATCACCTATAGATCAGCTCCCTCACTGTAGATCTGGTATAGATCGGGTCCCTTACTGTAGATCTGCTAAAGATCAACTCACTCCCAAAATATCTGCTAAGGATCAGGAACCTTCCTAGAGATCAGCTCCCTCACTCTAGATCTGCATTCCAACCCCCTCACTCTGGATCAGCTTCCTCTCAGTAGATCTGCTCAACATGAACTCCCTCAGTATAGTTCTGCTATAGATCAGCTCCCTTACTGTACATTTGCCATACATGAGCTCCTTCACTGTAGGTCTGCTATAGATCAGCTTCCTCACTGTCAATCCACTATAGATCAGCTCCCTCATCATAGATTGGGAATAGATCAGCTCCCTCACTGTAAATCTGCTAAGGGTCAGATTCCTCCCAATAGATCTGCTCTGGATCAGCTCCCTCACTGTAGATCTGCTGGTCCAATTATCTCACTGTAGATCCTCGAAAGATCAGCTCCTTCACTGTAGATCTGCTATAGATCAGCTCATTCACAGTAGATCAGCTATTGATCACCAGTCTCCCTGGAGATCTGCTAGATCAGCTCCTTCACTGTAGATCTGCTATAGATCAGATCCCTCACTGTAGATCAGCAACCTCACAGTAGACCTTCTATAGATCTTCCCCTTCATTTTTGATCTGCTATAGATCAGTTCCTTCACAGTAGATCTTCTATAGATCACCAACCTTGCTATAGATCTGCTGTAGATCCTCCCCTTCACTTCATATCTGCTATGTCAGCTCCCTCGCCATAGATCTTCTATAGACTGGCTCCTTCACTATAGATGTGCTATAGATAAGCTTCTTCATAGTAGATCAGTTATAGGTCACATTCCACACTGTAGATCTGCTATAGATCAGCTCCTTCACAGTCAATCAGCTATAGATCAGTTCCCTCACTGTAGATCTGCTATAGATCAGCTCCCTCACTGTAGATCTGCTATAGATCAGCTCCCTCACTGTAGATCAGCAACCTTGCTGTAGATCTGCTATAGATTAGCCCCTTCACTTTCGTGTAGGCAGTTAGCAATAAAGAGATCCAGAGCAGGCAGAAGACCAGAGCGGGGTGTCCATGTTAGCAATAAACAGGGTCTCAGCCCGAAACATCGACTGTACCTCTTCCTAGAGATGCTGCCTGGCCTGCTGCGTTCACCAGCAACTTTGAGGTGTGTTGTTCTCCTTCACTTTAGATCTGCTATAGATCAGCTCCCCCACTGTAGATCCACTATAGATCCGCCCCTTCACTGTGAATCTGCTATAGATCAACTCTCTTACAGTAGATCTGCTGTAGCTTAGCTTCTTCATAGTAGAGTCTACCAGCTATAGATCAGCTATCTCACTGTAGGTCAGCTCCCTCATTATAGATCAGCCCTTTCTCTGTAGATCTGCTATAGATCAGCTCCCTCACTGTAGATCTGCTATAGATCAGCTCCCTCACTGTAGATCAGCAACCTTGCTGTAGATCTGCTATAGATTAGCCCCTTCACTTTCGTGTAGGCAGTTAGCAATAAAGAGATCCAGAGCAGGCAGAAGACCAGAGCGGGGTGTCCATGTTAGCAATAAACAGGGTCTCAGCCCGAAACATCGACTGTACCTCTTCCTAGAGATGCTGCCTGGCCTGCTGCGTTCACCAGCAACTTTGAGGTGTGTTGTTCTCCTTCACTTTAGATCTGCTATAGATCAGCTCCCCCACTGTAGATCCACTATAGATCCGCCCCTTCACTGTGAATCTGCTATAGATCAACTCTCTTACAGTAGATCTGCTGTAGCTTAGCTTCTTCATAGTAGAGTCTACCAGCTATAGATCAGCTATCTCACTGTAGGTCAGCTCCCTCATTATAGATCAGCCCTTTCTCTGTAGATCTGCTATAGATCAGCTCCCTCACTGGCAGTGCAAAGTCAAGATGGCGCTAAATGGCGATTCCTTTACTTGCATTTTCAGAAACAGATCTATTTCTATCTTTGATATCTCCTTTTTTCCCTTCTCAGGGTGTGGGGGGGTTCTTTTGAAGACACTCTGACTTAGACTCTTACCGGAAATGGGACCCACTCTCAGGGCCTCACAACCAGCCGTTTTTTGATATTCCAAGGATGCGGCTTGGAAGATGAAGGTGCCTTCAGGGTTCCGGGTTTTCGTGGCTCCAGAGTTATGTGCTGATTCGAGGCCGGCGCCCCTGACTGAAGTGTTGCGGGAGAACACGGAACATCAGGAGCAGCAGGTTTGCTGCCAGGGGTTGTGTGTCCAGAGAGCTGCGCCCTTTTTGGTGCAGAGCTTGGAAAAAGACTCCTAAAATGGAAAATCAGCGAGTTGTTTGTTATGTCTCCCCTCTCGCTGTGAAACGGGGACACCTCTTTTTCCCTTATTAGGGAGAGACAGAGCCTGTGGTATGTCGAATTACTGGATGAACGAGTAGTTTTTGGGGTACTACAAGTTTGTGTCTTTATTGATGCTTTGCTGCACACTTGAGTGCTCGGTGGAGGGTGCTGATGCTTTTTTGCTGGTGGGGCTGAGAGTGGGGTTGTTGCCTTGCTGCTGTTTGTGTGTGGGAGGGGGAGCTGGGGGGTGGGGGCTTTGGGGTTCTAATGTTTTATCTGTCATTCATTCTTTGGGGCACTTCTCTGTTTTCATGGATGTCTGCGAAGAAAAAGAATTTCAGGATGTATATTGTATATATTTCTCTGACATTAAATGTACCTTTTGAAACCTACATCTGCTATAGATCAGGTCCCTTACTATAGATCTGCTACTGGTCAGATTCCTCGCTGCATATCTGCTGTAGATCAACTGATACAGGTGTAGGCCTGTTACAGATTAGCTCCTTCACTGTAACTTTGTTATAGATCAGCTCCTTCTCTGCAGGCAAGAAACTCCAATGGTTTTTCAAAGTTTCAGAACAATTGTCTACAGGGACAATGGTATGCATTCTAATTTATCAGTAGGTAACAGAACCCTCAATTCTTCTTCCTTAATCGTTAAATCATCATTTGTACTCAGTGCTGCCATTTTAACCTAATTTATATTGAAACCCATTGTTCTAACCTTCATTTATCTTTATTCAGGTTCAATCCCACCACTTCACTGTATACATAATCTCATTGCCTTAATCCCCATTCATACTCAGACCCTCTATTTTACTCTTCATTTATACTCAATTTCACTGCCTTAATCCACATTTGTATTCATTGCCTTGTTTCACATTCATCTCCAGTCCTAATACCTTAATCTGCATTCTCTCTCAGTCCTTCTGCCTTCTCATTTGAACTGCACCAGCATGATTAAGGCTGATTTGTACCTTACTCCCCAGTTGTAACCATAACTATAATGGTCGTTCCTGCTTTGCCCATTGCTCTGCTAAATTTCAAGGACTCTACTTAACCACAGCTATTCTCACTCCAAGCGAAAGGTTGTTTTTCCTATGGAGTGATGAATGAGGAAGACATGAAATCAAGTCTAGCTTTGGTTTTTGTTGATTAAATCTAATACAGAGAATATTATACTGACTTGAGTAAATGTCCCCAGTGTGATGAAGATGGATATATACCACCTATATTTTACACCTTGCTCCCATCCCACCTAAGTTTGATTTTCCAAATGTTGTTTTCATCTATTCAATTTACCCTGACCAAAATGAATACCAAGACCTTATATATCACAAACTTGTCAAAGCACAATAATTTACCTTATTTTATATAAGGTTGGTGCAACTTGGAATAACTGCCTGAGCCCAAGAAAATAGTTTGAAGCCATTTAATCAGAAATCAAAGATTTCTTTGGAATATATGTGTGTTTAAAGGCCTCTGTCCTCTCCTATTAGATCCCCGCTTCTCCAGGCCTCTATCTTTTTTCACCAATCAACTTCCCAGCATTTTACTTCACCCCTCCCCCTCCTGGTTTTTCCTATCACCTTGTTTTTCTCCCTCTCCTCCCCACCCCACCACCTTTTAACTCTACTCCTCATCTTTTTATCTCCAGCCCTGCTGAAGCGTCTCGACCCGAAACATTGGCTGGACTCCTTTCCATAGATGGCCTGCTGACTTCCTCCATTTTGTGTGCGCTGCTTGGATTTCCAGCATCTGCAGATTTTCTCTTGCTTGTGTTCAAGGGGATTTGGTTTTTTTTTCACTGTGAACTTGTTTTCCTTTTGAGAGATAGTTTTCTCGGGTCACATCAGGAAATTCCTTTAATTGTAGTTTGCTATAATCTCTATATCTTTGAAATGTGTGAGGAAACCAGAGCACCCATGTGGTCACAAGGAAAATGTACAAACTCCTTAAACACAGCGGTGGGAATTGAACCAGAGTCACTGCCACGGAAATAGCATCACAATCACCACTATGCTATTGCACCACCCCATGCATCTAGTTGAAAAAGGAAATGGGTTGGTCTCCTGGTTAGTCTGACCAATATGAAATAAAGGGAATATCTGTGGAGAGAAGAGAATGGAGTCAACATTCAGCTGACGATGCAATGAGACGAAGCAGAAAAACAGAATGGCCAACACTCCTTACATAGGATGTATTCTTGAAGGCAATTTGCCTTGGGAGTCATATCAGTGAAATTCTTTTGAAAAGAAATATTTCTTTCTTCGTGGTATTAAAGGGGAGATATACATTAGATTCTAAAATCCTTTGCTTGGAGATGATGGGAAGTATTGGACTTGCTGATAATCTGTGAGTTACAGGACATCTGCAAGATCAAATGGCTCATAATGGCTGAATGCATTTGGCATGGGAAACTGCTGCAATCCGCCAGGATAGGAAAGCAACAGGTATTTGTTCTTTTTCTCTCAATGGGGAAGGACTAAATCAAAAAGAGCAAAAGACTTGTCCACTGCAGATATTTCTGCTCTCCCCTGCTGTGTATTCTGTAAGGTTGTTAAAACTCTCAAGCACTGTAATTAAATCTTGTCACTTGTTCAAGTTCTCAGGTACACCCTATTCCTTAACTTATTGACTCACTTGACCCCCTGTCTCAGTGGAAGTATCATTCCACTATGCATCTATTCAAACATAGAAACATAGAAAATAGGTGCAGGAGTAGGCCATTCGGCCCTTTGAGCCTGCACCGCCATTCAGTATGATCATGGCTGATCATCCAACTCAGAACCCTGTACCTGCCTTCTCTCCATACCCCCTGATCCCTTTAGCCACAAGGGCCATATCTAACTCCCTCTTAAATATAGCCAATGAACTGGCCTCAACTGTTTCCTGTGACAGAGAATTCCACAGATTCACCACTCTCTGCGAGAAGAAGTTTTTCCTCATCTCGGTCCTAAAAGGCTTCCCCTTTATCCTCAGACTGTGACCCCTCGTTCTGGACTTCCCCAACATCAAGTACAATCTTCCTGCATCTAGCCTGTCCAATCCCTTTAGAATTTTATACGTTTCAATCAGATTCCCCCTCAATCTTCTAAATTCCAGAGAGTATAAGCCTAGTCGATCCAGTCTTTCATCATATGAAAGCCCTGCCATCCCAGGAATCAATCTGGTGAATCTTCTTTGTACTCCCTCTATGGCAAGAATGTCTTTCTTCAGATTAGGGGACCAAAACTGCACACAATACTCCAGGTGTGGTCTCACCAAGGCCTTGTACAACTGCAGTAGTACCTCCCTGCTCCTGTACTCGAATCCTCTTGCTATGAATGCCAACATACCATTCGCCTTTTTCACCGCCTGCTGTACCTGCATGCCCACTTTCAATGACTGGTGTATAATGACACCCATGTCTCGTTGCACTTCCCCTTTTCCTAATCGGCCACCATTCAGATAATAATCTGTTTTCTTGTTCTTGCCACCAAAGTGGATAACCTCACATTTATCCACATTAAATTGCATCTGCCATGAATTTGTCCACTCACCTAACCTATCCGAGTCACCCTGCATCCTCTTAGCATCCTCCTCACAGCTAACACTGCCGCCCAGCTTCGTGTCATCCGCAAACTTGGAGATGCTGCATTTAACTCCCTCGTCTCAGTCATTAATATATATTGTAAATGGGTCCCAGCACTGAGCCTTGCGGTATCCCACTAGTCACTGCCTGCCATTCTGAAAAGGTCCCGTTTATTCGCACTCTTTGCTTCCTGTCTGCCAACCAATTCTCTATCCACAGCAATACCTTACCCCCAATACCGTGTGCTTTAAGTTTGCACACTAATCTCCTGTGTGGGACCTTGTCAAAAGCCTTTTGAAAATCCAAATATACCACATCCACTGGTTCTCGCCTATCCACTCTACTAGTTACATCCTCCAAAAATTCTATGAAGTTTGGCAAATTCCCATGGATGCACAGTGGAGAGTTTCCCAACTGGTTGCTTAACAGCCTGGTTTGGAAACACCAATGTCCAGGCTACACGAAGTGGTGCATATGGCCAAGACCATCAGAGGCGAAGTCCTCCCCACTATTGAGTACATTCAGATAGAACGCTGCCACAAGGAAGTAACATCCATCATCAAAGACACCTGAAGTGTATTTAATATTTCAGTAATATTTGATTAATATTGTAAATACATTGCTTGATTAAGCATCCTTTGTTTGTTTACCTATTTCATTACGGTTTATATGTAAGAAGCACGTGAATGGCTTATGTCATTATGTCACGAAGTCCTATGTGAGCACCTCACTAAGGAACAACTACAGTATGTAGACACGTGTCCTGGCTCCTGTGTTTTTCATTCAGTTAGTTTCTGGAGTTACGAAACATAACAACCTCTACCATCCAGAAAAGTCATGCTCTCTTTTTGCTACTACCATCGTTCAGGGTGCAAGCCTTATGTCTCACACTACTACGTTTAGAAGCAGTAATTATCCTTTAGTGACCATGCTCCTGAATCAGTGTGGATAACTTCAAACTCCTTTGCTCTGAACAGTTACTATGACCTACAGAATCACTTTCAAGGAGGACTCTTTACAACTCATGCTGTCAGTATTAATTTTTATTTACACATGGGGGCAGAATTATGCCATTCAGCCCATCAAGTCTGCTCTGCCATTTCATCAGGGCTGATCCAATTCCCTCTCAATGCCATTCTCCTTCTTTCCTCCTGTTTCCCACTGACCGGAAGTGCACTGAGAGCGGTAAGCGTAAAGGAGTTCGGTGCTTACTGTTCTGGCGAACAACGGATGGTGCAATCCGGGGTATATTACGATCGAGGAACCTGTTTGCAGATTGGATATTGAACTTTTTACTGTTGGACTTCGGCCACATTCCACCATGATACAACACTTGGCGGCACGAGAGGTCGTTCCTGCCTGTGGCCATCGAACGTTCAGCTCCTCCCATGGAGGGTCAGACACCCTGAGCCAATAGACTGGTCCTGGACTTATTTTCCATCTGGCATAGTTTGCATTTTGGTGTTTGATTGTTGGGGTTTGTTGTATTGCTATATTTACGCTCTATTCTTGGTTGGTGCCGCTGTAACAAAACCAAATTTCCCTCGGGAATAATAAAGTATATCTATCTATCTATCTATCTACCTAACCTTTTACACCCTGACTAATCAAGAAACTAACAACCTCCACCTTAAGGACACAAATTACCTGGCCTCCACAGCTGCCTGTGGCAATGAATTCCACAGATTCATCTCTCTATGGCTAAAGAAATTGTTTCTCATCTCCATTTTAAATTAACATCCCTCTATTCTGAGGCTGTGCCCTCTGGTTCTATACTCCCCCACTACAGGAAGCATTCTCTTCACATCCACTCTATCTAGGCCTTCAAAATTCGATAGGTTTCAATGAGATCCCCCATCGTTCTTCTAAATTCCAGCAAGTACAGGTCCAGAGCCATCCAATACTCATACGATAACCGCTTCATTCCTAGAATCATTCTCGTGAACCTCTTCTGAACCGTCTCAATGTCAACACATCCTTTTTTAGATAAGGGATCCAAAACTGTTCACAATACTCCAAGTGAGGATTGAGCAGTGCCGTATAAAGCTTCAGCATTATAGCCTTGCTTTTATATTCTAGTCCTCTCAAAGTGAATGCTAACATTGCATTTGCCCTCCTCACCACCAACTCAAATTGCAAGTTCAGCATGACATCTAGAACTTTGACAAACTTACATTGATGTGTAGTGGAGAGTATATTGACTGGATGCATCACAGCCCTTGAATTGAAAATCCTACAAAAAGTATTGGATACTGCCCAGTCCATCATGGATAAAGCCCTCCCCACCATTGAGCACATCTACATGAAGCATTGACGCAGGAAAGCAGAATCTATCACCACCCAGGTCTGATCTCTTCTCACCGCTGCCATCAGAAAGAAGGTACAGGAGCCTCAGGGTTCAGACCACCAGGTTCAGGAACAGTTATTATCCCTCTGCTATCAGGTTCTTGAAGCAACGAGGATAACTTCATTCAACTTCATTTGCTCCAACATGGAGATGTTTCCACAACCAATGGACTCACCGTCAAGGTCTCTTCATCTCATGTTGTTAATGTTTATTGCTTATTTATTTATTATTATTTCTTTCTTCATATATTTGCACAGTTTGTTGTTTTTTGTAGTGTCACGTGATCGGCAACAATGAATTATGAATTGAGGCAGGTTTTATAAAAAACAAACAAACGTTTATTAAACTCTGCTCAACAATAGCAAAAAGTATTCAAATGACTAACTTAACCAGAAGTTAACTTCTATATGGCAACTCTGGAACAGTTCTTAAAAGGGTAAATTCAAAAAGAGTTCTTGAAGTGGTAAATTCGAACACAGTCTTAAAATGGTAAATTCGAAAGTTCAAGTGATTTACACAGTCAATAAGGAAGGATTTCTCTGGAAACTGATTTCTTCGAAGACGTGACATTACTGCTGATTCTCCAAAGGATTAATGACGAAGGAAATAAAACTGCTTAAAAGAACTGATCTTTTCCTGGTGAGTGAACACTGCTCAGACTTCCCTGCTCCTGCAGGAGTTACCTCAGATACAGGTCACCATATTCTGAACGAATCCTCAGTAAGGTCGATCCTTCATTAAACCGCTGAACGACTCCAACTTTATTCCAATCCTTCAAGTTCCCGTCCTTGAATAAGGTCTTCACTCCCCAATACTACTGTAAAGGTAAATCAAAGATACACCAACAAAGCTGGCAGTGATTGGTGAAACTGCTGGCACAACGATTTTACCTTACAATAGAAAGTAAAACTCCGTTTTAAAACAAAACTGCGTCATGAAACAAATATTCAGCATAACGGAGTAACTAACGAAGCAAATAACAACTCAACTGAAAACTAACTGTGTCACACCAGGGGTCTCCTTTATACCTGTTGAGAACAGATCATCAGGTGACCTCACACTGGTGGGAAAATTACATCATGTGACCTCCACAAGACCATTACATCATGCTCATAAGACAGTCACAAGGTACCCATGGGGTATGTAACAGTAGAAAGATTTCAAAGCTTTCAAAGTACATTTATTATCAAAGAATGTATAAATTATACAACCTTGAGATTTGTTTGTTTACAGGCGCCACAAAGCAAGAAACCTGAAAGAAGCCAATTAAAAAAAATAAAGACTCAAACCCAATGCACAGAGAAAGGAGAAAAAAATAAATCATGCAAACAACAGAAGTGAGCAACAACATCCCGAACCAGAATAAGTCCTTAGATCCAAACCTCAGAGCAGCCCGGAGTAGGCCCAAAGCCTCGATATCAGTTCATCATTTTGGTGGGTATGGAGCACAGCAGCTGGGGGCAGTCTTCATCACCTCAGTGGCATAGAGAGAGGAATGAACATTGCTGGAGAGCGAGTGAAATCGGCTCTCACCTCTGATCCCGAGGCTCTATCTTTTCAGTATATTGTTTAAGTTGTCCAAACAGAGCATCGTACCTCACACTAGGACCCAGGCACCGCTGCAGCAAAATGTTCCAAGCCTAGGCTAAGCTGCCCAGCAACTTGCGCCAGGCCCAGGTTTCACTGCCCAGCCCGAAGCCACTCGCGATTTCTCCAATTCGGCTTAGTGCCTGACCGATCCAACCTCACACATGGGCCAGTTGTATGGGCATCTGAACTCCTCTGCCTCTACCTACCCTCTCTGAATAGCTCAATCCATCTGCGTCATTTCGGCAACGCAGCAATGTGGTTCATCCCTCAAATTAGCTTGGCCTTCACTCACCTCTTCATTGTTTGTGGTGATAATTTACTACAACTTACTTCAGAAAAAATGTTATTAGTACTGGTTTTAGTCGAATTCCTTTCCTTCTGAACCACCAGTGAGCTGTCACATGCGTTCGGTAGCACTATCTTAAACCAGAAGTTTACACTGGTTGAGTGCCCAAGTTGGTGAGGTCTTTCAGCGATTCTATAATAATTATTATTCTATTGTGGATGTATTGAGTATGCCTGAAAGAAAATGAATCTCAGTGTTGTAGGTGATGACATATATGTATTTTGATAATAAACTTTTTGATGATGAATTTCAATAAAAAATAAATTACAAAAAAAAAATTTACTTTGAACTTTGAACCTTTAGGGAATCCTGCACAAGGACTGCCAAGTCCCCTTGCACCTTGGACTTTTGTATTTTCCTCCCGTTTAGAAAAGAATCTACACTTTTATTTCTTTCACCAAAGTGCATGACTATAAACTTCCCAATACTGTATTCTGTCTGCCACTTCTTTTCTCATTCTCCTAATCTATGTAAATCCTACTTTATCCATGCTCGAATCTTTTCTGTAAGACCATGGGCTCATAGCTTGTTAAGCAGCCTCATGTGTGGCACCTTCTCAAAGGCTATCTCAAAATCCAAGTACATGACATCCACCAATTCTCCTTTATCTATCCTGCTTGTTATTTCTTCAAAGAATTCCAGAAGATTTGTCAGGCAAGATTTTCCTTTGAGGAAATCAAGTGGACATTGGCCTATTTTGTCATGTGCCTCCAAGTACCCCAATAATAATCTTAATAATCCTTAATAATCGACTCCAACATCTTCCCAACCACTGATGTTAGGCTTCTGCCTCCTTCCCTTCTTGAAGAGTGGAGTGACATTTGCAATTTTCTAGTCATCCGGAACCCGTTCGGAATCTAGCAATTCTTGAAAGAGCATTACTAATGCCTCCACTATCTCCCTAGCTACCTTCTTCAGAACCCTGGCTTGTAGCCCGTCTGGTTCAGGTGACGTATCTATCTTCAGATCTTTCAGCTTATCGAGCACCTACTCACTAATAATAAGAACTGCACTCACTTCTGCCCCCAGAACCTCTTAAACTTCCGACATACTGCTTGTGTCTTCCACAGTGAAAACTGATGCAAGACACTTATTCAGTTTCTCAGCCATTTCCTTCCCCCACCTTTACTACCTTGTAATATATGTTAACATATATTTACTTTGATAATAAATTTACTTTGAACTTTGAAAGACCCACTCCAGAGACGTGAGTATAATAACCATGCTGACAATCCAATTACTCTCTGGAGAAGTAGCAATAGACAGAGTCATTTTTTTTTACCTGACTTGTCTATAAGATCTCATTTCAAAGACATTTTCAAAGAAAAGCAGCAATGCTATTCCCAGGGCCCTCACCAGTACCTATTCCTCAGCCAACATCCCTTATAAAAGGCAGATTATATGGTGATTATCAGATTGCTATACTAGGGAGTTTCATTGTGTAGGCTGCACTTTGAAAGCAAAATACTGCAGATGCTAGAAACCCTGAAACAGAACAGTCATTGAGTCAGAGCGTTATTAGCATTCAAACACGCTCCCCTCAACTCATCCAGTACATGCTGACCAAGATACACATCTAGGTGAGTCCCATTTTTGGTCCATATCCTTCTAAACCAGGGGTTCCCAACCATTTCTATGCCAGGAAACCAATTCCATTAAGCAAGTGGTCTGTGGACCCCCCTTGTTGGGAAGCCCTGTACTAATCCTTTCCTATTGATGCACCTGTCCAGAAAATATTGGGGGAAAAAAACTGAACAGACCAGCCAGCGGCCATGCAAAGAGAAACAGTGTTGAGATTCCTGTTGGATGGCTGACTATCAGCATTTTTAAAAATATATACATACAAAGGATGTGGCCTTCTCTAGCTGAGCCAGCATGTAGATGCTTGATAATCAAGGTACAAGAGGTAACTATGGGTGGACAGTTTACTGTGAGCTTAGGCATAATCCTATCAAATGATAAAGCAGCATAATTTTATGATTATGAGTGGATACAAGAGATCTGGAGCAACACACAAAAACCTGGAGGATCTCACCCGGTCAGGCAGCATCTGTGGAGGGAAATAGGCAGTTGACATTCCAGGTTGCAGTAAAGGGTAGAGGGGATATTATCAGTATAAAAATGTGGAGGGAATATCTTCCTCCACCTCACCCCCCTGCCCCCCCCCGGCTTTTCTTACCCACTTTTTATACTGGCTAACTCCCTTCTATCTTTCAATCCAAGTGACAAGTCTTGAGCCAAAACATTGATTGTCCATTTGCTTCCACAGATGCTTCCTGATTTACTGAGTTCCTCCAGCTTCCTGCCTGTTGAAAGACTGAGCATCCTGCACCTGGTCCTCCTTCATTGCACTGAGGGAACTGATCGTCCACCAGACCACCAAGTTTAATTGAAGAGGATGTTATACACAGTGGGTTTTGTTTTGCTCATTATTTAAATTGGTTTGTGAATCACTACAGCCTCAGCTGTGGCTCAGTGGGTAGCGCCGTCACTTCTGAGTCAAAAAGTTACAGATTCAGGTCCTGGTTCAGAGATGTGAGCATAGAATCTTAGTGCAGTGCCAGACAGTACTGTCTTCCAATTGAAGCTTTAAGCCAAAATTCTGCTTGCTTCCTAAATGGATGTAAAAGATTGTAAGATATTGGAAAAGGAGCAGGGAATTATCTCTCGATATACAATTAATGACCACTTTATCAGGTATGCATGTACACCTGTGAGTTAATGCAAATATCTAATCAAACAATTATGTGGCTGTAACTCAACGCATAAAAGCATGGTCCGGGGTTCAGTTGTTTTTTGGATCAACATCAGAATGGGGAAGAAATATGGACTAAGTGATTTTGACCGTGGAATGTTTTGTGGTGCCAGACGGTGTTAGTTTGAGTAACTCGAAAACTTCTGATTTCCTGAGATTTTCATACACAACAGTCCCCAGAGTTTACAGAGAAGGGTGCAAAAAACAACAAAAAAAAAATCCACTTAATGAGAGAGGTCAGAGGGGAATTTCCAAACAGTAACTCAAATAACCGCATGTTGCAACGGCAGTGTGCAGAAGAGCATCTCTGAATGCAGGACGAGTCGAGCCTTGAATTGGATGAGCTACAGCAGCAGAAGACCACACCAAACTCCACTGCCGTGGCCACTTTATTATGTACACTAATAAAGTACCCGCAGTGTCCAAAACCGAAAGAAGCTACAGAAGATCGTGAACACGGCGCAGCACATCACACAAACCGATCTTCTGTCCGTGGACTCGCTTTACACCGCATGCTGTCAGAGCAGTGCTGCCAGGATAATCAAGGACACGACCCACCCAGCCAACACACTTTTCGTCCCTCTTCCCTCCGGGAGAAGGTTCAGGAGCTTGAAGCCTCGTAGGGCCAGATTTGGGAACAGCTTCTTTCCATCTGTGATAAGACTGCTGAACTGATCCTGACCCGGATCTGGGCCGTACCCACCAAATATCCGGACCTGCCTCTCAGTTTTTTTGCACTACCTTACTTCCCATTTTTCTATTTTCTATTTATGATTTATAATTTAAAATTTTAATATTTATTAATTTTAACTATTTTTAATATTTTAATATTTAATATTTGTAATCCAGGGAGTATGAAGCGCAGAATCAAATATCGCTGTGATGATTGTACGTTCTAGTACCAATTGTTTGGCAACAATAAAGTATAAAGTATAAAAGCCGTCTTCTGCTGCTGTAGCCCATCCACTTCAATGTTCAGCATATATATAATTATATCTACATCTCTCTCTTTCTCTCTCTCTCTCTCTCTATATATATATATATATATATATATATCTGTATGTATATGTATGTGTGTGTGTATGTATATATATATATATGGAGAGAGAGAGAGAGCATTCACCTGCTCCTTTTCCCAAATATTTATTCCTCAATTATAAATTATCTGTTCATTATCTCACTGCTAACTGCTTGCAGTTCAAAAAGTGGTTGCTGGGTTTCCCATATTTCTATAGAGACTACACTGCAAAATTACTTGATTGTAAGCATCCCTAAGCTACTCTTCCTTTCTTACTGGTATTCTGTATGGATAGCTTGTTAGAGGTTAATATGATTTCAGATGAGGTACCCACATTCCACAATAATTGGTGAGCAAACATATATCTCAATGTCATCCAAAGGCTTTAAACAAACCTACCAGGGAAATGTGAAGCCTGAAGGCAAATGTTCATAAATCAGCCTTTCACATCTCAGCGAGTGAGCAGGGCCGCAGGTTCACTGGGACCAAATTGTCAACTTCCAATCTTATGTGCATTAGAACGATGGAATTTTTATTGTTGTGCTGAAGGACTGGGGAACCCCTAATTCCCATGTCAAGAATTAAATGTAAGAGATTATAGCAACATCATGAGTTATTTCCACATTCAATTCTTAGGAGGTCCGGACTTTCTGGGAAAATAGTCGATAAATTTACACTTGCACAACTCCATCCAATTCATCGTTGTCCTACTCTTTCTGACTTTGTCTTTGATTTGTGTGTAAAATGTAATAAACAGGACTGCAAAGACACTATATGCCTCCTTAGCCTTGCCAAAGGCAGACAAAAGAACTTTAGAATCATAGTCCAAAGATTAAGGTAAATTTTATCATCAAAGTACGTTTGTACATATATGTCACCATACACGACACAGAGATTCATTTTCCTGTGGGCATATCCAGCAAACCTATAGAATAGTAACTGTAAACAGGATCAATGTAACATCAACCAGAGGGCAGAAGATAACAAACTCTGCAAATACAAATAAGAATAAAGAGCAATAAATAACAAAAGCATCAGATAACAAGATAAAAAGTCCTTAAAGTGAGATCATCGGTTGTGGGAACGTTTGAATGGATGGGCAAGTGAGTGTAGTTATCCCCTATTCAAGAGCCTGATAGCTGTGGGGTAGCAGCTGTTATTCAACCTGGTGTTGCGTGTCCTGATGCTCTTGTACCTTCTATCTGATGGCAGCAGCGAGAAAAGAGCATGGCCTGGGTGGTGGGGTATCTCTGATGATGGAATCATAGAACCATAAAACAGTACAGGCCCTTCAGCCCACGATGTTGTACTGACATTTTAGCCAACTCTAAAAATCAATCTCACTCTTCCCTCCCATATTGATCTCCAGTTTTCCTTCTGAAAAGAGGCTACAGAAACCAGAATCTCGAGCAAGAACGAGATGCTGGATCTCAGGTTGAGAACCTTCTTCATCGCAAATCTGATCTTTCACCCCAATTCTGACTTCTTGTACAATCCCTATAACCCCAGATTTCTCTAATTTCTATAAATTTTAACCCATTCTTGACTACCCAGAGAATTGAAGAATGTCAGAGTTATATACTTTAATTATAAATGAACTTTTGAACCTTTGAACCATCTCAGAGCATATTTAATCACTTAGGCTACGTCCACACTAGACCGGATAATTTTGAAAACGCCAGTTTCGTGTAAAAACGATAGGCGTCCACACCAGGCATTTTTGAAAATACCTCCGTCCACATTAAAACGGGTATTTGGGCGAATCTTCTCCTACTGGGCATGCGCAGGACACATCTACAGAAAACAAGCGAAGAGGAAATGGTATACTCGGTGCGTGCTTGTCCAGTTACAGACTACAAAAACTTAAAAGGAAATTGCCAAATGAAAGACTTGGTGCGTGTTTGTCCAGAAACATTTACTACGGCCATAGTCTCTTCACTGATGAAAGGGATGACAGCTACAACTAAATGCAATAAGGCTTGTTACTGGGCAAAAGTGAAATTTGCTGTTACCTCATTTGTTTGCCTTTACTTTTGCCATGTCTTTGTGTATTATTTTTCTGTATTTAACATGTGCAATAAAACGAGTTATTGGGCAAAAGTGACAATTGCATCTATTGAATGTTTGCACAAGCAACATATTAATAAAGCACCTTGTTAAATGTATAAAACATGTCTGCATCAGTGTTATCTTGTATTTCAATACAATGTTACATTAGGCTGTTTACATTGTTGTTGTGGTGTTGGAGGTTGTGTTCAAGAAAACAATGAAACGCCGCGCTACCGCCACCATTTGTTCCGGCACGTCCTGACAGCGGTTTTATAAATAGCCGGTTACCCCGTACACACTACAACGGCCAACTGGCGTTTTCAGATTTAAACACTCTGGAGAGTGTTTTAGAAAAGTTCCATTTTCGGGGGAGGAAAATGCTGTTTCAGTGTGGAAGGAGAGTCAAAACGAAGAGAAAAAGCTTCGGTTATGGATTTATCTGGTCTAGTGTGGATGTAGCCTCAGTCTCTACAACTTGCTGGTGTTGTGTATTCCAAAGATTAGAATCCCCTGGAGGACTCCTCATCACAGACTTAAATGTCTGAGCCTTATCCTGAGGCCATGCAACAAATTCTGGATTATCTCAGCCTGGAAACATTTTCTCAGTATCTACATTCTCAAATTCCTTCAGGACCTGATCTATTTCAATATGACCAGTTCTCGCTAATACACCCAAGGTATGTAGTGAAGACGAAGAAATGAATCATGAGAAAATTATTGTGATTTGAGATGTTGCCCAGACTGCCCTCTGCCCATTCTCATGTTATCTCATGATTTTGTTAAAATGGTAAAAGTACTTGAATGTAGTTATTCAAGGGGTCTTGAGACTGATAAACCTTCGCTGCTAAGGACTCATACTCAGAACATCTTGGGAAACCATAACAAGATGGAATGCTTGACTGCCTGTCAATGCTGATTAATGTTTTAGAGTGATTTAATAAGCAATTATTAGGAAAAGTTTTAATTTGGTTTCAAATAATTAAAACAATCAAAGTTGTATTTAAAATAATATGTTAAAATAATTTATTGGAGCAAAGAGTCAAAGAATCACACAGCTGGTTGTTTGGCTTACTGAAACCTCATTGAACATCAACACATTATATACACTACTTTGACATTAATTCTATATTTTTTAATTCTCCTGACATCCTTATCAATTTGTCCTTGGTAATACCCTTTATCTCTGCACTAGAGGCAATTTACAATGGCCAATTTTTCTCCCAATCCACATGTCTTTAGAACATAGGAGGAAACCAGAACACCCAAAGAGAAACCCATGTGGCCACAAGGAGAACGCGCAAACTCCACACGGACAGCATCTGACACCAGGATTGAACCTGGGTCTCTAGCATTGTCAAACAGCGGCTTCACTAGCTGTGCGACCTCACCGCCCTGAAGAAAATCATCTTCCTTCATCTCACTCTTATCCATCAACCAATTAGCTTAGAAACACAGAAACATGGAAACATGAGCAGGAATAAGCAATTCAAGCCTGAATCAGCTGATCATCCAAGTTCAATACCATTCAAGCTTTGATCTCTCTAGACCTTAGGAAAATATCCAACTCCTTCCTGAAAATATTTAATCATTTGTTTTCAGCTGCTTCTTGTGGTAGAGAATTCCCCAGCTTCATCCTTCTCTCTGTAAAGTGAAATTGCTGCTAATCTGTTTTAAATGGCTTACACCCCTTATCCTTAATCTGTATTCCTGGGTTTTTAACTTTCTGGCAATGGGAACACACATCCCATCCAGTCTGGTTAGAATTTTGCCCATTTCCTTGAGATCCCTTCTCAATCTTCCAGTGGTTATACACCAAATTAACCCAATCTCTCTTCATTTTTCATTCCTGTCATCCCAGGAATTAATCCGGTGAACTTTATTGAATTCACTACATAGCAAGAAAATGCTTCCTTAGAAAAAGAGACCAAAACTTCACGCAATACTTAAGGTGCAACCTCACCAAAGCCAAGTGCAATTGAGGCCTGACATTCCAACTCCTACACTCCAATTCTCTCACCGTGATAAACCAGCATTCAATTTGCCTTCTTAATCACCTGCTGTACCTGTATGCTTACATCAGTCCTGCCCTTGTCTACCTATCACACCCCCCACTCATTTGGATCTACCTATCACCTGCGAGCTCTTTCTCCACCCTGTCCCTCTATCTTTTTATACTGGCTATTTCCTCTTTCCCTTCCAGTCCAAATGAAGAATTTGGATCCAAAATGTCAACTGCTTATATCCCTCCATAGATACTGCTCACCCGATGAGTTCCTGCAGTGCTTCTTGTGTTTTACTTTCAGTGAAAGGTGCACAAGGATATCAAAGTATCATACCTTCCTGTTTCCCAATCCATTTCCATGCAGATAATTTTCCTCCCTGTTATGCTCGCCAAAGTGTATAACCTGTGTAACCTCATATTTATCCACATTATACTGCAACTGCCACGTATCTCCTCAAGGCACACCCTTCCGCCCAACACTGAGTCCTCAGTACACCAGCAGATGTTAAATGTAGTTACCTCATCCAGGTGATTAATCTGTCATGGAAAAACTGGGGCCCCAGCACTGAACACTATATTAATTAATTAATTTATCTATCTATTCATTCATTCACCTATTTATTTATTTGTTTGTTTGTTTGTTTGTTTATTTATCAATTTGGAGACACAATGTGGTAACAGGCCCTTTTGGCTCAGTGAGCCCACACTACCCACTTACATCTGCATATGCGAAAAATTAACCTACTCACCCAGACATCTTTGGAATGTGGAAGGGAAGCAGAGTACTTGAAGAGAATCCAGGCCAACACCCAAACTTCTTACAGACAGGAGCAGAATTAAATCCAGGTCACTGGCGCTGTAATAGCATTATATTAACTGCTACACTAGCGTCACCCATCGAGTACCCCTCTAGTTACTGCCTGTCACTTGGACAAAGATCCATTTCTTCCTAATCTTTGTTTCCATCAGCTGAACATATCAGCACCTGATCCTCAGTGCCATTTGCTTTAATCTTGCATGCTAATCTGTTATGTGGAACCTTACTGAAAACTTTCTGAAAATCCAAGTACACCACATCCACAGGTTTTCCCTCATGTATTCAGCTGGTTATACCTTCAGAACATTCCAGTAGATTTGTCAAGCACAATTTCTCTTTCACAAATCCATGATATTGACTGATCCTGTCACTCTTCTCTAAGAGTTCCAGTATTGCATCTTTCATAATGGTCTCCAGCATTTTCCCACCAGTGATGTTAGGCTAACCAATCTAAAGTTCTGTTTTCTCTCTGATGAGGATGATGGCTGGTTCTTCGTTTGCAAAGATCAGGAGGGAAGTAGGACTTTTCTTCCTGCCTGTGCTGTGTAGGTTACGGTGAGGATCGGCGCGTACGGACCAATTCCACTCTTTAGGCTGGGGGACATTCTACAATGGCACAGCGAGTTGCAACAACTGTGGCGACTACAAGGCTGTAGGTTGAGTTTTGGAGTTTTCCTTCTCTTAGACAGACTGCCTGGCAAGGCTAATGAGTCCCATCTACCTGGTTTGGAATCAGAGTTGTCCTTCTCCTGGGCTGGCTGCCAACCAAGGCCGATGAGCCCAGCCTGCCCTCCCAGATATACTGCTGGACACTCTGTCGCACCATGACATAACAAACTCAGAAGGAACAGGGACTCCACGTGAAGGTGTTGCTATGGGCACAGTAGTATAGGAGAGGCCATATGCAAGTGACTTCCTGCCTGGCAAGCCAAACAGTGGTCCTGGGTGATCACTACACCGGGAAAGGAGAGGCTATGGGAGACCTTCCTTAAGTGAGCAGGACATCCAGCCCGAAACTCACCCGTCTCTCTACCACCTTTGTAAATACTGGGGGCACATTAGCTAATTTTCAATCCATAGGAACTGTTCCAGTGTCTAAAGAATGTTGGAAAATGGATGATTTAACATGGACCCACAAAACTTCCTCACTCATCAAGAAGATACTGCAATGTCTACGCTGAGGAGATTGAGGAGTGCAAGGCTCCCTGTCTCCATCCTAACAACTTTCTAATGGAGCACCGTCAAGTGTGTCCTGTCTGGCCGCATCATTGTGTGCTACGGAAGCTGCAAGGCATCAGACACTAAAGAGGATAGTCCTCCCTATTGTGACATTTACTGGGAGGGTTGCAGATGAAGGGCCCAAAGCATTATTGAGGATCCCTACCACCCATCCCACAATCTCTTTGACCCAGTACCATCAGGAAGGAGGTACAGAAGCATCAGGATTAAGACTGTCAATCTGAGAATCAGCTTCCTCCCTCAGGCTGTGAGACTAATGAATATCCAGCAACCATTAAATTCACAACACTAGGATAGCGAGCTATTTACTGTTTACCTGTGCTGCTCCCTAAGTCAGGTATTTTGAATTATATCTTATTAACTATTGTACTGTATGTGATATATGTTGTGTGGGTGCAACATGGTTCTGATGAAAGTTGTTTCGTTTGGTTGTATATATGTACACTCCGATGACAATAAACCTGAACTTGGACTTCTAATATTTTAGGGACACTTCTTTAACAAGTTCTGCAATACAGACTATCAGGTCTTGGGGATTTATTGGTCTTTAATTGCTTAAGTTTTCCTAATGTTATTTCCCTCCTAGTATTGACCTCATTTGGTCCCTCCCTCTCACTGGATCCTAGTTGTGTCCTCCTTGTAAAGGCAGCATCAAAATACATATGTGACGAGAGACGAGGCGAGGATGGTTAGGACCCAAGTCCTGGAGTCTCCGAGACTAGAATCGAAACGTGATCCAAGACTGAAACAAGGATGGGGTTCTAAAGTAGATGTTGGACGAGAATCCAATATAGGGCTGACAACTGAGCACCAAACCTCAGTTCAGGTGCTCTTTAAATATTAAAATCTTGGCGCAAAAACATGGCTGCCAATTAGCGGGGTGGGTCTGATCCTTTAAAGGGGCCGTGCCAGCTATCCATATTCCGGAGCGTCAGGGTGTCTAAACCCCAGAAGGTGGCATGGTTGGGTTCGTATCGTAACAAAGTACTTAACAAATCGGCCATTTCTTCCTATTAAAAATTCTTCTACTTCTGAATATAAGTCTTCATTATAAGACGTAAGATATTTGTCTTCCCTTATCTTGTTCTCTTTACCTATCTATACAAAATACTACATTTGGTTTGAAGTTCTGCAAGAGCTTATTTAATACTCAATTTTCTCCTTTGTAAGCAATCTGTTTGGCATCCTCTTCTGATTCCTAAACTGCTTCCAACCCTCAGGATGCCTGGTTCTCCTCCCTGGATCCAGCAGTATAACTAATATTTTATAGAGTTCATGGCTGAGTGACTTTTGCTGGACACATGGGATTCTGTAGATGCTGTAAATCTGGAGTAACACCACAAGATGCTGAAGGAGCTCAGCAGGTCAGGCATCACCTACGTGACACTTCCTGGCTTAGTTTCATGCCAGACAAGAATGAACTTTTGTTGTAATGTTTAAACACTTGCCATTGCCTAACAACTGTCAACCTTTGAAGTAACCTCTCCCAGTCTTACAAAGCTAACTCATAGCTCACACTACCATAGATTCCTTTACTTAGATTCAGCATCAGCTCTCTCCCTCTTCTTCGTAATGAAGAATTCTATCATTTTATATTTGCTCTTTGTCAAGGGATCCGGCACAACCCTGTTTATTAATCAGTTCCCATCACATAACACCCAGTCCAGGATGACCTGTTCTCTGGTTGGTTCCTCAACGTGTTTTTCTAAAGAGCCATCACAAATTCACTCCAGAAATCCTTCATCTGTATTATTATTGCTAATCTGATTTGCCCAATTTACATGAAAATTGAAGTCATCCATATTAGAGGTGTAAATCTAAGCCCCTTGGTTTTGACTTCTCTGTAGAGGGAAACAAGTCCTTTGCTGTCTCAGCATTGCAGACATTCTAATCTTCCTCATAGCTATGATTTTCCACTCCTAGCAACACCTTCATAAATCACCTCAATGTCCTCTCCAGTCTGGTTGCATCCTTGTAATGTGTTGACTGGAAAAAGAGACTTCAAATGCTGAAGCATTGGTCAGACTGCACGAATTATTGTGAGCAGTTTTGAACCCCATTATCTATGAAAGGATGGGTTGGATTTGAAGAGGGTCCAAAGAAGGTTCATGAGGATGATTCCGGAAATGAAAGGAGTATTTGGTGGTTCTGGGTCTGTACTCAACAGTGTTTAGATGAGGGGGGCTCTCATTGAGATCTATCAAATATTGAAAGGCCTAGATAGACTGGATATGGAGAGGATGTTTTCTACAATGGGGAAGTCTAGTACCTGAGGGCACAGCCTCAGAGTAGAAGGACTTTCCTTTAGAACAGATGTAAGGAGGAATACCTGCAGCCAAAGGGTGGTGAAGCTGTGGAATTCTTTGCTACATATGGCTGTGGAAGCCAAGTCATTGAGTACATTTAAAGTGGAGGTTGATAGGTTCTTGATTAGATTTACAGAATTATAGAATCGTAGAAATCTACAGCACATTACAGGCCCTTTGGCCCACAATGTTGTGCTGACCATGTAACCTACTCTAGAAACTGCCTAGAATTGCCCTACCACATAACCTTCTATTTTGCTAAGCACCATGTATCTATTAAGTCTTTTAAAAGACCCCATTGTATCCACCTCTACCACTGTCACTGGCAGCGCTTTTCACATACCCACCACTCTATCTGTGTGAAAACTTACCTCTGACATCCCCCTTGTACCTACTTCCAAGCACCTTAAAATTATGACCCCTCGTGTAAGCCATTTCATCCTTGGGGAAAAACTCCTGGCTATCCACACAATCAATGCCTCTCATCATCTTATACACCTCTACCAGGTCAACTCTCATCCTCTGATGCTGCAAGGAGAAAAAGCCAAGTTCACTCAATCTATTCTCATAAGGCATGCTCCCAAATCCAGGCAACATCCTTGTGAATCTCCTCTGCACTCTCTCTATAGTACAGTATCCACATCCTTCCTGTAGTTAGGTGACCAGAACTAAACACAGTACTTCCAGTGGGGTCTAACTAAGATCTTATATACCTTTAACATTACTTCATAGCTCTTGAACTCAATCCTATGGTTGATGAAGGCCTTCACACCATACGCGTTCTTAACAACACTGTCAACCTGTGCAGCAGCTTTGAGTGTCCTGTGGACATGGACCCCAAAATCTCGTTGATCCTCTACATTGCCAAGAGTCTACCATTAATATTATATTCTGTCTTCAAATTTGACCCACTGAAATGAACAGCTTCACACTTATCTGGGTTAAACTCCATCTGCCTCCATCTCAGCTCAGACTTGCATCCTGTTAATGTCCCTCTATAACCTCTGACAACCCTCCAGACTATCCACAACATCCTCCCCCCCCCCAACCCAACGTTTGTGTCATCAGCAATCTTACTAACCCACCCTTCTACTTCCTCATACAGGTCATTTATAAAAATCACAAAAAGGAGGGGTCCCAGAACAGATCCCTGTGGAACACCACTGGTCACCAACCTCCATGCAGAACGTGAACCATCTACAACAACCCTTTGCCTTCTGTGGGCAAGACAATTCTGGATCCACAGAGCAAGGTCTCCTTGGATCCCATGCCTCATTACTTTCTGAATGAGCCTTGCATGGGGATCCTTATCAAATGCCTTACTGAAATCCATATACACTATATCCACTGCTCTCTCTTCATCAATGTGTTTTGTTACTTCCTCAAAAGAATTCAATCAGGCTCATAAGGTACGATCTGCCCTTAGCAAAGCCATGCTGACTATCCCTAATCAGATTGTGTCTCTCCAAATGCTCATAAATCCTGCATCTCAGGATCCTCTCTAGCAAACTGCCCACCACTGAAGTCAGATTCACTGGTCTATAATTTCCTGGGTTAACTCTACTTCCCTTTCTTGAACAAGGTAGCAACATTTGCAACCTTCCAATCCACTGGTACTTCTCCTGTCCCTGTTGATGATGCAAAGATCAATGCCAGAGGCTCAGCAATCTCTTCCCTCCCTTCCCACAGTAGCCTCGGGTATATCTCATCTGGTACCAGCGACTTATCTAACTTAATACTTTTCAACAGCTCTAGCATATCCCCTTTCTTAATGTCTATACACTCAAGCATTTCAGTCCATTGCAAGTCATCTCCACAATTGGCAAAGTCCTTTTCACTGGTGAATACTGAAGTAAAGTACTCCACTACCTTCTCCATTTCCATGCACGTTTCCACTATTGCTCCTGACTGGTCCTATTCTCACACGGCTCATCCTGTCACGGTCCCGACTGTTAATTCCCCATTTTCTCCTAATTCTCTTTGATTGTGTCATGGTAGCAACCATTAATTCCCCATTTTCTCCAAATTCCCTTTGATGGCTGTACACCTGCTTCTCATCAAAACCTGCAGCATCAAAACCCCGGCTTTGCATCCACTCATTGCCAGATCGTTGTTTTAGCCAGTGTGGTGATTAATGTTCCCGGCCGTTTAGGATTATGTATTCTAAGTCTTACTTCAGTACCGAGGTTTACCTGTGTAGCTCCATCTCTCCATGTCAAGGAAAGTATTGTCTACAGCTTGCCTTTCTTCGCTCCGTGTCAAGATAAGTTCTGCCTGCCTCCTGCTTTCCTGTTCACCCTCCTGTTTGCCGTTCAGCTCCAGCCACTCTCACACCCTCGTCTGCATCCTAACTCAATCTCCGTGCCAGTGTCCTGTGTTTGAGTTCGCCCCGTTCCTTGCAACATCCTCCTGCTCTTCACATACTTGTAGAATGCCTTGGGGTTTTCCTTAATCCTGCTCTCCGAGGCCTTCTCATGGCCCCTTCTAGCTCTCCTAACTTCATTCTTGAGCTCCTTCCTTTATTAGTTAGGTGCCTATGATTACAGGGAGAAGGTAGGAGAATGGGATTGATCGGGATAATAAATCAGCCATGATGGAATAGCAGAGGAGAACCGATGGGCTGAATGTTCTGCTCCTATGTTTTACCGTCATATGGTCTTAAGAAAGAGCGTTGTATATAGATCTAGCATAACCTCCTGAGGGAAAAGGCATTCCTTACTGTTTACCTTATCAGACTTTCGTACTATCTTCAATAATCTGTGAACATACACATCCAAGGTCCCTGTATTACTCCACACACTCACTAACCTTCCATTTATAGTATGTTGTCCCTCCCCAAGGATGTTGATGGGACTTGGCGACCTGAGATGCAGGGAAAGGTTGAATCGGTTAGGACTGTAGTCCCTAGGGTGCAGAAGAATGAGGGAAAACCAAAATGATGAAGAGTATAGTTAGGGTGAATGCATGCAGAGGTTTTTGCGCTCAGGTTGGGTGAGACTTGAACTGGAGGTCGTAGGTTTAGAGTGAAATATTTAAGGGGCATATGAAAGGGAAGTTCTTCATTCAGATTGCTAGTGCTGTAAAGCATTATGCTAACTGTTGCACTATTGAGTAAAGTAGGGGGAATGAGAGAGGCAGGACTTGATTAAGATCTTCATAGCTCAAGAACAGATGCCATTAGTGGGGTATCATAAGCCAATGGAACCGAAAGTGAGGAGCGAGCACAACTAATAGCCAATACTCCTACACACATTCAGCACTAATGACCAAAGGCAAATTCATCCCAAAGAGATTACTTATTTAACCAACAATGAAGAGAGCCTACTTCACAATGAACAATAACACAGACATCTGGATCCTTGACCCACAGAACTTAGGAACGAAACAGAAACTCGCTAAAAATCAATCACCTGTGTAGCGAGACACAGGGATTGACAAAATAGTTGCAAGTTACCAATTGATTATTCCTCCAAAGAAAATCTTCCAGTAGATAGTTATATAACGTGTGTGGAATCAATTGCAGTCACTTGTCGCAGTGTGGTCTTTGTGTGACTAAGAACAGCCTTGATGTAAACACTGCAAAGGCAAGTGTGTGAGCTGATCCCATGAACCACATCTTCATTTTAAATAATCAGGAGATCGCAATCATATGGTGTGAGGAAGTTAAGCTGCCTCATATCACGTCCTTCATTTTAACAGTGGAATAAAGCATAGTTTCCATTATTGGAATCTGTTTACTTTTAAATAAAGCCTGCAATTCAAATATTGTAGCAACTTTATTAAATCCATACATTACTTCCAATCCTACAACCCTTTTGTAATTGCATCACAGGGAATACCGATGAATTTTCAATAGTTCTATAATTTACCACCCTGTCATTTGAAAACCTGTGGTAGATTTGCAATGAAATTTTTCTCCTACAGAGGTTTGATATTGACCCTACTTTTTATACATTTTGTCCCTTAATAAATCACTTGAAGGGAGTTTTACTATTTATACACTAATACATTACACCTGTGATTAATTACATTGCAAAGTGTCACTCAGTGATTTCAATGGCAAGCAAGACTAGTCTTTGCACAAAGATGGTAATTTTTTTTAAATGAGTGTTGAATGTAATAAAATATCTATCACCAGCTGTAGCTCAGTTGTTGGCATTTTCACATCCGCATTAGGAGATTATGGGTTCACATCGGACTGCAAGGAACTGAGGATAAGATTCCAGCTGGTGTTGCAGCATAGTATGCTGTACTAGTGAATTTTACCATTAGGATGAGGCTTGTATGTTTTCTCAGGTAGGTTTTGGGGAGAAAACCTACCTGACTCTGTTTTGAAAGGGGATTCTCCCTAGCGTCCTTGCCCAATGTACATCCTTTTATCAATATCACTAAAGCAGATTATCTAATAATTTTCAAATTCACTGAGGAATCTGTAAGTTCATATCAGGATTACCAAAAATAGATAATGTTTCGGTCAAGTTCCGGTCAGGATAGTGCGGAACTGCAGTCTCCATCGAGATCTTGTCAACTTAATTGTGTTTTTTAAGTTTCTATAGACGGTTTTGGGGATGGAGAAGGGGAGTTAAAGATAGTGTAGTGGAGGAGTTGGAGGTCAGACCTCCACTCTGTCCCTCACATTCAAAGGCCAGCAATGTGGACAGGTGATGAGGGGCATCCAGAGACCCTGCCTCTGCTCTTTGCTCAAAGAATAACAACGTGGATGGGTGGATGATGAGGGACGTCTGTGGATGTGGGGCTGTCCCAGGTTGGTCGGTCCCAGAATCCATGTGAGTAAGAGGCACGAGGGCCCGTCAGTTGACATGCCCGGAGTCTGAGCCTGGACTTCAGGATTCTGTCATCATTTAGTCCTAATATAGTTCTTTGTTCTACTGTGAATGCCTGCAAGAAAATGAATCTCAGAAAAGGGTATGATGACGTATATGTACTTTGATAATAAATTTACTTTGAACTTTGAATTTACGTTTGTATTCAATTCTCCTCACAATAACATTCTGTTAGATTCCCTAATTTCTACAATGAATCACTATAATTACAAAAGCAGGTCAAACGTTGTTTACAATGCGGCAAGAATCTCACCTCCTAAAACCCAGAGCCTTGCTACCACCTACAAGGAAAACATTAAGAATGATGGTCCCTAGACACCTGAGTTCCTCTAAATCTTTAGTCTGTTTTGATACATTTCAATCAAGGGAGGCTAGACTTGCATTAAAGATGTCCTGAAGGACCTTACAATTAAACTGCAGTCAATATTGGAGTACTGACAAGGAATAAAATAACTTGTATTCAGCAATATCTTACAAACACGAATGTGACTGCTGAGCAAACACTTTTGTGATGCTAGTCATGTATAATTTCCCCAGCCCCTGTAACACTGGACAACAAAAATTTTGCTTCCAGAATACTTTTGCGTGTACCTTATGGATTTTGGGATGCTGATCTTGAGCATCACCATGAAATTTCCCTATCACACACTTTTTTTGAAATTACCTGTATGTGTTATTTCAATTCATAATTCAAGTCAGAATAAGTGATGCCAAGATTAAGGAAGGTATTTTTGTTGATCCACAAATCAGGCAGGTCAGCAATGACAGGCAATTCGAAGAACTTCTAGTGGGATTGGAGAAAATCCCATGCAAAGTGTTGAAGGATCTTGTCGAAAATTTTCCGGGCAACTACAGAGCACCAAACTACATGCAGCTGTTTGACAGCATGCTTCAAGCACACAAAACCAAGGAGTGCAACATGTCACTAAAGATTCATTTTCTGCATTCCCATTTAGACTGCTTCCCTGAAAACCTTGGCACTGTCAGTGACAAGCATGGTGAAAGGTTTCACTGGGACATTGCAGTCATGGAGAAACGGTATCTGGGCAACTGGAATCCATCAATGCTAGCTAATTATTGTTGGACACTTAAGCAAGAAGCCTTGGACACTGAGTACAAATGAAAATCATTAACAAAACATTTTTAGCTCAGTTGAACTATTGCAAAGTGTTAGCAATAAACACATTATATTCAATAAAAGTTAGTTTCGTTTCTCCAAATTCCTACGTGATATACGTAGTCTGAAATTATATTTGTGTTCAGCTTCAAGTGGTCTATCATTAAAAAAATAATTTCTGAGGAAGCAACTTTCAAAACTATTTGTTGTCCAGTGTAATCAAAAGAGTGCCAAGCCATGATTTCAAAACCAAAAAATAATACAACCAAATACCGTTGATAGTCAAAGACATTGCAATTGTTAAAATTACACTATCAACATCAAGGGGGTGATATCAGTACCAAATACTCAACTGTGTCTGCTACATAAATACTGTCATTACAGGAACAGGTTTTCTGTAGTGTGTGTCTCACACCTTGACGTCCAAAACCTGTTTTGCCATCTACAGGATGCTGTTCGGGAGAATGATGGAATTCTCTACCCATGAAGATCGAGAGGGGCACAAATTTGACTGGGTATCAGTGAAGGTCACGGTGCAAGCAAACACGTTGCACACAAGAGAATTCCTAGAAGTGTCATTTTCCACAAACAATTCTGTAAAGAAACATGTAGACCTCCATCCTATTTATGGGCCAATGGAGGCAAAATTCCAGACCATAATGCACGAAGTTCACCATGCAACCAATCAGTGAGGAGATTTCCTCCCCACGTCACAACTGAGTTTCCGAAATGATGACCTGTCAGCATTCGGAGGACACGCAATTAACAGCACTCCTCATATGGTGATGTAAATTGCCAAGATCGGAGAACAACTCAACCCAAGCATACTCTCCACATGTCTGGTTGATTACAGCTCCAGTTTTTCTGACAGCGCCAAGGACATTTCATTACCACTGCATTCATCTCCTTCATTACTACAGGACGCACTCTTAGGGGAGGCACTGCAGATATTGGCCTCGGCTAATCTGACAGCATTTTTCAAATCTTCAATGTCTACTACCAGGATTTTTGAAGTTAAAAACTTGCTTTCTTTGTCACACACACATTGAAATGAAGTGCATCGTTTTGTATCAGGGACCAAAACAGTCCGAATATGTGCTGGGGGCACTCCACAAGTGTTGCCATGCTTCAGGTGCCAACGTAGTATGCCCACAACTTACTAACCCTCACTAATCTGTATATATTTGGAGTGTGGGACATGGAGAAGATGTTTCATATGGAGGGGGAGTCTAGGACCACAGGGCACAGCCTCAGAATAGAAGTATGTCTCTTTAGAACAGAGATGAGGAGACATTTCTTCAGACAGAGGTAGGTGAATCTACAATTCATTGCCACAGACAGCAGTCATTGAGTATTTTTAAAAGGTCTAATTTTGCTCCTGTGTCTTGTGGTCTTATTATCTGACTGGGTCTTACTTTTCCTTCAGTGACTGTACTCCAATTATGTTGTGAGCGTAAGACTCTTTAATACATTATGAAACTGGGAAAGATCTATATTAATGTAACTTCTCTTCCTGGAAGTAGAGGTTTATACTTCTTTTCTAATAAAATTGGCATGAAAAGAATCCTGCAATTATCTGGGTTGGTAAACCGATGTAGGTAGCAGTGAGACCAAACAGGGCCTGAACGTTGAATGCCAATATATACATATACAGATGCAGCTGAAAATTGGAGCTAAAACCAGAAAATGCCATGAATACTCAGAAGGTCCCTCCAAGAGGACCACAACGTTGTCATGGTCTGGAGGCTTGTGTGCCTCAGTGACCGGGAGAGCTATGTTGGCTGAAGTCAGGGCTTTGTGCTTTACCTCTAGATAGCGTCACCCATGCCAAGAAGGTCAAAGGGTAGAGGACAGACTAAGAGTGGTCTGCCCGTCCTCCAGGTTCGAGGGTTCAGCGCAGGGCTAACAACCCTGGTAAATAACACCGTTACAGAAACAGCAATGAAGAATCTTTCTGCGTCTGAGCGTGACAGTACAGTGTTGCTGAGTCTCCACCTGGGGCTTGCATGACTGACAGTAGTGAAAACCGAGAGGAAGCTACTGACATGATGGAGGAAGCCCTGAACACTGCCAGAAATGGAAGACCTTCATTGCTGCCCTAAAGACCAGCAGCATAGCAGGCAGTAAGTAAGTATCAGAAAGTCAGGCAGTATCTGCGGAGAGAGAAATAGAATTAATGTTTCAGTATGAAGACCATTCATCTGAACCATAGAGGGTTCAGAATCCAATCCAAGTGGTCTTATGTAGTGAGGATGCTGCAAAGCTCTTCATTGTTAATAGGTAAGAGAGAGAGAGAAATAACCAGGGAAATCCATCACAACCACCTACCAACACAAAGGAACTGTTTCCTCATTAGTGGGGAATGAGATTGTCAGAAAACATGCCATACTGGGATTTTCATACACACCACAGCAGCAATTCACAGGTCACTGTCAGATAAGTTGCCGACTCATCTACACTGCCAGTCAGAAAGGAGTTTAAAGAAAAAGAGAAAGGGAAATTTAGAATCTAAGATAAGTGGAAATTATGCATGATTTATCATGCCATTAAGATGGGTCTCATATCTTATGAATGGCGATGTCATAAATGAGTTCTGAAAGTCTACATTCTCAACTTAAGACATCAGGCCTGGTTAAACATGGAAAATGAAATGAAACCTGGATATGACAGTGGATAAGTTGATCAGCATCCTAGAGTAAAAAATAGGTCAGCTCAGATGTGCTGTAAAACCACCAGATCAAAACGTGGAACTCTCTCTCTTCCTCCTCCTCTTTCTCTCTCCCTCCTCCTCTCTCTCTCTCTCCCTGCCCCCTTTGCTTTTTCTTTGTCTCCTTTCCCCCCATTCTCTTTCTTTCTCTCTTTTCCTCTTTCTCCCTCACAGTCTTTTCCTCAGTCTCCCTCTCCCTCTCTCTGTCTCTCTCACTCTCTCTCTCTTTTCCATCTCTTGCCCCCCTTCTTTTTGACTCTTCTTAAAGCCTAACCCTTCGACCCAAGTTTTGGTTAAAATAGTTTTTCATATGGCCAGGTATGAATATATTCTCTGTGAAGTACCTTAAGGTGTTTCTGTGCTGAGCACATCTAGGATTTATTTTGCTGTATTCCTGCACTCAGAAATGGTTGCCTGCCATGTCCATCCTGTCCTGACTTCTTACACCAATGGAAAACCAAGATATTTTCTGTTGGTCAATTTTCCCAGTTGATAATTTTTATCTATTTGCCTAACTTAGGATGGCACAGTATTGTAGCAATTACTGTAATGCTATTTCAGTGGACGCGACCCAGTTTCTATTCCCACTGCCGTCTATAAGGAGTTTATATGTTCATCCCATGACTATGTAGATTACCTCTGGATGCTCCGCTTTCCCCCCACATTCAAAAAATACACGGGTTAGTCGGGTAATTGGTTACAGGGTTGTAATTGGGTAGTGTAGGCTCGTTGGGCCAGTAGGACCTGTTACCATGCTGAATTGCCAAAAAGAATAAATAAATATATTTGCAACCTCCAGTATTTTGATAACTGAAAAATACTGATTTTCTATTTAACTTCTCTTTTATTTGCTCTCAGCATATCCAGATTAATCTTCCATTCTCGGAGTTTCCATGCAGCAGCCTGGGTGAGATGTTAAAAGGCAACCATGACTATTGTAGCATATCCCAACAGGAAAAGGTGGAAATGTTTGGTGGGGGAGGGTGATGGCAGATGCATTTTTAAAACTTTGAAGGTTCTCTTTCCCTTGTTGAATGTTACATGTTTGACATTAAACTTTGCTAAGTAATGTATTTGAAATATTTTGTCTTCCCCTATTCAGCAGTAAACCAATCACAGAAGTGACAGGTTGATATCACTGAAGGGAAATGTACAGCAGAGTTCCCTGTAATTAGAACAATGACCATTCTATAATATCTGTTAATAATTCAGATCTGGGTGTAGGAACAAGCTTTGTAAATTTGCATTTGCCACAAACTTGAGGGGTTAACAAACGGCGAGCCGCACAGCAATAAGTCACATGGAAAGGCAGCTGGAATTGATGGGAGGCAAATTACATGTTGTGCTGGTAACTGTAAATTGCTAATTTTTGGTAGGTAAAGGACCTTTACAGAAATTGAAGTGGTGTGAGGACAGGGAGATCTGGGGGTACATATTCATAGTTTACAGGGCCGTTTGAGAAAATGGTTTAAAAAGGTTTTGGAATCACTGGCATTTATCGAGGCAAGAGCAGGGAAATTGTGATGGATCGTCATCAAGCAATAACTACAGATGAAATATTGTATCCAATTGTGGTATCACATTTCAGGTTAAATGATAAGGCTTTGGAGAAGATGCAGAAGAGCTTTACTAAAATGATTCCTGGGATGAGGATCTTTACCTGTGTGGATAGATTTGAAACTCAAAAATTATTCTTCATGGAAGCTAAAATAAGATCTGATAAAGGTATTTAAAAGCATGGAGGGTGGACAGATTAGATAAAGTGGGAGAAGTTCTATTTGCAGAGGATCCAAAACCAAGACACACAGAATTTAATTAGCAAAAGAATCAATAGTGACAAGAGAATTTTTGTTTATGTAATGGCTCTGTGGTCTAAGTAGACAATGGATGCACCCGTTCCGGGGCACAGACCTGGGCGATGAATATGGAGATCCTGGGCTGCCCAGACATCAAGATCCCCCTCTCGGCCTCGCGGATGTGGTCCAAAGGAATGCGAAGCAGTACATTTGGCATCAGCTTGGCTGCAGGAGCTGCCGGGAGGTGACGCGATACGTCATCCAACCTCCTTAGGGGCTCCACTCCGGATTTGTGTAGGACTTACTCCTTAGCCTTCTCTCCTCCCGAAGATACCCACAAGGCAGTGGGATAGGTAACCCTGGATAGGGGCCCATACCGGGTACTGTCAGCTGGAGCCAGCTGAGCCCAGGACTTGTGTAGGGCAGGGTCGTCATGCCCTGTAGTAGTGACATATGGAGCCACTACCCACTACCCAAATTTCTGTTACTTCTGTTGAACACCCCTTGTATTTAGGGTCTGGAATGCCCTGCCAGGGCTAGTAGAATCATACAGCACTTCAGCACTGAATCAGGCCCTTCAGCCCATCTAATCTGTGTCAAACTGTATTTCTGCCTTGTCTCTAGTAGTGGAAACAGATTCAACCGTAGCATTGAAGTATCACCTGGATGATACGTAACAGGAAAGAATTTATCAGATCATTGGGAGAGCTAGTCAGATTGCTCTTATATCGACCAGTATGGACATCAGGCCAGCGGTAGGGCACTGAGGAGTGTTGTAGAGGAAAGGGATCTGGGAATACCGGTCCATAAGCCGTCTCTATTTCCTGAGGAGACTGAGGTCCTTTAACATCTGCCGGATGATGCTGAGGATGTTCTACGAGTCTGTGGTGGCCAGTGCGATCATGTTTGCTGTTGTGTGCTGGGGCAGCAGGCTGAGGGTAGCAGACACCAACAGTATCAACAAACTTATTCGTAAGGCCAGTGATGTTGTGGGGATGGAACTGGACTCTCTGACAGTGGTGTCTGAAAAGAGGATGCTGTCCAAGTTGCATGCCATCTTGGAGAATGTCTCCCATCCACTACATAATGTACTGGTTGGGCACAGGAGTACATTCAGCCAGAGACTCATTCCACCGAGATGCAACACAGAGCGTCATAGGAAGTCATTCCTGCCTGTGGCCATCAAACTTTACAACTCCTACCTTGGAGGGTCAGACACCCTGAGCCAATAGGCTGGTCCTGGACTTATTTCCTGGCATAATTTACATGTTACTATTTAACTATTATGGTTTTATTATTACTATTTAATTATTTATAGTACAACTGTAATGAAAACCAATTTCCCCCAGGAGCAATAAAGTATGACTATGACTATGACTATGACTATGAAAGTGTCGTCACAGGTAGGTAGGGTCATAAAGAAAGGTTGCATAAATCAAAGTACTGAGCACAGGAGATAGGACGTTATGTTGAAATTTTATCAGACATTAATGAGGCCTAATTTGGTGTATTGTGTGGAGTTTTGGTCACCTATCTACAGGAAAAATGTAAATAAAGTTGGAAGAGTACAGAGAAAATTTACAAGGATATTGCTGGGTCTGGAGGACCTGAGTTAGAAGGAAAGATTGAATAGGTGTGACTTTATTTGCGGAATGCAGAAGGTCAAGAGGAGATTTGATAGAGGTATACAAAATTATCAGGCATATAGATAAGGTGAATACAAGCAGGCTTTTTCCACGGAGGCTGGGTGGGACTACAACTAGAGGTCATGGGTTAAGGGTGAAAGGAGAGGAGTTTAAGAGGAACGTGAGGGGAAATTTCTTCACTCAGAGGGTCATGGGAGTGTGGAATGGAATGCCAGTACAAGTAGCACATATGAGCTCAATTTCAATGTTTAAGAGAAGTTTGGATAGGAACATGATGGTAGAGTATCTAGGGCTTTAGTCCCAGTGTAGGTCAATGGGAGTAGGCAGTTTAAATGGTTCAGCATGGACTAGATGGGCTGAAGGGCCTGTTTGTTGTACTTTTCTATGGCTCTGTGACTCAAAATGGCCTCGCTCCTGCCGATAACGATTATGTTCTACCGGACTAGATGTTGGGAAGTACACTAATTGGCTTAGAAATTGTATCTCCCTGTACTACTTATTTCAATCATCTGGAAATGCATTTTTTTCCCAGAGTGATCTGTGATAATGACTATTTCCAGGTTGTTTTTTACAACTCTGCAAATTGGCCCAATCAAACCCAATTTGTCATAAAATCTAATTTCTGGTCAGAACCATTCCACTGCAAATGTTCACAAAGATAACCTTAAACTGATCTTTTGAGGAAGGGATATGAAGATTGTTTCATTTACATCAAAATCAAAACTATACATCCCTCCTGATAAGTTAGTTGGACCAGGCATTGCAACAAAACCATTCACCAGATTGCACTTTCACTATCTGGCTTCCTTTTTGACAAATTCCATTCTTTGCCATTCTTCCCCTGATTTACACACCTTAAAGCCCTTCCTGATAGTTTTATTATTTTCTCCCACCTCTCCAAAAATATTCTGTAGGACAGTGACTCTCAAGAACAGGCCCTTCGGCCCACGATATCTGTGCTGAACACCATGCCAAATTAAGCAGAATCTCTTCTGCCTGCACATGATCCATATCCCTCCATAATCTCGAGTCCACCTTCTAAACACAGTCTTTGCATCTGCTTCCACTGCTACCCCCGGCAGTACATTTCGGGCACCTCCCACACTCTGCGTAAAATACTTGCCCACTCAGCTCCTTTAAGCTCCACCCTCACCTTAAATGCAGGTCCAATAGAAATCTAACAGGTTTATTTCAATTCAAAATCTCATTTAAAGGTTTCTCATCCTTTTTTTTACGCCGATTCTTCCCATCCTTAATATAGTTGGGTTGCTTTCTTTCCACTCAAACGCTTCCACCTCCTCGTTTCTCACCCACCCACTCCCTCGGTCCCACTCATTCCGAGTCCTCACTTTCTCATAAACAGGAGATTCTGCACATGCCGGAAAGCTTGAGACGCGCACGCACAATCCTGGATGAACTCAGCAGGTCAGGCAACATCTATGGAAAGGCAGTCGACGTTCCGGGGCGAGATCGTTATTCCTCTTATTGGCCAGAAAGAAATATCCTTATAACCTTCCATGTAAGCACCATGGTCCTGGAAAACGTTGTCTCGTTTTTAACTATGTTCTGTACCAGCAGTTGTGGTTGAAATGACAATAAAAAGTGTCTTGACTTGACTTGGATGCTGCCTGACCTGCCGAGTTCCTCCAGCATTTGGTTGTGTGTGTGTGTGTGTTGACTGTTTATTCCCCTCCATAGAAACTGCTTGACTTGCTGAGTTCCTCCAGCACTGTGTGTGTGTGTGTTCCCCCACTTTCTCACCTCCTCCCGCCCAATCTTGCCTTTCCCTCCAACCTTTCCCCATTCCTTCCGTCTCCCCCCTCGCTTTCTCTCCACCCCCCCCCACTCTTTCGATTGCAATCTGTGTAGGGCGCACACTCAGCCAATCAGAGGCGAGGGGCACCGTGACAGCCTCTTGCACCGAGAAGCTATAGGCTCCAGCCGACAGCCTGCAATTACAGATGACTACTGTGTAGGCAAGGGTGACGGGAATGTAACAGCTCAAAGCAGCCAGTTCCTCTGACTGCTCCGCTCTGTGAGAAAAGAGAGGAATGAGAGAAAGAGATCAGTAGCAGGGAGAAGAGCAAAGGTAGAATTTTGGAGCTGCTGTGTTGTTCTGAAGGATGGTCAGGCTAATTCCTCAGTATGTTGGGGAAAGCCGCGCACTGATCTGAAGGTGACGGCTTCTTGGACTGCTACAGTGAGATGGATGTGGGCAGAGCTCTTCGCCAGCTCGGGTTCTGACGAACAGCCAGGCAACCGGTTCGGAGCAGCAGGGACCGATCTCCAGATCTGCAGTGAGTACGGGAACTGTCCGACCAAAAAAAAAACGCGCACTTGCTGCCGGGCTTTTCGACTTGGGAGACCCTTTGTGGAACGCGCACTGAGGATGAAGTCCTGTGGGGAGGCGATAGCGTTTGTGTGTGTGTGTGTTTGTGTGTGCGTTTGGGGTTGGGGTCGATTGGTTGCGTGGGGGAAGGGTGCGGGGGGTGGTTTGGTCGAATATAATCATCTCTACAAGTAAATAAGCGGTTTTGCTTCGGATCTGGACACTTCAGTGCATGCGTTCTTCTAGGGGTTGGTTTACTTCTGCACAATTAGCTGGCAAGACTTTAGGTGAAAGGCATGGGATGATCAAAAGTGGCTTGAGGGACCCTCAAGCTGTTCAGCATAGGCAGAGGTGGAGGAGGAGAGTGGGGAATACTCTGTTACTAAGCAGAATGGGCGCGTATTCGCTCCCCTCGGATCTATCTGCAGGTCACGGGCGTCCCTATTCATACTTTCTGCACACTGCCAACCCAACGGGGGTGCCATTTATTAGAAGCGTTCAGCGTAGCCGCATGCAGTCCTTGAACTGTTAATGCACAGTTTAGCCCGAGTACACGAGTCAAAATGGGGAGCCCGGCGGGAACGCGCTTTTTTTCTCTCTCCAGTCTTCAGATAAATTGGGGATGTTGTTGCATTTAATGAGTTTCTAATTGTGACATGATTCAATGTGTGACAGAGATGGTCGCGGTGGGAGGAAGCAGCGCCCGTGTGGGCGCTCTGCACTAATACTGTGTGTGTGTGTGAGAGAGAGAAACTGGAATTTAAATGTAGTTAGGTACGGAGAGCGGGCGCGGCGAGATGTCGCTCTGGTTCCAGCCCTCAAGGGTTGAGGGGAAAATCTGCAAACATTAGCGTGCATTTTTTTTTCTCTTAAAAATGCAAGGTTGGTCTGACTGTTGGCGAATTTGCTGCCTGTTATTTCCGTGCACACGTCGGCGTGTCAGTCCTCTGTGGGCGAATATGTGTCTGTGTGTGCTGTGAGACCTGGCAGATAATGTCTTCCTGGATCTGTGGGGCAGGAGGGGTGACTGCAGATCCCTGGCAATGTGTGACTGGCTGCGCATCCCAGGATAAATTGTGTGATTGTATGTGGCCACATGCATTGTGTGTGGGTGTTTGCGCAGGCTTGTGTTTGGATGAGTTGCTGTCTGTGGCGGCGTTCGGATGTCACTGTCTCTCCCTGTGCCTGTGCTTACTGCAGCTCTTTATCACTCCGGGTGAGAGTGTGTGTGTGTGGTGGTGGGAGGGGGGAGTGAGTGATTGAGGGGGAGTATGATTGTGTGCTCATGTTAAATTTGATTGCGTACTTATGAATGGAAACCGCACTCCGGTACGTCGATGCAAGGCTATGTGAGTACGTCCCTCTATACCCACACATAGGTGTGCGTTCGTATGCATGCCTGTTTGGTAAATATGTGTGCGTTTTCATGAAGTTGTGTCAGAATCTTATATTTAACGGTATGTACATGTTATAATATGATCTGCTAAGGTGGTGGAAGTGGATGCAATTGAAACTTTCAGGAGGTGCATATACAGTATTCAGAGGGGAGAAGTGTAGCACCACCGGGAAGGAAGAGAGCTGTAGAACTAATGTTCCAAAAAAAAGCCACTATGGACACGGTGAACCACGGTGTGGTATCATGCCATATGCAAGATGCTTGTCCAGTATTTATGCTGGTGCATGTTTGTGAATCTTCTGTCTTGTTAGCGCGGAGACCTGTGGTGATCATACGAATGAGTCTACGATGGGTATGTGGGCGTTAGTTTGCCACTTGACTTATTTCCATGTGCAATGTGTACAAATGTACATTGGATGGTTAATGTATATATACAGTAAACGTATGACTGGAAATGAGCGCATGACTCCAACAGTATAAGTATCTTATTTGTAATTTCATGTTGGTTTAGTATATAGGTGGGTGCAAATGCATCAATGCTGAGGTATTTGAGTTGGGGGGCACTGTTGAATAGGATTAAGTAAATGTGCATCAGTGGAATTGGTGGTTGTTGTTATGCTATGCAGCTACACGTTTCCTAATGTACTTGTTTTATTAGTACATTCTGCAGGTTAGTAAATGGTACTTGCAATGGTGTATGTGCTAAGATGTAATTAATGTTAAAGTACGGGTTTGCTGTTGTATGGATGTAGAAGGTCTTTGCAGTGTTGGCGAATGGTTGTATATTAATGTATACATGATTTGTTATGTATAGTTCTGTTACTCTAATACACTGACTCATGGTGGCCACTTTATTAGATACACCTTTATTCCGCTCGTTAATGCAAATATCTAATCAGTCAATCATGTGGCAGCAGCTCAATGCATAAAAGCATGCAGACGTGATTCAGTTGCTGTTCAGACCAAACATCAGAATGGGGGAATGAAATGTGATCTAAGTGATTCTGACCACGGATTGATTGTTGTTGCCTGACTGGGTGGTTTGAGTATCTCAAAATGCTGATCCCCTGGGATTTTCACACACGAAAACAATCAAAAAAAAATTCCCGTGACTGTGGACAAAAATGCCTTGTTAATGAGATAAATCAAAGGAGAATGACCAGACTGGTTCAAGCTGATAGGAAGGTCACAGTAACGCAGATAACCGCGGTTTTCAGCTGTGGTGTGCGGAACAGCCTCTCTGAACATTGAACCTTGAGGTGGATGGGTTAGAGCAGCAGAAGACCACACCGGATTCTCCTCCTGTACCTAATAAAGTGGCCACTGACTGTATGCAAGCATTATCCTGTAAGGATCCAAATAACCTGTTGGAAGAATGCACAGACGTTTACCTGGGCACATTAGGTTATAGTATGCCCTAATGTCTTGCTTTGAGTGATTACTAATATATACGTATACTGATGTTGTTGCAGCCAGTGTATGCACAAATTCTTTGATTTGCAATCTAAGTTCATGTATCTGCATGTGTTCATCTTGTCTGTTCGTGTTTAGGTACTTGTGGCAGTGGGTGCAAATCCCTATGTGTGGATATGTGATCACTTATTGTTGCACAGTTGTACGTCTATATGGTTCAGTATAGATAAATCTCCATATTTCAAAGTTTGAGGTAAATTTTATTATCAAAGTACATATAGTCGCCATTGACGACCCTGAGATTAATTTTCTTATGTGCATACTCAACAAATCTATAGAATAATAACTATAACAGAACGAATGACAGACCATCTAACTAAAGTGTCCAACCAGAGTGCAAGAGACAAAAACTGTGCAAATGCAAAAAGAAGAAACAGTAATAATAAATAAGCAATGCATATGGAGACCATGAGCTGAAGGGTCCTTGAAAGTGAGTCCATCGGTTGAGTGAAGTTATCCTCTTTGGTTCAAGAACCTGATGGTTAAGGGGTAATAACTGTCCCTGAATCTGGTGGTGCAAGTTCTGAGGTTCCTGTACCACCTTCCCGATGACAGCAGCAAGAAGTGAGCACATCCTGGGTAGGTGGGCTTCCTGATGATGAATGCTGCTTTCCTGCCACAGTGTTTCATGTAGATATGCTCGGTGGTTGGGAGGGCTTTGTTTATGTTGAACTGGGCCATATCCACTACTTTTGATGCAATTTTCCATTCAAGGGCATTGGTGTTTCCATACAAGGTTGTAAAGCGGCTGGTCAATATACCCCCTGCTACACATCTGTAGAAGTGCATTGCTCTGTCCCCGTGCTCTAATGCATGAATATGTGCCTAAATTAATGCATGGATGTGTTTTAGCATATTTATTTATCTGTATTAAGGAAAAAGAATAACCACCCCCTAATTTCATTGTTGGAATTTTGCACAATAAGAAAAAATGGATAGCAGTTGAGGTTGTTGCAAAATTAGTAGATTATTTTCAAAGGAGACAATACCATTGAAAGAAAAAAAGGACTTGTGGGTAACAAGTATCAGGGTAGCTAAAGTTCTTTAGGGACAACTTATGAAGGGGTCCACAGCTGTAATTCAAGAAACCTGACCACCAGTTCAAAAATAGAAAGAATGCACAAACTGTAATAGGACCACATAAAAGAAGAGATTATAGATGATCCAGCTGGCACTTTGCATTTACCTCCCACAAGACCCCCACGATCACACTTACCCTTTGTGAGCATGCCGCTATCAATGTCCTCAAGGCCTTGCTGTCATTCCACACAGTGGAGTGTTCTGTGAGTGGCAACTCGGTTTCACACAGTGCAAGGGAACACCATGCCCATGCCTCCCAGGAAAAGTTGAACTATCTTTAAATAATTACAAGAAGTAAAAACATTCTTTAAAAAAATAAAGCAATTAACAATCACAATCATCATACAAATTCATTAAAAATGATTGGTATTAATTGAAATAAAGTGGGAGAAATCCATCCAGGCCATGCTCTCTTCTTGCTCCTACCACCAGGAAGGGGGTAAAGGAGCCTTAGGTCCTCCTACTCCACCAGGTTTAGGAAGTTACTGCACTTCAATCATTAGACTCCTCAATTATCATGGACATCTTCACTCACCTCAGCTCTGAACTGATTTCGCAACCTCTGAACTCACTTTCAAGGAATCTACAACTCGTGATCGCAATATCATTTATTTATTTATTTATTTTCTTGGCACAGGCTGGTAAAACCTGAGGTGTGGGCATAGACAATCATGTTCATTTGTCAATTGCTAGTAACTTCCGTACTATTCTACTGCTGTTTAGTATCGTGGCTTTCTGAAGATTTACGTGGATCCTGCTGTGTAGCCCTAATTGTTTAATGCTATTGTGTAGTGCCTTTGGGATGATATCAGTCCTAGATATTACTATCGGGACAATGTATACCCTGTTTATGTTCCACGGTCTTTCAATTTCCTCTTTTAATTCAACATATTTCTGATGTTTTTCACTTATTAATTTTTATATGTTATGTGTGTTTGGAATAGCTATATCTATAAAATGAGTTGTTCATGCTTGTTTAACCTGTATTATTATATCCAGACAGTTATTATGGATTGTCCTATCTGTAATAACTGATCAGTCATAATATAATTTATGGTAATCTGACTCTAAAACTGGATCAGGGTTTTATTTACAGTAAGGAGTGATTTCATTTATGAGTTTGTATTTTAAGGCAAGATTCTGATGAATGATATCTGCCACTTGATTGTGCCTGTGTAAGTAATCAGATTGAGTTAAACTGCTACAGGATCCTGTAATGTGTTGGATTGTTTCTGTTTTTTTTTCCTTGGCATTTTCTACATTTATCATCTTGAATTTGTTGGTCTTTTATTAATTATTTTTGATAATTTTTTTGTGTTAACGACCTGGTCCTGCATTGCCACAAAGAACCCTTCTGTTTCTGTGAAATTATTTATTCTTATTATTATCTGTTTTATTTTGTATTTGCTTTGCCTTCTTTTGCACTTCTGTGGCTTGTCAGTCTTTGTGTGTAAATTTTCATGGAATATGTTCTATTTCTTTGTCCTACAGTGAATGCCCTCAAGAAAATAATTCTCTGGATAGTATATGGCAACATATACATACTTCGACAATAAATTTACTTTGCAGTTTGAACTAGAACTAGTTTATTATTTATAACTAACTTTGTCAAATTAGTTGTTTTGCAGCAGCAGTATAATGAAATACACAAAATTACTATAAGTTATGATAAAATATATAAAAAATAAATAAGGAGAAATCACGAGGTAGTGTTCCTGGACTCTTCAGAAATCTGATGAGAAAGGAAAGCATTCTGCTTCATTTAGAGGACTCAAAGGTCTGGAACCAGTGTTGAGTTTAGAGGTGCAGTGAGAGAAACAATATGTCCATCGGACTGCTACGCATTGCAACGTCATTGCTGACCATCAGCACCATCTTGCCCAAGCTGTTATAGCATTGTTGACTGTGGGACAAATACTGACTGGAAACCAGGGAGAGCTCGGCATCTCTTTAGAACCAAGCTGTAGGATATGATGCTTCCTCCCTGAGCAGGGATTGCCTGTTGCTAGTAGCCTGCAAATGTCTGATCCTGCTTAATATCAAAGGCGAAGTAAACTGACTCCTGGTTAGAACAGGAATATGGGATATCACAGGAATACCAAGTTTTAACCGGAGAGGAGATGTATGTCAAAAGGTCATGGTGTGGTGCATGAGATATGACCCATAATGCAGAAAAAATATATATATATCAGCAACATTTAGCGTCGTGAGACCTTGGAAATGTCTTTAACTGGTTTCTTGAGAGGTTAAAAGAGGCCTTGGTACTGCATCTCCCAGGAGATGACTGCTCAGCTAGATTTCATGCTTAAGTGTCTTGAGTGGGAGTTGAACCTATCACCTTCTGATTCAGACGTGAGAGTGCTGCCACAGAGAGGATGCATTTACCATCATAAAATGCTGGACACAGGGGGTGCCAGCTCCAACTGATGTCAGCATTGTCGAGACAGGCAGCAACGTGTTTCATTTTGAAAGATTCCATGCAGATGGTATAAATTGCAGAGGGAGATCTGGTGCTTTCTGGGACTTTGCTATTGAAACCTAATGCACAAAACGAAAACAGATTCTGCAGATGTCCCAGCAATATTATCTCTCATCCCATGTAACTAGAAGCAGACGCTCATTGGCCACTTCATTAGGTACATCTGTACACCTGCTCATTAACACAAATATCTAATCAGCCAATCATGTGGCAGCAACTCGATGGATAAAAGCATGCCGATATGGTCAAAGATTCCGTTGTTCGGACTGAACATCAGAATAAGGGAAGAAATGTGATCTAAGTGACTTTAACCGTGGAATGATTGTTGGTGTCAGACAGGGTGTTTTGAGTACGTATCTCCAAAGCAGCTGATCTCCTGGGATTTTCACACACAACAGTCTATAGAATTTACAGGGAATGGTGCGAAAGAAAAGCAAAAATAAATCTACTGAAGATGCCTTGTTAGTGAGAGAAGTCAGAGGAGAATGTCCAGACTGGTTTAAGCTGACAGGAAAGTGACAGTAACTCAAATAGCTACGTGTAACAACAGTGGTGCGCAGAAAGGCATCTCTGAATGCACATCACGTCAAATCTTTGAATGGATGGATGGGCTACAGCAGCAGAAGACCATGAACATATACTCAATGGCCACTTTATTAGATACAGCAGGCACCTCATAAAGTGGCCTTAGGGTCTACTTAGCTGGTCATTATTTCATTACTGTTTGTAGGAGTTTCCTATGTGTAATTGGGTACTGCCTCTCCTACATTATAATTCACAGCAACTAAACTTCAAAAGTACATTTATGGCGTAAAGTGCCAAGATACAAAACCATATAAATTAAAATTTCTTTTCCTCCCTTTTGAATATTAATAGCTTTCCTACCTAGCCCGAGGAGTACAGCAACTATTTTTCTTTCTCTGGGCAGCAGCCCTACCATCCATTGGAGGCTTCTCCATTGTAAATGGAATCATAGCAAAAAGTATCTGTTGTTTCATTGTTAAACCCTCCTTGCACTCTTGATTCCAGGCACCCACCTCTTTCAGGTAAGTTAAAGAAAGACTTGCATTTATTAAGGACCTATCATTATTTTAGTTTGTCTAAGATTGCTGTCATTAATCAAGTATTTGTTTTTTTTTTCAATGGTTCAATTTAATATCAGAGAACATATACAGTATTCAACCTGAAATTCTTACTCTTCACAGACAAAGCAGAGAAAAAGTACCCAAAGAATGAATGACAGGAAGCATTAGAACTCCAAAGGCCCCCTCCCCTCTCCCACATACAACCGGCAGCAAAAGTATCACCATCCTCCCACTTGCTCCAGCATCAGCAACACCGTCCCCCCCCCCCCACCACCACCCACCAAGCAAGCCATTGCAAAGCCCCAGAGTCCATCAAAAACTACTGCCCATCCCAACTTCGACATCTCAGACAGGCTCTCTCTCATTAACGAGAGATATCGCTCCTGCCACAGTGAGGGAAGACCAACAACTCGCTGTTTTGATGTTGCAATCTGCCGCGTCGCTTCTCCAATTCCTCCCCAGTCTCCAGTGTAACATGGGAAATGTAGTAAGTAATATGTGCACTGCAAGGATCAACAGAAAGTGTGGGATTTTCTATTGGGTAATGTAGACAGTTGGTTGACATTAGGACACAAGTTAATCTGAGCTAGTATTGATAACTCTCCTAATAGTGTAGACAATTGGATGACGTTGTTTAAAGGACACAAGTTAATCTGAGCTAGTATAACTCTCCTAATAGTGCAGCTTGACTATTCCAAGAGAATGGAAGGATCTTCTCTTTAACTTGGTAACTCATTTATTATTGTCAGGTGTACTGAGATACAGTTGGAAAAAAAAACTTTTGTTTGCAGGACATCCAAACAGATCATTCCCTATACAAGTACAATGAGGTTGTACGAAAGAAAAAAAATGCATAATATGTTGCAGAAAATGTGCAGTGCAGGTAGCCAAATAAAGTGCAAGGGCTGAGACAAGGTAGATTGGGAGAGAAGGAAATCGTCTTTAAAGTACAAGTGTCCTGTTCAAGAGTCTTAGAACAGCAGGATAGAAGCTGCCCTCAAGCCTGGTGGTATGTGATTTCAGACTTTTGTATCTGATAATTGATGGGGGGGGGGGGAGTGGAAGAGAGAATATCTGGTGTGGGAAGGAACCTTGATGGTATTGACTGATTTCCAGAGGCAGCGGGAAGTGTAGCAGTCTGACCATACAGCAATCCCCCAAGATTGTACCAGTATGATAACCATCATTCTCAAAAGTAAATTTATTGTCAAAGTATGTAGATGTTGCCTTGAGATTCATTTTCTTGCAGTCATTCGTAGTACAACATAGACATACAATAGAATCAATAATAAAAGACTACTCAGACTGGCAAGCCACCAATGTGTAAGAGTAGACAAACTATGCAAATAGAAAAAAAATATTATTATTCATACTCAACTATATTACTCATTCACAGGTTCCTGGAGTAGGACTGGGGGGAAGTATAAGTAGTGTTCAGTATCCAAAGGGATTAATCTGCCACGGGGTGCATTCAATTGGCCACCGAAAATGCTGCCTTTTGATCAAGGGGCTATTAGGTTCCCGTCCACTTTCGCACACAGACTAAATCTCTCTCTGAACGTCAGCAAGACCAAGCAACTGATTGTAGACTTCCGGAGAGGGAAACCAGAGGTCCATGAGCCAGTACTCATTGGAGGATCAGAGGTAGAGAGGTCAGTAACTTTAAATTCCTGGATTTCACTATCGTGGAGGACCTGTCCTGGACCCACCATATAAATGTAATTGCAAAGAAAGCACAACAACACCTCTACTGCCTTGGGAATCTGTGGAGATTTGGTTGTCATCAAAAACATTGACAAACTTCTAACAATGTGTAGTGGAAAGTGTATTGACTGGCTGAATTACGACCTGGCATGGGAACACCAATGCCTTTGAGCAGAAATTCCTACAAAAGGTAGTGGATTTGGCCCAGTACATCACGAGTAAAGCCCTCCCAACCATTGAGCTCATCTACATGAAACACTGTTGTAGGAAAGCAGCATCCATCCTCAATGACCCTCACCACCCAAGCCATGTTTTTTTCTCGCTGTAACCATTAGGGAGATGGTACAGGAGCCTCAGGATGCACACTACCAGGTTCAAGAACAGTTACTACAGCTCAACCATCAGGCTCTTGAACAAAAGAAGATAACTACATTCACCTATTGAGATGTTCCCACAACTAATGATCTCACTTTAAGGACTCTTTATGTTGTTATTTCATGCTCTCATTATTTATTGCTGTTTATTAATATTTGCATAGTTTGTTATCTTCTATGTGCTTGCTCTTTCATTGATCCTGTTTACAGTTACTATTTGCCGATTATGCCCATAGGGAAAAGAATCTCAGGGTTGTATGTGGTGACATATATGTACTCTGATAATAAGTTTTACTTTGAACTTTTGAACTTTAAAAAAGGTCCCACCGTGCGATTTCAGTCAAAAATCAAGGGAGTTCTTAACTGATGAAGGTTAGTTCGTCCTGGAGAATATGCATCACTCAGTTACATCAGTAAACTAGGTTTACTGGTACCATCACATTATTGTTCATGGGAAGTTGCAGTGCACAAATCAGCTTCCTCTTAACAGTAACTTCAGATGAAAAATACTTTATTGACTGCATAGAACCAAGAGGGTTACGGAGGCAGTTAAAGGCTCTATATATTTACAGAGGTCCTTCTTTCTTTGTGGTACTCTCAGAGTGTGAAAGTGTGCTTTCAGAAAAAGTCGAATGAAAATCATGTCCCTTTGGAGTGTTTGAGTGGGAATGATGGCATTCAGTAATGTAACACTATGGCTCCCGTTTCCAAGGTCATTATGCAGTGAATGGAAAATGTAATTGTGCATTGATTTGTATGTCTACATCTCTGTGCCTGTGTACTGATGGGAGTGCAGATGTTTGTTGCTGGTTTGCTATGCGTGGGAGTGGCTGTTTGCACATTTGCTTAACTGAGCAGGCAGCCTCACAAACTGCAAGTTCATCTCAGTAGCCCTCTGCATTAATTAAAACAGTGCATCGGTGACATTAACACTCTGCCTATCGTTCCGGTCAGACAGGTGTTGTGTGTGACAGCTTGTAAAATCCAGTTCAGTTCTGTCTGTATCTCACACGCAGGCTGCTATGTGTCTGTGACTGTGCAAATACAAGATTCCCAGATCTCAGTGACTGTGAAATTGCCTACACAGTATCTTACCAGCAAGTTATTCATGGTTAAACGCCATGGTGTCCTCCACACTTCAATTGTAAAGAAGCACTTGTTAGAGTCATAGAGTAAGGATTGAAGGGCACCCATTCAAAACAGAAATGCAAAGAAATTTTTTTAGTCATAGGGTGGTGAATCTATGGAATTTGTTGCCATGGGCAGCAGTGGAGGCCAAGTCATTGGGTGTATTTAAGGCAGAGATTGATAGGTATCTGAGTAGCCAGGGCATCAAAGGTTATGGTGAGAAGGTGGGGGAGTGGGACTAAATGGGAGAATGGATCAGCTCATGATAAAATGGCAGAGCAGACTCGATGGGCTGAATGGCCGACTTCTGCTCCTTTGTCTTATAGTCTAGTAGTAGAGCATGGAACCAAACCCTTTAGTCCACACCATCCTCCCTGCTATTCCCGATTTCCCGCGTTCAGCCTGTAATTCCCCAAGCCCCTCCCTCCATGTACTTATTCAAATACCTCTTAATTGTTGCAATTGTACTGGCCTTGACCTCTTCATCCAGCAGCTCTCAAACCTCTATGCAAAGAAGTTACATAGAACCCAGAGTAGTACAGCTCGGTACACGTTCTTATTCCCACAATGTCGTGCCAGCTTTTTCACCTACTCCAAGATTAATCATATGCTACCCTCCCACACAGTCCTCCATTTTTCTCTCATCCATGTGCTAAGAGTCTTTTAACTGTCTGATGTTGTGTTCTGATATCACACACTATTCTTTCCTCTAATCACATTAAGATTATGCCTTTCATATTAGCCATTGACTCCCTGGGAATAAGGCACTGGTTGTTAATGCCTGTTATCATCCTGTACACTTCTACCAGGTCACCTCTCATCTTCCTCCTCTCCAAGGAGAAAAGTTCAATCTTTCTTCTTGGATCGCTGCAATATCTCTCCCCTCTTATCATGCATCTGTGCACTGTAGTTTTGGACTTGCACTGGGCTTCCCAGTGGTTGTATTCCCTCTAATACACTACTGTGCAAAAAAGGCACATGTATATAGCTAGAGACTCTAAGACATTTGCAGAGTACGGTATTTATCAATGTGGAACAGAGAGCAAGTTTGTAAATTTGGTAAGAGGAAAGGATGTTGGGAATGGTGAGGGTGGAGCATCGCAAAAGGGGCGTGGGACAGGTGGCAGAGAAAGAGTGCCAGGGTGGGGGTTATTGCGTGTGCAGACACATCCAGCTCCAAGACTCTGGGAAAGGTCAGTTGATTCCAAACAATTGTTTTATTTGTTTTGTTTTGTTGATCATTACAGATCTGGTGCTTCTCACTCCCTCCCCTCTCTCACACACTCCCTCTCCTCTCCTCTCTCACACACTCCCTCTCCTCCCCTCTCTCACACACTCCCTCCCCTCCCCTCTCTCACACACTCTCTCCCCTCCCCTCTCTCACACACTCCCTCTCCTCTCCTCTCTCACACTCCCTCCCCCTCCTCTCTCACACACTCCCTCCCCTCTCCCTCTCTCACACTCCCTCCCCTCTCCCATCTCTCACACTCCCTCCCCTCCCCTCTCTCACACTCCCTCCCCTCCCCTCTCTCTCACACTCTCTCCCCTCTCCCCTCTCTCAGACTCCCTCCCCTCTCCCCTCTCTCAGACTCCCTCCCCTCCTCTCTCTCTCAGACTCCCTCCCCTCTCCCCTCTCTCAGACTCCCTCCCCTCTCCCCTCTCTCAGACTCCCTCCCCTCTCCCCACTCTCACACACTTCCTCCCCTCTCCTCTCTCACACTCCCTCCACTCTCCTTTCTCTCACACGCTCCCTCCCCTCCCTCTCTCTCACAGACTCCCTCCCCTCCCCTCCCTCTCACAGACTCCCTCCCCTCCCCTCTCTCTCACAGACTCCCTCCCCTCCCTCTCACACACTCCCTCCCCTCCCCTCCCCCTCTCTCACACACTCCCACCCCTCTCCCCCTCACACAATCCCACCCCTCTCCCCCTCACACAATCCCACCACTCTCCCCCTCACACACTCCCACCCCTCTCCCCCTCACACACTCCCTCCCCCTCCTCTCTCTCACACTCCCTCCCATCTCCCCTCTCTCACACTCCCTCCCATCTCCCCTCTCTCACACTCCCTCCCCTCTCCCCCTCTCTCACACTCCCTCCCCTCTCTCCCTCTCACACACCCCCTTCCCTCTCTCACACACTCCCTCCCTTCTCTCACAGACTCCCTCCCCTCCCCTCTCTCTCACACACTCCCACCCCTCTCCCCCTCACACAATCCCACCCCTCTCCCCCTCACACACTCCCACCCCTCTCCTCTCTCACACACTCCCTCCCCTCCTCTCTCTCACACTCCCTCCCATCTCCTCTCTCTCACACACTCCCTCCCCTCCCCTTTCTCACACACTCCCACCATTTCCCTCTCTCACACACTCCCTCCCCTCCCCTTTCTCTCACATCCCTCCCCTCCACTCCTCTCTCACTCCCCTCTTTTCCCAACCATGACTTCCCTCTGCCTGCCCCCTTCCCACTCTCAGTCCACAATAGAGACCCATATCAGCATCAGGGCTATCATCACTCAAATAAGTCATGAAATTTGTTTTTTTTTTTGTAAAATTTATTACCAGAGCACATACATGTCACCACATACAACCCTGAGATTCTTTTCCTGCAGGCTTACTTAGCAAATCTATAAAACAGTAACTGTAAACAGGTACTGTAAGTTGTAAACAACCTGTGCAAATGCAGATATAATTAAATAACAATAAATAACGAACATGAAATAACAATATAACAGAGTCCTTAATTGAGTGTGGCTATCCCCGTTTGTTCAAGAGCCTGATGGTTGAGGGGTAGTAACTGTTTTTGAACCTTCTATCTGACGGCACCAGCGAGAAAGAGCGTGGACTGGATGGTGAGGATCTTTGAAGGTGTTTAGGAGAAATTTGTCCTAGGTCATGAGGCTAAACATGCCACATTGTCATGACTGTCCATAATACTCCCCTTCTAGCTGAGCTAAATTGTGGCAATGGATTATAACGTGCCATTGCATTGCTTGTTGTACTGGATATTCACTGTCCGGGGCTGGGGGTGGGGTGGTTGGGGGAAGTACCCTTTTGTCAAGCTCAGTTTTCTATCACAGCAGCTGACACTTCCAGGGATCAAAAACGCAAACAACAGGAATTCTGCAGATGCTGGAAATTCAAGCAACACACATCAAACTTGCTGGTGAACGCAGCAGGTCAGGCAGCATCTCTAGGAGGAGGTACAGTCGACGTTTCTGGCCGAGACCCTTCGTCAGGACTAACTGAAGGAAGAGCTAGTAAGAGATTTCTTATCGACTGTGCCTCCTCCTAGAGATGCTGCCTGGCCTGCTGCGTTCACCAGCAACTTTGATGTGTGTTGCAGGGTTCAAAAAGTTGTTTTGAGCAAGTTAAACTCCCTATTGATATTCCTTGCTCAGCCTCTTGTCGTAAACAAGAAGCAGGTCTTCAGTTCTTAATGCAAATGGCAAGAAATAATCAAGTATGAAGTTAAATGGATAGTTTTGCAAACAAACTGCACGATCTATAGAACACAGGATGCTGGCCCACAGCTCAGGACTGGCTGCTCAAGGTGTGCAGTGTAAGACAATGGGGTTATGTTAATTGGCATGCATCAAACTAGACAATACCAGCCTACTTATTTAGTTCAACGAAGCCTGCAAACCAGACTGATGCCATCACTTAGCACATCAAATGCCTGATCTATCAATAGTTGGGAGATTTGTGTATCCCTTTGGAAATGGTGGAATGATGTGTTGGATATGGAGGGTCATGGGGTGGTAGGTGAGGACAAGTGGAACTCTGCCACTGTTGAGGTGGCGGGAAGATGGGGTGAGCATGGATGTTCGGGAAATGGATGCAAAAAATGAGGGTGAAGGCAACATCAGTGGTGGAGGGTGGAAACCTCTACTTTGAGGAAGGAAGATAACTTTGATCAGAGGTGAATGGCCAAATTGTTTCAAGCTGACATGAAGGTAATTGTAACTCAAATAACCATGCATTACAACAGTGGTGAGCAAAAGTGCATCTCTGAATACACAACACGTTGAAGTGGATAGGCTACAGCAGAAGAAGATCACAAATAGTAGCCACTTATTTAGGTACAGGAGGGTGTTAATAAAGTGGCCACTGACTGTATATAGGTGATTGTATAAAATTACACACAAGCATAGAAAAGATAACCTATAAGAAAGGTAACAATTCTACATCCCCATCCAACAAGTTAAACTAGATCAACGATTCCCAATTTTTTTTATGCCATGGACGAATACCATTAAAAAGAGGTCTGTTGACTCCAGGTTGGGAACCCCTGAATTAAATTCTTTGTCTTTATATGTTCATTCATTCCTAATGTACCGTGTCGTATGGACGTGTGCGATCACAGTGTTATCCATGACCATGATTGTTCTTGGCAAATTTTTCTACAAAAGTGGTTTGCCATTGCCGCCTTCTGGGCAGTATCTCCGCAAGATCTCAACCGTTCTGAATACTCCTCAGAGATTGTCTGCCTGGTGTCAGTAGTCAAGACTTGTGATATGCACCATCTGCTCAGATGACCATGCACCACCTGCTCCCATGGGCTTCCTGTCACCCTGATCGGTTGGGGGGGGGGGGTGTGGCTAAGCAGGTGGTACAGTTTGGTACACCTTGCCCAAGGGTGACCTGCAAGCTAGTGGAGGAAAGGAACACCTTGCATTCCTTTGGGGACGTTGAGGTGGGGGTGTGAAAAATAAATCTCTTCAGATAAAATCCTGGACAATATTTAATCCTCTGTTAACATCACAGGATAATTTCTCAACTCATCAACACACAATGTGTGCAGTTTCAATTTCCTGTATTACTTCAGTGACTCCACTTGAAAAGTGCTTCATTGGCTATAATGGCTTTTGGATGTTGTAGAAATTACAAGTGATTCTTTTTATCCAAGCAACTCAGAAGGGGCAGCATCTCTGAGATTGCCTAGCACAGATTTGGTGATGTAAACAGCAGCTAGTTCATGTGGGTGGTGTGAGAATGTTTGTGTTTTATTTTACAGGGACATACTCAATTACTCACTGTCTTGTACATGATTCCTCTTTTTTTTCTTTAATCCTCATTTACTGATTCTGTGGTGTGAAACTGTTCTCATATTCCACTGCAGAATATTAAGCAGGAAACAGCAGCCATTTATAGAATATCAATCGACAGCTAGGTTAACACAACCACCTGTCAATCAGGGATTAATTTGCACCTTTTAGGAACACAATGAGGCATATTATTTTTTTTTCTTTGCTGTTGATGATGTTGGGTTCATTAGCAAGGAAATTTGTGTTCTATTAGCTGTCCACAGTCACCTTCTGGAGGTGGTTTCCCTTTCTTGGAAAGATATACAAACTCTGACCTTCCACTTCCTTTGATCCAATGGGAAGAATTTCTCTGTTGCAACTGTCCGTTGCTCAGGCAACAGAATTGAACCGTGGTCACTATGGTTTTATTTTTCAGGATCACTGGAATGAGTGGGCAGAATATGTCACATTGTGGTTTTGCAGAGCTTGTAGAATGTGGTGTGTGAGAGAGAGTGTGAGTGTGTGAGAGTGTGTGAAATGGTACGAGACAAAATTCAGTAGGGCTTTACCAGTCACCAATGTGGACCTCGTACGGCCAAACAAGCAGAACCCAAGGTCCTAAATCTCTCTTCATTTTCTTAATTAAGAGTAGGACGAGATGGATCAAGGCCAGTATTGTAAATAAACACAAGAGCTTCTGCAGATGTTGGATGTCAAGAGCAACACACACAAAAAGCTGGAGGAATGCAACAGGTCAGGCAGCGTCCATGGAAAGGAATAAAAAGTCGATGTTTTGTGGCGAAGCCCTTCATCAGGACTCTTGAAGGTCCTGATGAAGATTCTTGGCCCAAAACATCGACTGTTTATTTCCCTCCATAGGTGCTGTCTGACCTGTTGAGTTCCTCCAGCTTTTGTGTGTTACTCAATAAAGTAAATAGTTTTCTCCATCCAGCAACATCCATTCTTTCAAGAAAACTTGCAGATTTCTATGTGGTACGATTTCACAGATCCAGCCTTCCTCCCATGTGTAACACTGCTGTTAAGGCTCAGCCCGAGTGACTGTGGCCAAAGAATGCATCATATCATTCACCAATGTATGTGGTAGCATCATGGCCTGGTATGGAAACACCAAAGCCCAAGGATGGAAAAGCCTACAAAAAGTGATGCATACAGCCCAGTCCATCACAGGAAACCAACTCTCCACCGTTGAGCACTCCTACAAGGAGCGCTGGCGCAAGAAAATAGCACCCATTCTCTTGCAGAAGCAGGGATGGAGGCTGGGAGCACAAGATGCTGAATACCCCAGACATTGACACCCCTGTTAATAATGATCTAGTCAGCATCAGCTATACAAATAAGATTTTACAACCTACAGGCCACATATCAAAACCACTTAGAACAAGAACCTGCAGAAGATTGCTTACAGTGTAATTTGGACACAGGTGCTAAGAGAGGTTGGTCATGCCCACAGAGGATAAAGCATTTTGTCATATGAACCTCAAATATAACTTGGGAGAGATTTATAATTTGTTTAAAGTGAGACCATGCAATCATTCTGACTCCATTTCAGCTGGACACCCTCCGCATTGTACAAAACATCGGGTTGCCTGAGAGGCTGATTACAAACATAATTGCTAGAACACAACTGAGCACATTAAAACGGCAAGAGCACATTGCCTGAAAAGAACACCCAATTCAGTTGTCAAAGGGAAACAATGGCTCACACAGACTGGTGCAGATTACAAAGATGTCTCACAACAACACAAAACAGCACTAATCTAAAGACTGCAGTCAACAGTCAGAGAGCATATACTCACTTCCAACCTATAAAAGGAGAGTCACTTAATAAGAAGTGATACAACTTGCACCTGGATGGGGGGAAGGCTCAATGTATCCTGAAGCAATTGCCAGCATTGAATGCAAGGAGAATATTAAATCATTATGGAATCATACTGCCTCCTTGCTGTGGATTGATAGGAGATAGATCTCAGTTCATGGGCATACTCAGATTCAGATTCATATATTTACCACATGATACATTGAAACATGCAGCGAAGTAAATTGTTTATGTCAACACACAACACAATTTGAGCATGTGCTGGGGGCAACCCTCAAGTATCACCATACTTTCTGGCCCAGAACTAAGAGAGCATGCCCACGATGTTCAGTAGAATAAACACCAGCAACAAAACAACAGCAAACAAGTGCCTTTTCTCCCTCCCACTTATATACATACACCCACAGTTCTCAAACCCAGGACAGCCCACCTACTGGCCTCCAAAGACCAGGGACTGTTAGCATGGATATGGGCCATTAGGCCCATGGAATCTATGTCAACCTTCAAGAGCCCATTTATACTGATCCCTGGATGGCATGGTGGAAATATGTCTCTGCCAAAGGAGGTGCAAGTTTCTCCTTCCATCCACTAGCCTGCAGGTCACCCTTGGGAAAGGTGTAGCACCTATTTGGATATCCCCTCCCCCCACCAAATCAGTGTCCAGTGAAGACATGGGAGCAGGTGGTTGGTCATATGAGCAGTTGGTGCAGATCTGAAAGGCAACCAACATGACGCAAGAAAGACAATCTCTGAGGAGTATTGATAATGGTTTGGTGTCAGCCATCTTGGAAAGACACTGCCCTGAAGAAGACAATGGCAAACCACCTCTGTAGAAAAATTTACCGAGAACAATCATGGTCATGGAGTCCATGATCACCCACGTTATATGACACGGAACATGATGATGATGATACTGATCACAATTTCTTCTCCCAATACCACTACAGTTCCCCAGATTCTTACCACTTCGGTACATGCAAGTGTAATCTTACAATGGCCATTTAATCTACTAACCTTCTTACTTTGGAACATGGAAAGAAACCGAAGCACACAAAGGAAACTCATGCAATCACAGAATTTAGCTGTCAGAATTACATCGAACATTGAAATATACAATAAAATGTGTTGTTTGTGTCATTGACCAACACAATCCAAGGTGTGATGCAGGCAGCCCACAAGTGTTGCCATGCTTCCAGTGACAACGTACATGCCCACAACTTACTGATCAGTATGGTTTTGGAAGGTGGGAGGAAACTGGAGCGCCCGAAGAAAACTTGTATAAACTCTTAAGCTCAGCAGTGGGAATTGAACTTCAATGTTACAGCTGCTGCTGTAAAGCATTATGCCACGTGCTGCCATTGTCTGTGATATCGGCTTATTTGCTTTTGTTCTCTTTTTTCTCCCCCCTCTTGGAGTAGAAAATGTGCCACCTTATATTCCATCTGGATAGCTTACAACCTGATAGCATAAATATCAATTTGTCCTTCTCATAAAAATATTCCCTCCCCTCTCCTTCTATGGCCTCTTACATTGTTCGTCTGCCTCCCCCGGTGCCTCTTCACCTTCCCTTTCTCCTATGCTCCACTGTTCTCCCTCATCTCCAACCTTCGATCTTTCCCACCCACCTGGCTTCACCGATCACTTTCTCTTCCCTTCCCCACCACCTTTTTATTCCGGCATCTTCCCCCTTCATAGTCAGTCCTGAAGAAGGGGCTCAGCCCAAAAACGTCAACTGTTTGTACATTTCTGAAGATGTTGCCTGACCTGCTGAATTCCTCCAGCATCTTGTGTATGTTGCTCTGGATTTCCGGCATCTGCTAAATTCCTTGTGTTTATGATTTCCATCTCTGACCTCTCTTATTAACAAGTCACTTTCACCCAGAACTGCCATTCACTGGATGTTTCATTTTCATTTCTCAGATGACTTTTTATGAATTCTAGAAAGCCGTTGTGCGTGAAAATCCCAGATCAGTAGTATTTTGAGATACTCAAACCAACCCATCTGGCGTCAACAATTATTCCATGGTCAAAGTCACTTGCATTACATTTCTTCCCCATTCTGATGTTTGGTCTAAACAACTGAATCTCTGCATGCTTTTATGCATTGAATTGCTGCCACATGATTGGCTGCTTACATCTGCTCATCAATGCAAATATCTAAAGATGTACCTAATAAAGTGGCCACTCTCCCCTCCCCAATTTAAAGACAAACAGGATCTCAGTTCAACTTTTCATCTGAAGGACATCACCTCCAACGGAACAGGAGTCCTTCAGCACTGCAGTGTATGTGCCAGCCTGGATGAAATGCTTTTGAGTAAGTCTCTAGGATGGGCTTAATCACATCCTTCTGTTAAGTGGCAAGATTATTACGAACTGACCCATCATTTTCAGGAATTATACAGGAAAAATCTAATGTATCCAGTAAATTGGCAGTGTTTCCCTCTTGCTAATGCAGTTTTATATTCATCTTGTGACAGTGCTCTTAATGGAACAAAAAAAATTGTAGGAGCTACAAATCTGAAATAAAATGAGGAATGCCAAGAACACTCAGGAGATCAGGCAGTATCCATGAAGAAGGAAACAGGTTTGAGACCCTTTATCAGAACTGGAAAGAAAGAAAACAAATTAGCTTTCAGTGACGATGAAAGACCATAGGAACAGAATTAGGCCATTTAGCCCATCAAGTCTGCTTTGATATTTCTTCATGGCTGATCCAATTTTTCTTTCAGCCCCAATCTCCTGCCTACCCTGCGTAAGAGGAGAAGGAATTGTTAGAACAAAAGGAACATCTCTGATTGGTTGAGACCAAATGAGTTGAAGTGACAATTAGTGCACATTACGCTGTTTTGTCTGTGCAATGTGTTGATGGCAAGACTGCAGGATATATTCAGCAAGCTAGACTATACTAATAGAAAGTAGAAAAACTGAATCAAAATAACTGATGGAACTGCCCATTTCTGAAGCAGACTGAAAAATTATGAGTTACCTAAAATTGGAGAATTCATCCAGAAGGCCGTAACATGTCCAGACAGAAGGTGAGGTGTTGTTCCTCAAGTTCACATTTGACCTTATTGGATCACTACAGGAGATGGAGTTGGGTGGAGAATGGGTGGCAGATAACTAGAAGCCGATGGTCACCCCTGCAGACTCAATGCAGATGTTCCACAAAGCGTTCACTCAAACTGCATTCGGTTTCTCCAATGTTGGGACCACAACATGACCGCTGAACGTAGAAGAAGTGCAAGTGAATTTCTGCATCGCCTGTAAAGACTGTTTGGGTCACCAGGCAAAGAGAATGGAAGATGTGAAAGTTCAAGTGTCGTGTCTGCATTCCCATGCTGTCTCTGACTCATGCCCACCCACAGTGGAGAAAGAGCATTTTGACAAGATGGAAAACCTCAAAATCACACATCAAGAGCTACATAAGGATCAGAAACAACGGATCTCCTTAGAAACTAACCATAGGTCCCTGACCTGATCAGTTCCAGCAACTGCAGAATCTCTTGTGTCTAAAATTCACCCATTGGCCTCATCAATCACCTCAGAATCCATAAAGCTGGAAAGCGTACTCCATCCCATCCCAATCAACTGTCTATGAAAAAGAGGTCATATTCAGAAAGAGTCATGATCTTTCACCATCACTGCGACATTGATACACTGCAATCAATTAATCTACCAGAGATTTATTAGGTATCCTTCCCTATCATGTTGTCATATGTAGTGTAGCCTGACAGGAAAATATGGCCCTTACTCCAAGATGCAAGTGTTTCTAAGTACTCCACAGTGTGGTTAGAAATAATAGCTGACTGTCTGATTTGATTTTAAAACCAATAAATGTGCGCTATAATCTATAAAGGATCGGAAATGCCTGGCATTGAGTTAAAACGACAATGATTCAATCGATTTTTCCTAAGGATGTCATAAACTATATAGACCCAAAATAGATGTTAACCTTAGCACTCCGTGAATATGATTCTTGAAAAAAAATTGCATTGCCTATTCATTTCAAAGAATTATTTGAGATTTTGAGTTTGTTTTATGTCTGTACTGACTGCCTGTCAGGCATGATTGATCCAGTGAGATGTAGATTAGAAAATAATAAAGATTTCAGAGGTAAAAAGATATTTGCTTTTCCATTTTTGCCTCACCATTATACCCTGAGCTTCCAGCCTAGTTCCTACTATGTACAGAAAGTAAAGATCCAACTTTGGCCTCATCACTTAATTAAGTGAGGTAAAATTTCCTTCAGTTGATTAGTGTACATTCAGATGAGAAGTTTCTTCAAATAACATGAACACCAGAGATTCTGCTGATGGTGGAGTCCCTCCAGCATTTTGTATGCTTACTTACTTACTTACTGCCTGTTATGCCACTAGCATTTATGGTAACAATGAAGGTCCTCCATCTTTGGTGGTGTTCAGGGCTTTCTTTATTGTGTCAGTAGCTTTCTCTCAGTTTTCCCTACTGTCAGTCATGCAGCTCCCAGGTAGAGACTCAGGAATGTCATCACGGTCATATGGGAAGGATTCTTCTTTGCTGTTTCCATAGCAATGTTGTTTTACCAGTTAGGGTTGATAGCCCTGAGCTGAACCCCTGACCCTGCAGGACCAGTAGAGCACTCTTAGTCTGTCCTCTACCCTTTGACCTCTTTGGCATGGGTGACCCTACCAAGAGCCAAAGCATAAAGTCCTGATTCCAGCCAACATAGCCCTCTGGGTCATTGAGGCATGCAAGCTTCCAAACCACAAGAAGGTTGTGGTCCTCTTGGAGAAGCTTTTTGTATGTGCTATTTCAAATGACCTATACACACCTACATTCATTACAGAGGGAACGTAGACTGGTTCAATGTCATTTGAAGAGAGGTTTAGGCTAGACTTCTATATAGTGTGTAGAAGGATGAAAAGTGACCTCATCAAGATTCTTAAAGGGCTCAGCAAGGCTGATGCAGGGAGAATGATTTCCCTTGTCAAGGAGTCTACGTCTAGAGGTCATGGTGTCAAAATAAGAGAGAGGCCATTTAGGTTTGAACTGAGGAAATTTATTCACTGAGAAGGTGGTGAATCTTCAGAATTCTCCACCCCAAAGGACTCTGGAGATTCGTTTGCTTGCAGAGTATATTTAAAACAGAGATCAATAGATTCCTGTGTGTTAAAACTTCAAGGGATAAGAAGGAAAATGGTGCTTGAGCTAGAAGCTGAATGGCAGAGCAGGTCGAAGAGGTGAAGAAGCAAGTAGTCACTTCCTGCTCCTAACTTCTCTTGTCCTCGTGTCTCGATAGATCAGCTGTGACTAACAAGCCTTCACCATCCTGTCTCAGCCATCTCCACCACTCACTGTGTCCTTCCGTCTCTCACGGTATCCACCAAACACACAGCTGTTTCTTTTGTTCTCTCCATCCCTCCATCTTTCTGACAACTTTTTTAATATAATTTTTATTGTTTTCAAAGTGATACATGAGAAAAAAATATCTACCCTCCCCCCTCCCCTTAACCCCCCCCCGATATATACTCCTACCTAAAAAGAAAAGAAAAAAAGGAAAAAAAAGGAACCGCCTGAATATTGGAAGGTTTGCACATGCTCCATGGGATAAAAATAAATTTAATATATATTTGTTACTTTCCCCCAAGGAACTAAGATTTTCATCATTGGAGCTATAAATAAGGGCTCCAAATATTCAAAAATGTTACATATTTATCTCTTAAAGTCTGAAACATTACTGAGCTTCTCAACTCTCATAGTTCCCTGGGGAATCTCTTTGAACTTCACCACGTTGCTATGTGTTTCCCTCCCAATCATCCAGGCAGAAAGAAAAAAAAGATAAATAAGATACAAAAAAAGAAAAAAACAAAATACCCCCCCACTAATGTTGTGAATGAAAAGATACACAACACTACCCCTCTCCATTGTGCGGGTCGTGGCTATTGCCATGCTTGCACACATGAATAATGTAGCGATTGGTCAGTGTTTCTTCCAGCTCCCCTGTAACAAAAAAATTATATATATAATTAATTATAAAAAATTAATGTTATTATTCGCAGCTAATATTCCTCAAATTTTAACCTTCCTTCCCCTCCCTCATATAATTAATAATATATTTATATATTCATCCACCTAAAAATTCAACAGGCCTAATCCTTGATCCAGTCTTCATCTTCAATCCATCTCGCTCCCCTAAGTTTGTTCTTGTATCTGGTGAATATTCAAAGAATCTCGCACAAACTCCTCCACTTTCCGGTAATCGTCAAAACATCTTTTTTCTCCACCAGGCAAAAAAGATCTTCAAGGTTGCAGGATAACGCAATATAAATTGATAACCGTGATCCCATAGGGCTTTTTTCACTGGATTAAACTTCTTTCTTCTTTTCAAAAGTTCATAACTTATGTCAGAGTAGAAAAAATTTTCTTCCCTTCTATCATCAGTGGCCCTTTTCTCTTCTTGGCAGCTTGGGCAGCCGCCTGTAGAATCCTTTCTTTGTCTTGAAATCTTAAGAATTTTATTAAAATTGATCGTGGATATTGGTCATCTTGTGGTTTTGGTCTTAGAGCTCTATGTACCCGCTCAATTTCAATTGATCGGTCTTCCTCTTTCATTTGCAAGGTTTTCAGGATCCATCTTTGAAAAAATTCTATTGGATTATCTCCCTCTGTACCTTCTTTAAGACCAACAATTTTAATGTTATTACGTCTACTAAAATTTTCCAACACGTCCACTTTCTCCAAGAGTCGATTTCTTTCCGTGTTCCAGACAAGCACATCATCTTCTGTTTTTTCCACTCTATCGTTAATATGCTCCATTGTTCTTTCCATCTTCTGAAGTTTCTTATCCATTTTATCCTGTCTTTTCATAGCTTTATCATAGCACATCTTCACCTCTCTAAGCTCTGTTCTTAATTTTCTTAGTTCAGCCGTTAATTGCAATAAAGCCTCTCTTATGTCTCTGTCGTCTCCTTTACTTCCTGTCTCTTTCAGTTCTTCCTCCTCTTCATCATCTGTATTCTCTGCAGTATCCAATTCTGACTCTGAGTCACTTTCAGTTGCAGTGGCCGTTGGTTCTTGTAGTTTAAATTGTGTCGATTTGTGCATGCGTACTTCTTTGCACATGCGCATTTCCGGCATCTTCTTCCGAGAGACCGCTACCGCCGCCATTGCTCCCCGTTCTTCTACGCCAGAGATAAAATGCGTCTCCTCTGAAGGAGATCCAACCTGAATCCGAGGCTCCGTCGCTGCAGTAGGCCCTTTTTTCTTCCCATCTCGCGGTGACTTCACAACAACAGACTTCTTCTGTTGCAGTTTACGAGGCATATCATAGAGTAGTCTTATGAAGTTTATAAGTAGTTTTCAGGAAGTATTTATTAACTTTACTTTGTTTAAACGGTACTTTGCTGATTTTTTACGGGAGAGGTGGATTTACACATCTCAATCCCACGTCATCACGTGACGCCCCCCCCGCTTTCTGACAACTTACAATACATTTAACCTCTAACTGTTCCCAGTTCTGATGAAAGGTCATCGAACTGAAACATTATCTCAGTGTTCCTCTCTGCATAGATGCTGACTGACTTGCTGAGTACTCCAGATATTTTCAGGCGAATCGAATTTCCGACATCTGCAGTTATTTGCAGTTCAGCACAAACATCATTTGTCCTCACGTTTCACACTTCAACTGGCTCAACATAGAACAGTACAGTACAGCACAAGGCAAGCCCTTTAGCCCCGATGTTGTGCTGACTTAATAACTTCCACTGAGATCAATCTAACCCTTCTCTTTTATAGCCCTTCATTTTTTCTTTCATCCATGTGCACATCTTAGAGCCTCGTAAATGTTCATAAAGTATCTGTGGGGGTGCATGGAATGTTCATAATATTTATAATGATCATATGCATCTGCGCTTTCAGGCTTGCCGCGATGTATCCCTCTACTAAGCACATTTGCAACCCTGCTTTTAGTTTCTGTTGGATCATGATGTTTCTGATCTGGGGTTCTTCAGAAGTCAAGAATGAGTCACAAAATTTGTTGCTTACAGCCATTTTTATTAGATGCTGAAGGAACAAAGTAATAAGGGAAAGAGTGAAAACAGAGCCTAGTAGAGAAGGGAAGACAAAGGTGAAAAGAGACCAATCTAATGTGGTCTGATTTTATACCAGTTTACTGAGAAATTCAAATTCCATTGCTTGACACAACCACTAAAATAGCCCCCATTCAAGTAATGCAATGCCTGCCTCAAAAAACCAAGAAGTTTCTACAAAGATACAAAGCAACTGCAAGCACTAAAAAAAGCCACATTGAACAATTACATTTATGTAGGTAATTGTATAAAAAAAACACAAGCATAACAAAGTTAAACTACAAGAGAAATCACAATTATACAGTCCAATCCAACATTGCTCAAGTCTGAAAGATACCAGGGGATGGTGGGGCTGGGTGCATCAGTAGAAAACTATGGCAAAGAAGGAGGTCAGAAACTCGAGTTCTGTCTTGTATCACTGTTTGCTTCAGCAGAAAAAGACCACTGTTTTATTCAATTAATGCTGCTGTCAACTGTGCAGAGAATATAAGGAGAAAGTCTAACAAAATACTCAGCAATGCTGAGTGTCTGAATCTGCATCTGGGTAAAAAGCAAGGAAGTGGGATGTATATGGAGTTAGGATGTGGAGCTGGTATTATAGAACATGGAACATAGAACAGTACAGTACAGGCCTTTTGGCCCACAATGTTGTGCCGACCCTTAAACTCTGCCTCCCATATAACCCCCCTCCTTAAATTCCTCCATGTACCTGTCTAGTAGTCTCTTAAATTTCTCTAGTGTATCTGCCTCCACCACTGACTCAGGCAGTGCATTCCACGCACCAACCACACTGAGTAAAAAACCTTCCTCTAATATCCCCCTTGAACTTCCCACCCCTTACCTTAAAGCCATGTCCTCTTGTATTGAGCAGTGGTGCCCTGGGGAAGAGGCGCTGGCTGTCCACTCTATCAATTCCTCTTAATATCTTGTATACCTCTATCATGTCTCCTCTCATCCTCCTTCTCTCCGAAGAGTAAAGCCCCAGCTCCCTTAATCTCTAATCATAATGCATACTCTCTAAACCAGGCAGCATCCTGATAAATCTCCTCTGTACCCTTTCCAATGCTTCCACATCCTTCCTATAGTGAGGCGACCAGAACTGGACACAGTACTCCAAGTGTGGCCTAACCAGAGTTTTATAGAGCTGCATCATTACCCCACGACTCTTAAACTCTATCCTTCGACTTATGAAAGCTAACACTCCATAAGCTTTCTTAACTACCCTATCTACCTGTGAGGCAACTTTCAGGGATCTGTGGACATGTACCCCCAGATCCCTCTGCTCTTCCACACTTCCAAGTATCCTGCCATTTACTTTGTACTCTGCCTTGGAGTTTGTCCTTCCAAAGTGTACCACCTTACACTTCTCTGGGTTGAACTCCATCTGCCACTTCTCAGCCCACTTCTGCATCCTATCAATGTCTCTCTGCAATCTTCGACAATCCTTTACACTATCCACACCACCACCAACCTTTGTGTCATCTGCAAACTTGTCAACCCACCGTTCTACCCCCATATCCAGGTCGTTAATAGAAATCACGAAAAGTAGAGGTCCCAGAACAGATCTTTGTGGGACACCACTAGTCACAACCCTCCAATCCGAATGTACTCCCTCCACCACGACCCTCTGCTTTCATTGTTGGGAAGGATCCATAAAATTGACACTATTTTGAGCCTAACTCAGTTCTATGAATTATTTTCGCCAGCCTGCAGGATTTAACAGGGTTTGATCCGGACAAGCTTTTCAGTGTCACCTAGCAGACCCCGGTGGGGCATTTTCCCGTAAAGATGTGATCATCACTACAGTCTTCAGACTAAAGCAGGGGTCCACAGCATAATAATTCCTGGACAAAAGTGATACTGATTCTATTTTAGAAGCCACTGGAATATTGAGCAAATGAGTGAAAAGCAAAAGCACATCTCAGAATCTCATTGCGAGTTATTTCGTGATCTGAACTAATCAATTAGATTCCAGTTTGTAATTCACTTCTGGGTATTTAATCCTTTGTGTTGCAGTAGTTGAACCTTTCTATGGCAATCAGAGCTGCGAATCACTTGCAAATGCTTGTAGTCGTAATTCATTTTCAAATTTACATGAATCTAAACTACACTTCAAACGTACACAAATGCAAAGTGTTTTGTGACATCCCAAGGATGGGATGGGCAGAGGTGAAGAGTAAGGGATGGTGGCTAGCAGTATTGACGTTAAGCTCCCGGAAGAGCTGCTACTGACCTAGACTACTGATCTGGGATCAAGAGGTTAAGTGCCCTATCAGCTGGGAATTTGAATTCAAGTAATGACATTTTGAATTTTAAAGTTTGGTATTAGTAATGTAAGCCACAAAACTACTGGATTGTCATTAAGAAAAAGAAGCAAGCTGCTCGTTGACATGAGACTAGCATGGTTCAGTAAATCAATTCAATTCAGGATGGCTATCAAATTCCACCCTTGGAGAGTAGAATCCATAGACTCTACATAAATAAAGACATTTCTTCATTGAAAGCTCCAAATTAGATTGTATTTCTAAATTTGCACTAAGAAATCTGCAGTCTATTGTTTTAATAAGGTTAAAAAACTGTATTTATATGGATTCTTTTACCACTTAAAATGTCTGTTTTCCTTATCTCTGCTGATGTCTGAAGGGCAGTCATGGTTATGATGGCAAAAAGCCAAATAATAAACTAATATTCAAAATGGTCCACCAACAGGACTGAGATAATGATGAGATAATCCATGTTGTAACCGTAGTTTAAGGATCCACCCACCCAAGATAATTAGCTGGCGCACTGCAGGCCCCTCAGCATTGTCAAGGTTCCCGCCCATCCATTCCACAATCTCTTTGACTGCCTACCATCAGGCTAGAGGTATCATAGTATTAGAACAGGACTACAGTATTAAAATGGGAAACAGATTCTTTCCCCAAGGCTGTGAGACTACTGAACTCCCAGATCTCTTCACTTATGAAGCACCAGTAGCGTTGTATGTCACTCAGAAATAAAATACTGTTTATTTTTTCACTTGTGTCCTAAATGCACCTTATACTAAATCTCAGTCTTCTGGAATATATTTTATTGCATGTTAGTTTATTTGTGGGAATATTACTTGATGTGTTGTGTGTGAGTTGTATCAACTGTGTGTTGTGCACCTTGGTAAGGAGGAACACAGTTTTGTTTGGTGGTATACATGTGGTTGAATGACAATAAACTAGAACTTGAACTTGGGAACTGCCAGCTGGTGAACAGGAGAACATAGTTCTCTTAAATAGTGATCAGGTAGCTTCCATGTTAACCTTAGGGGACAACAGAGACTAAAAGAAGGCACTTGCATTTCTGTAGCGTTCCCAAATTAGTGACATGGTGTCATGACAACAAACTTTCCCTTCAAGTTCAACAAAACAAAATAGCTGGTCATTGACTTCAGGTAGAGGGGGTTGGGGGGAGGTGGAGTGGTGCATTGAAATGTCAGAATTGTTTCCGTGCTATTGCTGTGGCTTGAACGACAACTTGTGATTCAAGATCAAGAATGCCACCAGCTATAGAAGTAAAATACTGCAGATGCTGGAAATCTGAAAGACAAAGAACATTCTGAGTTGAGAGAAATTGAGACAACATTCATGACCTTGTACCAGAAGCATATTGGTACCAGATGAGCACATACAAAATACTGGATGAACTCAGAAGGTCAGGCAGCATCTATGGAAACGAATAAATAGCTGACATTTCAGGCTGAGATCCTGCTGCCTGACCCACTGATGTGTGTGTGTGTGTGTGTGTGTGTGTGTGTGTGTGTGTGTGTGTTATTCTGGATTTCTATAAGACCATAAGGTATAGGAGCAGAATTAGGCCATTTGACCCATCGAGTCTGCTCCACTATTTCATCATGGCTGATCCCATTTTCCTCTCAGACCCAACCTCCTTCCTTCTCTCCATATCTCTTCATGCCCTGACCAATTAAGGATCTATCAACCTCTGCCTTAAACATACATAAAGACTTGGCCTCCACAGCTGCCTGTGGCAAAGAATTCCACAGATCTACCACTCTCTGGCTGAAGAAATTCCACCTCGTCTCCATCATAAAACGACGCCCATCCATTCTGAGGCTGTGCCCTCTGGTCTTAGAATCTTCCACCATAGGAAACATCCTCTCCACATCCACTCTATCAAGGCTTTTGAATACGCAGCGCTCCTGATAAATGTTCCCGATGGATGGTAGGGAGACCCCTAATATCCCCTCAGCTGTTCTCACAGCCCTTTCTGGGGACTTCCGGTCCAATGCACGACTGTTCCCATACCAGACAGAGATGCAACTTCTCAGGACACACTCAATGGTGTTTGCAGTTAAGATGGGGGGGGGGGCGGGTGGAGCCTTGCTTGTCTTAATCTTCTTGGGAAGTGGAGGTGCTGCTGTGCCTTCTTGCTCAGGTGAGTTCATCCGTGACGTGAACTGGTTATTTTTGTTTTTAGCAGACCCCTTGACTCCATTCCTGTTTATACCCCGATTCCATTTACATCTTTATTTCAACATTTGACTCTGTGCTCTAATTTAGGTATCAATTACGAAATATTCATATCTTATTTTTCTACCACCACTTACAAAAAATTATCTAGCTCAATTTAAAAAATTAAATTGACCTAGCTTCCACAACATCCTGAAGGAAGTGGGAGATGCAAATTTTTGTAACTTTTTGATTGGATTCCAAAAGAATAAAGCTCTCATTTTATGAGTATTTTCCTCTTTTTGCTGATTCCCCAGTCGGAGGAAATATTTTTTGCATTGCTAAACCCTTAATTAGACCTGACTATAAACATGAGGGAATCCAAGGCTCAGTGTGGCAAATTTTCACTGTGTTCCCTCTGAGCAGGTTTATCGTTACTTTGGGTAAGAAAACCAAAGCTGTATAGTATTCCAGAAGCAGTCTTGTTAGACCCAATATAAATGCAGTAAGATATCCTTTGTGATAAAGTTCAAAAACCTTCCTTTTCTTCTTAATTGTTTGATTCTCCTACATTCTTGACCTCAGGGATTGGTGTTCGTAGTCAACCTGGTCCAGCAGAATGTCAATACTTCCTAATTTGACACGTTTAAACCATAAACAAAATCTGCTTTTCAGTTTTGTGAACTTTTTAAGTGGGAAACTTTACATTTTTTTTCATTATTAAATTTCATTCTTGCCTGTTTAGGTTGGCTGCAGTGACTAATGATGTTCCACAGGGGTCGGTGTTGGGACCACCTCTTTTTACATTGTATGTCAATGATTTGGATGATGGAATTGATGACTTTTTGGCCAAGTTTATGGACAGTGTGAAGATGGGTGGATGGGCAGGTGATGTTGAGGAAGCAGTGAATCTGCAGAAGGACTTAGACAGATAGGAAAATTGGGCCAAGAAGTGGCAGATAGAATACAGTGTAGGGTAGTGGTCACCAACCTTTTTAAGCCCAAGATCCCCTACCTCGACCTCAGTGAAAGGCAAGATCTACCTACTAAGTCATTCAGAGGAAAAACAGCTCCGATTGTACTTCCAATTTGAGGCCTTTTATTTGGGCGAATTGTACTTGAATTACACAAAATACTTCTGTCAAACTTTCAAATTAACTCAAACAAGAAAACACTGTAACTAGCATATCAAACAGGCCATAGCTGTCTTTCTTTAAGAAGAATATTACAATACTTCACACCTTTAATTCTAAGTTTCATTATTTAATTTTATTTCAACACGAAAAATAAATGAATAAAGATTGACTGTTGCACTCAGTGTGATGACTGGGGCTGAATACTTTCTGCTAGTTCCCTGAAATTTGGCTCATAACTACAGACAATCAGTCTGAGACAGTCTGTGAGGTGTAGGGTTGCCAACTGTCCCATATTCCCCCCGCTAAGGTAGAACATTCCTATGAAACCTTTCGTGCCAAAATGCTTTACACCTAAGAAGCAATTACCACTAATTTATGTAGGGAAATGTATGGTCATGCACTTTGCTAGAGGGAAAATAATTCAAAAAAATTCAGAAATCAGAGCTGCAAAGAGGCTTGGAAGTCCTTGTGTAGGATTCCCCAAAGGTTAACTTGCAGATTGAGTCAGTGGGAGGGAAAGCAAATGCAATGTTAGCATTCATTTCGAGAGAACTAGAATATAAAAAGAAAGATGTAAAGATGAATCTTTATGAGGCATTGGTTAGACTGCTCTTGGAGTTTTGTGAGCAATTTTGGGCCCCTTATCCCAAACTGGATGTGCTACCATCGGAAAAGATCCAGAGGAGGTTCATGAGAGTGGTTCCAGGAATGGAAGGGTTGATGCATGAAGCAATTTTAATGGCTCTGGGCCTGTACTCACTGGAGTTTAAAACAATGATAGGGGATCTCTTTGAAATTTATTGAATATTGAAAGGCCAAGGTAGAGTGGACACGGTGAGGATGTTTCCTACAATGGGTGAGTCTAGGACTAGAGGGCACAGCCTCATAATATAAGGACATTCATTTACATCAGAGATGAAAAGGAATTTCGTTAGCCAGAATGTGGTGGATCTGTGGAACTCATTGCCATAGGCTGTGGAAGCCAAGTATTTAGGTATATTTAAAGCAGAGATTGATAGATTCTTGATTAGTATGGATGTCAAAGGTTACAAGATGAAGGCAGGAGATTGGGTTAGAGAGTGATAATAAATCAGCCGTGATGGAAGGGTAGAGCTGAGTCAATGGGCCGAAGGGCCTCATTCTGCTCGTATATTTTATGATTTTATGGTCTTTATTTATTAACCTTTCCATATCCTTTAGAAGCATCTTCCCATACTTCTCCCTGCTCACAATTCCATCTCATTTTGGATCAACAGCAATTTTGGAAATATGACATTGAACTCCCATAGCCAAAGCTGAGGAAGAGATCATAGGTAGTCGGGGTCCAAGCATTGATGACCGTTTTACCACACTTACCATGCGTTCTACAGTTGTTGACTTACAAAATATAAATATGCACATGTGCTCCCATGTCTATGGTAAAGCTCACATCCTCAAAGAACTCCAGCAGATTTTATAGGAAGATGTTGGGCAGGTTAGAATCCTATTCTTTGGAGTGTAAGGGATTGAGAGGTAACCTTATACTGATCATCAAATCAGGAGGGGCCCAGATGTGGACACACATAGGTTGAGTACCCCTTATCCAAAATTCCAAAATCCAAATACCTCCAAAATCCGAGATTTTTTTTTGAGACCTGACGTAATGTTACAAATTGAAAATTCCACCAGGCTCTAGGAAGGTTCCCAGGCGATGCACATATCTCTGCGCATCTCAGACAGTTCTGAGAAGTGACCTCACATATTTTAATGAACAAAAGTTAATGAGAAATAGAAAACCAATGCATAAAGTGGAAAAAGGAAGATCTCGATCGTGTATTGAAAGAGTGGATTCTTCAGAGTCGGAGTGAAAATATTCCACTGAATTGTGTGCTGAGTGTAAAACAAGCAAAGATCTATCACAACAAACTGAAAATTGGAAGTACTTGTGAATATTCAGCAAGCTGGTTGCAGAAATTTTGGATAAGACATTAATTTTTTAAAGATTTGTGGTGATAAAGCATCTGTTGATCATGAAGCAGCAGAGAAATTCATTGATGAATTTGCCAAAATCATCACTGAAGAAAATCTAACATGCTGAATGGCTATGTTAGTACATATGTGTGTTGAACAAATGTAAGACAAAGCCTGCTTCCTGATAGCACATAAATTCAGAGTCGGAAATGATGGCACTCCCAAGCTATCTCACTATATATTCCAAAATCCGAAATCCAAAACAATTCCTGCCCCAAGCATTTCCGATAAGAGGTAGTCCTTTTCCCTAGGGAAAGGGAGCTAAACTAGAGGTCATTGGTTTAAGGTGAGAGGGCAAAGATTTAAAAGGGACTAGAGGGGCAACTTCATGCAAAGGATGGTGCTTATATGGGATGAAGTAGTTGAGGCAGCTGCAATAACAACATTTAAGGGACATTTGGATATATTCATGGATAGGTGGAGTTTAGGGGGATATGGACCAAATTCAGGCCCATTGGATTAGCTTGGTGATCACCATGGTCAGCGTGGATGTTATAACATGGCCTGTCTCCATGTTATATTTCTCTATGAATTCATGACTCTATGACTATGACTCTAGTAGAATAATCAAACGTAATTTCCTTTTTCCCTAAATCCATTCTGACTCTGCATAAACCCATTACTTCCCATTGTAGTACATGGGAAATGCTGGAGGAACTCAGCAGGTCATGCAACATCTACAGAAATGAATCAACAGTTGACATTTCAGGCTGAGACCCTTCATCAGGACTGGAAAGGGAGGAAGAAACCGGGATAAGAAGGTGGGAGGAAGGGGAAAGAGTGCAAGCTGGCAGGTGATAGGTGAGACCAGATGAGGAGGAGGTTGGGATGAAGTGAGAAGCTGGGAGGTGATGGGTGGAAAAGGTAAAGGGCTGAAGAAGAATAATTCATTATTTTCCATATTTTCTCTGGGACCAAGTCCAATGGAAGAAAATTGCCTGGTGTAATGGCTGGAATAAAGCCCGAGGAGGGGTTGAGGAGTCAATAAATGCCTATCTTGTAGCATTTAACTTAATTTATTGAGATACAGTACAGAGTAGATGCTTCCGGCCCATTGAGCTGTGCCACCAGCAGCCCCTGATTTAATCCAAGCCTAATCAATTTGCAGTGACGAATTAACCTACCAACTGGTGCATGGAACACACAGAGGAAACTCATGCAGTCACGGGGAAAATATACAAATTCCTTTCAGGCAGCAGCAGGAGTAAAGGAAATAATAACTTAAATAAAGAATTACTCCGTACTTTGTTAAAGTGTTAAAAGCAGCACTGTGACTCACCCTGGTGCTATTTGTGAAGGTTACGTAAGGAGTGAGAACTGTGCTTGTGAGCTTATGGGTTTTCCTTGTGTAACACTACACTAAAGCTGAGATTGTCAGTTTCAGCACAACCTCCCAGTGGGTATATCCGAGTTCTTGCAGTTGTTACTATGTGACGCTGCAGGTGCTGTCTTTGAAAGCACTGGTTAAAAGGGACCGTTTTTATTCCTTCAGTTACAGGTGAGTGTTCCTGGGTGTTGTGGTAGCGTAGCAGTTTGTGTAATGCTATTACTGCGCCAACGACACAGGTTCAATTCCCACCGCTGCCTGTAAGCAGCTTGTACGTTCTCCCCGTAACTGTGTGGGTTTCCTCCGGGTGCTCCGGTTTCCTCCCACAGACCAAAGACATACGGATTAGTAGGTTAATTGGGTGTAATTGTGTAGCACAAGCTCCATAGGCCTGAGGGGCCTGTTACTGTGTTGTACTGCCAAATAAAAATAATTAAATAAATGATGCCATGGTGGGGGGAGACTGCTCCGAAGGTCAGAAAAACCCGGTGAAGAACTTGAAAAGAACCATGGCTGCCAAAGATAGGGTGTTTATGAAATGGGCATCACGGGAGCCCTCCAAGGCTACTGCCAAGTGCTCCTCATGCACCAGCCTGATCACCTCACCCCACGACAAAAAGCTTCTGAGTTAGTTGTTTCCGTCTGAATGCAAACACTCTCATCATCAGTGGTAGAGCCTTTAGCTGTTGATGCTCCAATCATGGCAATTCCTTTCCTAAACCTTTCCACTTTTCTCTCTTTTCTCCCTTAAAATGCACCTGAAAACCTGTATTTTTGATCAATTTCTTATTCCTTAATCTGTGAGTAAAAAATCCATGGAGAAATTAACTGTGGGCCTTTATTATTCATTACTTCCTTCATATTTCCTTGAAGGTTATGAGGAAGGCTTCGATAAAGACATCTATGAATGCTTACGCTTTGAAGAATGCCTGTGCCCCTCTACATGCCGTTGAGGGCTGGAAGGAGAATAAATGAAGTCACCATAGCACCAACTGTCCTTCTGCCTCTTTGAGTCTGACCATTTGCAACCTTGACCTAGATGCCATCATGTCAACAGTAATTCCACATCCATGTATCTCCATCTTACCTCAAGTTCATCTACTATGGAAATTAATGTGTAATCTTTTGGTAACCTCTGGACTTGATTATTCTACAACATCTCTTTTTGCCTTTGGTGACTCCTGATCTAGAATCCATACCCTGACCTGCTTTATCCTACCTCGAAATCGGCCACCATTGGGCTTTACAAAGTGGAGGCAGGGAGTCACAATGGCACAGCCAGTGAAGGTGCTCCCTCACTGTCCCAGATATCAGGATTCACTCCTGACCCCCAGTTGCTCTGATTTCAAATTTGGAATGTTCAAAGCTTTTGAACTTTGAAACATCCCAAAATTCATTCTATCTGGTGGTTATCCAGCTACTGTAAATTACCCCTGGTGGGTAGGTGGGTGGTAAAATCTGGGGGTGGGGTGCGGTATTGATGGGAACAAAGTACCAGGCTCCTGAAGTGGCAAGGACAACTTCACTCACCACAACTATGCACCGATTCCACAACCTACAGACTTACTTTCAAGGACTCTATTCAAGATTGTTTAATGTCATTTCCGGTACAAAAGTGTACAGGAGATCAAAATAATCTGGATCCGATGCAGCACAAAGAAAACACACACAATAAGATAAAGAGCACAACAATTTTTAAAAAACATATAAATATAAAGGATAGCTTGTATACCTGGAGTGATTGTGTGGACATAAAATGACTCTATGTATAGGAGTGTTTTTACAGGAAACAATACAGTGTGTGGGGGTATGATGTACAACTGGTGTTCTTGGTAGTTTTTTACTTGCACAATGGTTGTTTGTCAGTCTTTGTTTATGTATAGTTTTTCATAAATTCTATTGTGTTTCTGAATTTTCCTGTAAATGCCTGCAAGAAAATGAACCTCAAGGTAGTATATGATAGCATGCACATACTCTGATAATTAGTTTGACTTAACCTTTTCAAAGAGAGAAAAAAATTAATGTTGATATAGGTTTATGTAATATAGAGTATGGTTGTTATGTACTGCACTAATTTTCATGCCACTTATGCCCTGGATATTTGTGCCCATAGCAATAAACTTAAACTTAAACGGAGATCAGTATAGGATTAGATGGATGGGTGATAGCATAGATTCAGTGGGCCGAAGAGTCTCCTTCTGTTCTCCATCTATAATTAACATCTGCTAATATGACTCAGTGTCAAAATTTTTGTTCAGTGAGACTCCTCAAAGTCATCTTGTGATTCTTTTTTCACTATAGAGGCATTGGCTGATTTACACAGGCTCTGAAAGTCAAGGGATTAGAAAAACCTGACCACCCTTAAATCTGTGATTTTGTGCTGAACGTGTACAGTCCACTTATAACTCATCCGAGCTGCTTGATTAGATTACGACCCAATCAGATTATCTTGCACTAGATCTGGTTGTAGAAAATTACATTACACCACAGTGGTTCTGGGAATGTTCTTCAAAGACAAACTGAAGTACACAGCAATAGTCTACATGTCACAGGTCTCTCTTTCACATCCTGGTGACGCTCTTAAAATGGGTGAGGTTTCAACTATGGAGCGGTTATGAAGATGTTCCTCCTTCTCTACATTAGTTGTGGTTCCTCTCTGTGCCTTGTGGTGCATCGGGCGGCAACCTTGCCGTTTCTTTATGAAACCCCGCTTGTTTCCTTGGCTGCGTAAGTCTCCGGTCTCGCCAAACCCGCGAGATTGGGACGGCTCTCCCACCTACACCCCGGTTTGTGTGGATGCTGTGTCATTTGCTGCCCTGTCACAACTCAGCGCCACAAAATAACAGACAGCACACTGCACATTATTAAAGGAATCATATTTATGAATCTTAACAAAAGGGTTGGTAAAGAAAAGAAAAAAAAGGGCCCATCATAATTAAACAGCGAAATATGCACAAATTGGAGCTCAACTCTTCCAATAGTCATATATATTCACTGACCCTCAATAGACCCCGTCACTTTGCTCCATCGAATCACGGTCCCCCACCAAGTCGAGTCAATGACCTACACAGACCGAGATGTGCTGATGACAGCCAGCAAGTATCACCATGCTTCCAGCTGCAACATAGCATGTCTCTAACTTACTAACCCTAACTTGTACGTCATTGGGTTGTGGGTGGAGACTGGAGCACCCAAAGGAAACCCACGTGGCCACTTTGAACATACCTGCATTCTGTCAGCTTCCTGTTAGCTAACCATTCACTTCTTCACAAAAGGTGGCATGATAGTGTAGTGGTTAACACAATGCTTTACAGTACCAGCGACCCGGGTTCAATTCCTGACACTGCCTGTAAGGAGTGTGCACATTCTCGCGTGCGTTTCTTCAGGATGCTTCCATTTCCTCCCACAATACAAAGACGTACCGGTTGGTCGGTTAATTGGTCACTGTAAATTGTCCCTTGATTAGGCCAGGATTAAATCAGGGGATTGCTGGGTGGCATGGTTTGTCGGGCCAGAAGGGCCTATTAAATGCTGTACGTCAATAAGTAAATAGATAAATAAAATGACGTGCTCACAGATGGCATGGGTGCATTTACAAACATAGGAATAGGCCCTTCACTCACTATGTATGTGCCAGCCATGATGTCAATTTAAACTGCACATCTACACTACCAACCAAAGGTTGAGGGGTAATCTGATTGATTTCTTTAAGGTAATTGCAAGGGATTGAGTTCAAAAGCTGCGAGATAATATGGCAGCTCTATAAAACCCTGGTTAGACACACTCGGGAATATCGTGTTCAGTTCAGGCCACCTCATTATAGGAAGGATGTAGAAGCTTTAGAGAGGGTGTAGAGGAGATTTACCAGGATGCTGCTTGCACAGAGGGCATATCTTACGAGGATAGGTTGAGTGAGCTTCTCTCTTTGGAGTGAAGGACTGTGAGAGGTGACTTGATAGAGGGGCATAGATTAGAATGGATAGCCAGGGACTTTTTCCCAGGGTGGAAATGGCTAATACCGTGGGGAATAATTTTAAGGTGACTGGAAGAAAGTATAGGGGAACGTCAGAGGTAAGTTCTTTACACAGAAAGTGGAGGGTATGTGGAACACCCTACCAGGGGTGGCAGTAGAGGCAGATTGAAAGATTCAAAGTACGTTTGTACATTTATTATCAAAGTATGTACGCGGTATACAAGCCTGAGATTCGTCTTCCCCATAGGCAGCCACGAAAAAGAGAAAACCATTGAACCAGTTCAAAGAAAATCATCAAACCCCCTTGCACAAAAAAAAAATCCACAAATGAGTGAAAAACACAAAATCGAAAGAGTCTTGGCGTATTCAGTTCAGTGTTCGCCATCTGCAGGCTGCCCCGATCAAAATAGCCCAAAATAGCAACAAAAAAAGGAGTGAGCAGAAGCCAGAAACGCATCATAATGATACATTAGGGACATTTAAGAGACTCTTAGATAAGCACATAGGTGACAGAAAACTGGAGGGCTGTGCAGGTGGGAAGGGTTAGATTGATCTTGGAGTAGGTTAAAAGGTTGGCACAACATAGTGGGCCAAAGGGCCTGTACTGTGCTGTAATGTTCTATGTTCTATAATGAAGTGGTTCGATTGGGTAGATAAGGACAAAATGTTTCTGTTTGTATGATATCCAACATTAGTGGTGTTAAATTTAAAGACAATAATTAGTGAAATAAAGTTAAGACAAAATAAAATACAGATAGACATGGAACTCTTTATCACAAGTTGGGGTGAATAATATCGATGCACTTAAGGGTTATTCAGATAGGAATAAGGGGAGAGAATAGAAAACTATGGTGATAAAGTTAGATGAATTAGAGAGGGCTAGTGTGTGAGCACAATAACACAATAAACAGAATGGCCTATTTTGTTAGTATATTTCTAACGTGGGAGCTAATGTGTGCTCAGAAATCTCCCACAAACTGTTACATGTTAATGACTGTTATCTGTTTTAGTGATGCTGATTGAGAGTTACAATTAACAAGAACTCCTCTTTTCACCTTCATAATGCTGCAGCCAGCTCCTTTACTCGGAGAAGGTAGGCGAGAATTCAGTTTAATATTTTATATGAAGGAGAATTAATGGCATTAGAGTGTCTGCTTAGATTTTGTACTTGAGACTCTGAAATAGCCCACAACCTTTAGCTCATAGATGAGAGAGCTGCCAAATTGTAACAATAGCAAAGCGAAGAGACATAATAACTGTACAATGGTCTTTCACTATTGACAAGAAAATTGTGTAATTTCTTCCGTCGGAAGGCAAAATGAAGCACACAGATACTAAGTTCTTAATAGAATTCCTCTTGTGATAACCGTAATTTGACTTGATTGATAAGGAATATATACTTTGTCAGAATTCACAGGTTTCCAAGTTTTTGTTTGTGAATGCATCAGATCAGAGCTAGAAAATCTGTAGCAACAGTCCCAGCAATCAGTGGCACAGACAATGCACGCTGGAATGGAACCAAGAGTGGAAAGAACATCATGTTTTACCGTCCCTTAAGATGTGCGGCACAGTAGTGTAATGGTTAACATAACACTATTATTGCTCCAGCAACATGGGTTCATTTCCCGCTGCTGTCTGTAAGGTTTTTGTACATTCTACCTGTGACTGCGTGGGTTTCCCCCAGGTGCTCCGGTTTCCTCCCACGTTCCAATGATATATATCTGGGTTAGTTGGTTAATTGGTCACGTGCGTGTAATTGCTCATTGGGCTGGAAGGGCCTGTTACGATGTGTATCTCTAAATAAAATAGGAACAAAGTTAACTAAATAGTCCATTGCACTTCATGTATTAAATTTATTCATTACTGGGGGTGAGGACAAGATCATAAAAGACATAGGAACAGAATTAGGCCATTTGGCCCATTGAGTCCAATCTGCCTATAAAAATCATGGCTGATTTATTATCCCTCTTGATCGCATTCTCCTGCCTTTTCTCTGTAACCTTTGACACCCTTACTAGTGTTCTCCACTTTAAATATGGCCAGTGGCTTGGCTTCCACAGCCTCCTTGCATGTTTGAGTTAGCTGAGTAGTTTGCGGGGTCACTCCTTAGAGCCAGCAGCTGTGATCTGGGACTGGGGTTGTACATGTGCCCGGAGCAGCTAAGAATGAGTCATCTTCTTCACTGAAGTATATTAATAAAGCACTTGGAGTTCCACACCAATTAGCTGTTGTTACCAGAAGCATGGAAGGCATCCTAACCAAGACCCAAAGCAACTTTTTCCATCCTCTATTGAAATATTTCTTGTAATGGGTTATTATCAGGGAGCCTTCAGAAGCAGAAAGCCTTGGCCAGACTAAGTAAGCACTGACTGGTGAATACAACCATAGTACTATTTTACGACTTGGAAATTTTCAAAGTCAAGGACAAAGAAGGAGCTGTACCCCACATCCCTCCGATATCTGACTTCAAGCAGTTTATCATCCAGTCTCATATAATATTGTGCTTTGCTGAGTTTATGGAGAAAATTTACCAGAATGTTGCCAGGAATAGGTGAAAAGTCGTTTATGCAGATAGACCAGATCATCTGGAAAAAGTCTTCCTTGGTGCATTAAGGTTAAAATAATTTACTTTTTTTTTCAAGATTAAGAGGTACGTTTAAGATCATAAAGCAATTAGATTCAACGAGACAAAACTGTTTCATTTATACTCAGCGGGCACCTTATTAGGGTACACCTGTGTATCTGCTCGTTAATGTGAATATCTAATCAGCCAATCATGTGACAGCAACTTAATGCACAAAAGCATGCAGGCATGGTCAAGAGGTTCAGTTGTTATTCAGACCAAACATCAGAATGTGGAAGAATTGTGATCTAAGTGATTTTGACCACGGAGTGATTGCTGGCACCTGACTGGAAGGATCTGCTGATATCTTGGGATTTGCATTCAAAACATTCTCTAAGATTTGCAAAGATACAAAAAAAATCCAGTGAATGGCAATTCTGTAGGCTAAAACAGCTTGTTAATGAGAGAGGTCAAAGAAGAATGGCCAGACTGGTTCACGGTGACAGGAAGGTGATAGTAACTCAAATAACTATGCATTATAACATTAGTGTACGGAAGAGCATACCTGAATACGCAACCATCAAACCATGAAGTGAATGGTCTACAGCAACAGAAGACCATTTATCTCCCGTACCTAATAAAGTGGTCACTGAGTGTGTTTTAGACTGTTGTGAAGGCGTTTCGGACCAATGATGGTTACGTGGCAGTTCTGAAAGTTGAAAGTAGGTTTTATTATTGGAGTATATATATGCCCCCACAAAGAACCCTGAGATTCATTTTCCTGCAGGCATAGTCAGGAAATCTAAAGAATAGTAACTTTAACAGGATCAATGAAAGATCAAATGGAGTGCAGAAGACAACAAACTGTGCAAATGCAAGTATAAGTAAATGGCAATAAATAATGAGAGCGTGAAATAACAAGATAAAGAGCCCTTAAAGTGAGATCATTGGTTGTGAGAGCATTTCAATAGATGAATGTAGTTATCCCCTTTTGTTCAAGAACCTGGTGGTTGAATCTATGAAGTTTATTCCATCCAAAGACAGCATCAATTCGCAGCTTGTAATGCAGTGAACTGGCTCATAAATCTTGAAGCAGGTCTTGTCACTGTTGCCAGCTTGCCTGGCCCCAACCCAATGCTTCCCCACAGGTATGCACAGTCTTTTTATTCCACTACACCGAGCATTGCCTTGTCTTGGTGAATTTAATTTCCATCTCAGCTCACCTTGTAGTTGCCCTTCGGTTATTGCTGCCTCAGGTCTGCCCTTTCCAAAACTCTGCCGTTGTAAATTCCCGTATTCACTTATTGCCTGCCCTTTGACCTTAAATCATCTGGTTACCCTGCTCCCATTTCTCAATCACTGACAAAGTCATCTCCAGCTGCTTGCTTGCATCGGTCACCGTCCATATTTCCCTGTATTCCTCTGAAGAAGGGCTTTCCTGCTTTCAGAAATTCTGGATGAGATAAGAAGAGAAGTCAGGCACTGAAGGAGTTACTGTTGTAACACACAAGGGACACAGGCTGCAGGACTGATGTAGAAGTAAATAGCCTGCTGTGTGGAACAGCTTGTTATCGCAAGCAGTGCGGGTGATATTTTAAAAGTAGAATGCAATGTGTATGATAAGCCACTTTTAAATTTATAAATTACTGTCACCTTTACTTTAAAAGGATGGAAATTGCCAAGAAAAGATTTTCTGATAGTCCTTCACCATAGCTGTGAGATAAAATGTCAGGAACAAGGCAATTCAGAGAGGCAGAAGAGGCAAGATGAGATGGTATGGAGTCAAATTTCCATCTGAAGCACCTTCAATTACTCCAAAAGACTGAGGTTTGGTAAAATACTGAAAGGCTTTTATTCGCTGTACAATACGACCTCCACAGTGAGTGTCTGCCCCTGGACTGAGGGGGAGGGGCAAGGCGAACACCTTTACACAGGACTCTGTGGGAGGAGCCACAGGGGCAGTCAGCAGAGGGCTGTGTCCAGACAGGTAACCGAGTTACAACATATATACATGGTTTACCACATTCACTCCTTTTTTTTTTAAAAAGAGTCCCGCAGGGTGAAGTGACTGACAATATTTACAAGAAGTATATTTACAGGTTAAGTCTATCAGGCGGTCAAGTCCGTCGCTGTGATCTACGTAGCACCGGCGATGGCGGTTGTGCTGGCTCTGGCCTGACTTCAGGTACCGGCACGTTAGGCGTCGGTAATCCCTCGTGCGTGTGCGTCGCGCCCGGTATGGGAGTGTGGTGTGGTGTCTGTATAGGGTTTGGGGTGCACGGTGTCTCGTAGGTACATACGTTGGTGGGTACGGGGTCAATAGTCACCACGGAGTGTTCAGGGTAGGGGCCCGGAGCTCCTGCGGGTGCCAGGTCGCGGATGGAGACCGTGTTCTCCCGCCCATCAGGTAAAACCACGTAGGCATACTGGGGGTTCGCATGAAGTAAGTGAACCCTCTCGACTATCGGGGAGTATTTATTGCTCCTCGCATGTTTCCGGAGCAGCACTGGCCCCGGGGACGTCAGCCAAGATGGTAGGGTGGTTCCAGTGGTCGATTTTCTGGGAAAAGAAAAGAGCTGCTCATGGGGGGTGGCATTGGTGGCTGTGCATAACAGGGAGCGGATGGAGTGGAGTGCCTCGGGAAGGACCTCCTGCCAGCGGGAGACCGGCAGTCCCTTTGACCTGAGGGCTAAGAGTGTGGCTTTCCACACTGTGCCATTCTCCTTCTCTACCTGTCCATTCCCCCGGGGATTATAGCTCGTGGTCCTACTGGTTGCAATTCCCCTAGCCAGTAGATATTGGCGCAGCTCTTCACTCATAAACGAGGACCCTCTGTCACTGTGGATATAGCATGGGTATCCGAACAGAGTGAAGAGCTTGCGCAGGGCTTTTATAACTGACGTGGTAGTGGTGTCGGGGCAGGGGATGGCGAAGGGGAACCACGAGTACTCGTCAATTACGTTAAGAAAGTACACATTGCGGTCGATGGAGGGAAGGGGGCCCTTAAAGTCAACACTCAGTCGCTCAAAGGGGCGGGTGGCCTTGATGAGTGGTGCCTTTTCGGGTTGGTAGAAGTGCGGTTTGCACTCTGCACAGACTTGGCAGTCCCTGGTCATTATCCTGATCGCCTCAAAGGAGTAAGGCAGGTTCCGGGCTTTCACGAAGTGGAAAAGCCGGTCGATCTGCGCGCTGGCGCATGTTCCCCGGGATAGGGCATTGGAGGGCTCGTTGAGCTTCCCAGGCCTGTATGTCATAGTTGTAGGTGGAGAGTTCAATTCTCCACCTCAGAATTTTATCATTTTTGATTTTGCTCCGCTGCTGATTATTAAACATGAATGTGACTGAGCGCTGGTCAGTTAGCAGGGTGAACCTTTTGCTGGCAAGATAGTGCCTCCAGTGCCTTATAGCTTCCACTATGGCCTGGGCCTCTTTCTCTACCGCAGAGTGCTGAATTTCAGGGCCTTGAAGGGTACGGGAGAAGAACACCACTGGTCTTCCTGCCTGGTTGAGGGTAGCAGCCTGCGCAAAGTCGGAGGCGTCACTCTCTACTTGGAAGGGAATGGCCTCATCCACCGCATGCATTGCTGCTTTGGCAATGTCCCCTTTTATGCGGTTGAAGGCCGCGTGGGCCTCGGCAGAGAGGGGGAAGGTGGTGGACTTGACCAGGGGGCGGGCCTTGTCTGCATAGTTACAGACCCATTGGGTGTAATATGAAAAGAAGCCCAGGCACCTTTTGAGGGCTCTGAGGGTATTGGGAAAAGGGAGTTCCAACAAGGGGCGCATACGGTCGGGGTCAGGGCCAATGACTCCATTCTCCACGACACACCCAAGGATAGCAAGTCGGGTGGTCCCAAATACACACTTGTCCTTGTTATAGGTGAGGTTGAAAGATTTGGCCACTTGGAGAAATTTTTGGAGGTTGTTGTCGTGATCCTGCTGGTCGTGACCGCAGGTGGTGATGTTATCCAGATATGGGAACGTGGCCTTCAGTTGGCACTGGTCCACCATCCGGTCCATTGCCCTCTGGAAGACAGATACACCATTCGTGACACCAAAGGGGACGCGCAGGAATTGATAAAGCCTGCCGTCCGCCTCAAAGACAGTGTAAGGGCGGTCCTCCCAGCGGATGGGGAGCTGATGGTAAGCGGATTTAGGTCTATGGTCGAGTACACCTTGTACTGTGCTATCTGATTGACCATATCCGCGATGCGGGGTAGAGGGTACGCGTCGAGCTGCGTGAACCTATTGATGGTCTGGCTATAGTCCACGACCATCCTATTCTTCTCCCTGTTCCGAACAACCATCACCTGCGCCCTCCAAGGACTTGTGCTTGCCTCAATGACCCCCTCCCTGAGCAGCCGCTGCACCTCCGACTTAATGAAACAATTGTACAGCGAATAAAATTGAAGCACCTTCAATTACTCCAAAAGACTGAGCTTTGGTAAAATACTGAGAGTTACAACATATATACATGGTTTACCACACCATCTCCAAGCAAAAATAGAGCCAGATGCCAGAGGGGCTCAGTAGGTTCTCTCAGTGTTTAGACAACGGCAGCTATACAGCTTCAGATGCAAGTCTCAACTGCTATTTCTCTCCCCCACCCCCCCAGCTTCAACTTCAATTTATTTTAATTTTATTTTTATTTAGAGAAACAAAACAGGCCCTTCTGGACCAATGAAAGCTGCTACATGGCTTTAGGGTAAGAGTTAAGTCATTTTGAGTGGATCTGAGGAAGACTTTCCACCCAGAGGGTGGCTGGAATCTGGAACACAATGCCTGATGGGGTGATGAAGGCAGGTACTCTCATAACACTTTAAGTATATAGACGAGCACTTGAATCACCAAGGCAACAGGCTAAGTGCTGGTAAGTGGGATGGTATTTGATGGTCAGGATGGACAAAGTGAGCCAAAGAGCCTGTTCTGTGCTGAATGATTCCACGATTCTGACTGATTCTCAAGTAATGGTGAGGATTCATTCATTGCCTCCTTCTGTAATAGTGATTCTGATTCTGATTTTGCACTGTGTGCTTTTAAAAGGTATTGTAGAAGATATTGAGTCAACCATATTCCTGGCAATTTCATCACAGAATTCTGTCTTCAAATCCCTCATTACTATGTGCATAATTCTAAATGAGAGATCCTAAGCGACACACACAAATTGCTGGAGAAACTCAGCAGGACAGGCAGCATCAATGGAAAAGATTAAACAGTTAACATTTTGGGCCAATACCCCTCTTCAGGACTGAGAGGGAAGGGGGGAGATGCCTGAATTAAAAGGTGAGGGTGGAGAGGAAAGAGACTAGCTGGAAGGCGATAGGTGAAGCCAGGTGGGTGGGAAAGGTCAAGGGCTGGAGAAGAAGGAATCTGATAGGAGAGGAGAGTGGACAATAGGAGAAAGGGAAGAAGGAGAGGACCAATTTGGAAATAATAGGCAGGTGAGAAGAAGTAAAAAATCAGTGTAGAATAGAGTGGTGGGGGGAGTTTTTGATGACTGGAAGGAGTAATCAATATTCATGCCATCAGGTTAGAAGGTATTCATTTGAAATATAAGGTGATTCTCCTTCACCCCGAGCGTGGCCTGTTTTTTTTTTCATCCTGCACACCACCCCACTCCAAATATACTTATCCACTATTCGATAGAAATGAGGGATTTGTAAATTAATATTTTGAATTTTTCAGTTTTTCTGCTTTCCACAGTTTAGTGTAAGACTGGCTTTGGGAACTCCTTCTCTTGATATGGATACCGTTATAAAGTCGTGGATGTAAACAGTGAATAAAATGTCAGGAGTGGGCCTCTTAATCTAGACTGTTACCATACGACAGAGGAGCAGAACCAGGCCGCTTGGCTACCTGAGGCTGCTCCACGATTCGATCATGGCTGTCTACCCACTTCAATTGTTTGCATGATTTGTGTTGTTTCTCTTTCCCTCCACATTGGGTGTTTAATTATTTTTTTAATTGGGTTCTTTTGGGTTTCTTGCCTTGTGGCTGCCTGTAAGCAGACAAGTCTCAAGCTTGTATAATTTATGCATTCTTTGATAATAAATGTACTTTGAACCTTTGAGTCTTTGATTTATTATCCCCCTCAACCCCACTCTCCTGCCTTTTTCCTGTCACCTAATCAAGAACCTATCACCTTACGCTTATAACGTGCCCAATTACTTGGCCTCCACTGCCTTTTGTGGCAGTGTATTCCATGAATTCACTATCCTCCATCTAAAGAAATTCCTCTTCATCTGTTCTTCTATTCCAAGGCTGATCCCTCTGTTGCTAGACTCTTCCACTATTGGAGACATCCTCACCCATCGTCTCCATGTCCACTCATATGTAGGCTTATCAATATTCAATCAATTTCAATGAGATTTTTGTCATGGTTCCGTTTGGTTGTTTCCCTTTAACACTCCTTTCTCCCTGATTATGCCCTAATTTCAGCCATTAGATTTCCAATTGCTGCTGGTTACTTAATTACAGTGCACCTGGTTTGCATCAGAGACTGTGAAATAAGCATGATGGCGTCACTACACAGGTTGCCAGTTTGTTGGTCTATTCTTGTGTGATGCTTGGTTTTCTCGTCTGCTTAGAACTGTTACTTCTAAGTTTAGTTCCAAGTTCTGCTCTAGTTTCAAGATGGTCCCTGTAGATCCCGTCTCCTTGTCAAGATTCCTCCGGTTTGCTGTTCTACGTTCACGTCTACGCCAGCATCCCCAACTCAGTCGACGTGCCGGTGTCCTGCACTTGGGTTCTCCTCAGTCGCCCCGTGCAACAATTTCCTCCACCCCCACCTCCCATTATTCTGATCTCCAGTAAGTACAAGCCCAGAGCTATCAAATACTCCACATATGTTAACCCTTTTATTCCCGGGATCATTCCCATAAGCCTCCTTTGCACCATCTAATACGGCATACCTTTACTTAGATATAAGGCCCAAAACGTTCTCCTGTTTCTGAGAAAATTTCAGTTCTTCAATTAGCTTATCACTTCACTTGAGTGATAATTTCTTTACTTTGTTATGTGGTAACATTAATTGGACAATATTTGGATTCTATTATTCTTTTGACCATAAGATCAGAAGACGTAGGAACAGAATTAGGCCATTCGGCCCATTGAGTCTGCTCCGCAATTCGATCGTGGCTGATTTATTATCCCTTTCAACTCCATTCTCCTGCCATCTCCCTATAACCTTTGATGCCCTTACTAATCAAGAACCTACCAGTCTCCGCTTTAAATATACCCAGTGACTTGGCATCTACAGCCATCTGTGCAAATGAATTCCTCATAACCACCATCCTGTGGCTAAAGAAATTCCTCCTTACCTCTGTTCTAAAGGGATGTCCTTGTATTATGAGGCCATGCCCTCCAATCCTTGACAACTGATTGGTGTAAGAATATGTGTTACTTTAAAATTATTCCTTTTTTTTTGGATGTGGGCACCAACTGGCAAAGCAGCTTTTCTCGATTAATTGTAGCTGCCTCATGGAAGTCACAGTGTGCCACAATCTTGTACTGACTCACAGCTTGTACAGATGGTCCTCACAGTACTGAAGGTAGAAGAAAGACTGTGGATGCTGCCTGACCTGCTGAGTTTCTCCAGTGATATTTGTACATGCTTACAGTACAGTCAGAGATGGAGGTTCAGTACTTAAACTGAACAATTCCATTTTCCCCCCTCTGGTTTGGCGGAGAAATTGCATGTGGTGACACAGTTCTTCTAGGTCATAGAGGCTGCAAGCTTGAGAGATGTTTTTTTCTGAAGAAATTTTCATGTGTGTCATATTAAATCCTGAAGGACCAGATTTTGGGGATATTTAAAACAGAGGTTGATAGGTTTTTGAGTGTCAAAGGTTACAGGAAGAAGAGAGGAGAATTGGGTGGAGAGGAATAGTAAATCAACCATGATAGGGTGAATGGCCTCAATCTGCTCCTGTGTTTTATGGTCTTATTTTAAAACAATTATGCAGTTTTCCTGCGATTTTCCCATTTCAGTCTGCAAATATCAAGGCTGAGTGACTTCCATTTTTCACTTTGTCTTGCGAGTAATTTGAATTCATAGGCCGTGGTTGGTTAGCCGTAGATGGTAACCACCGTACTAATACACTTCTGTCCATAGATGCCTGGCAGAGCATTCACCCTGACGCTCATATGGAACCCAGAAGAAGGCAGTTAAAACAACATACATGAAATGCTGAAGAATTTCAGCACCAATGGAGAGGAATGGAGTCCTACCTGACCTGCTGAGTTTCTCCAGAATTTTGTACGTGTTGCTGTGGATTTCCAGCATCTGCAGAATCTCTCATGTTTCCAATTTGAAAATGTCAAATGGGAACAAGGCGAAACGGGTGGTTGTTCTGTTTTAATTCTTCTTTGGCTTCTCTAACAGGACTAAGAAGGCCGAACTGGCCTGCTTTTTGAACTGCTGCCTGTTCCTTCTGGTGAAAGGAATGTAGTTGTTGTAGAAGTAGTAGAGTGATCACTCAGGTCGAGTGTGATGTTCTTCTAAGGGTTTATCTATTGGTGGGTGGCTGTAGACACCAATCCAGTATCACCACAGGACTTAATCCGGGATGTAATGGTGGATTACATTAATGGAGAATGCATGCTAATTACTTGGCTTAACTTGGGGATGTTGATGCACAGGCAGCCATCGCACTGTCCATTGGCATGGAGAGCGAGATGACTGCAGACCCTTCACTACTGCAACCATCCTTCACCTTCACTACCATTGTGATGTGTCTTCATCTTCCACCAGCTCTACCACTGAGGTCTTGCTGAAAGTACTCCCACAGATTACTGGTTTGGGAGTCCCAGATTTACGCCCAGCAATAATGAAGGAACTGTGGTGTATTACAGGCTCAGCATAGTATGAAACTTGAGAATTGATGAAGATCCCTACCACCAATCCTACAATCTCTTTAACCCACCTACCATCAGGGAGAAGGTACACAAGCATCAGGACTGGGTAACAGCTTCTTCCCCCAGGTTGTGAGTCAAATGAGTACCCTGCCATCACTGAGGTCTCGTCACTAGGACAGTGAGCTGCTCACTGTTTACTGGATTACCTTTGCTGCACACTTAGCATGCATTTTGAATTATATTTTTTTAAACTTATGGTAATATTTTGTTGCATGTGCTTTGTGTGGTAGATGTATTTTGGATGTACTGTGGTCTGGAAGATCGTTGTTTTATTTGCTTGTATATTTGTACAATCAGATGACAATAAACTTGAACTTGAAGTTGAGAGAAAATTACAGATGGTGAAAATCCCATGTTGGTTTCTGCTTGTCAGCCTTGGTGATAGAAGCTGTGGTTTGCAATGTGTTGTTGGATTAGAGTAGCAGAATAAGTACGGTGCATTTTGCAGTTGTGTGGTGTAGGGCATGAAGATTTCGACTGGTAAGCAGCAGTTCCAATCAAATAGGATGGTTTCAGGACAATGAGGAACTCCTGCTGTGATGTATAGGGCTGGGATGATTGATCTCTAATGACCACAAGCATCTCAAGACATGACTCTAACTAACCACCAGTGTATTTTCCTTAACTTTTTGTGTAATTGAGATCTTCAGATTTACTGAGTTTACCTCAATCTGTTAATCATGTACCTGTGCTATTCCTGAGGCGTCACTCTTCTGGAAGTTGGTTATACATTCCTGGTTTTCTGTGGCAGCTTAAATTATCTATATCAGAATCAGATTTATTACCACGATTTATGTGACATGAAAGTTACTGCTGTGCCGCAGCTATACAGTGCAAAGACATAAAATGACTGTAAATTACAAAGATAAATAAATAATGCAAAATAAAAAGGAATAACAAAGTATTGATCATGGGTTCATGGATCGTTCAGATTTAAGGGCAGTGTGGAAGTTAGAGGCAAAGTTGAAGAAATTGACGAGGTCAGCGTGGGTATAACTGGCATTTGCATGGTCCTTTTAAGATTCATGATTGAAGTTTATTTATCATGCATGCTTTGAAACATACAGTGAAATGCATTGTTAACAACCAGAACACCGAAGGGTGTGCTGGGGGCAGCATGGGGGAAGAAGCCGAATTGTTGAGTGTGGGTCTTGAGACTCCTGTACCACCTCCCCAATGGTAGTAATGAGAAGAGGGCATATCCTGCACAGTGAGGGTCCTTAATGATGGATGCTGCCTTCTTGAGGCACTGCCTCTTGAATATGTCCTTGGCCTGTGATGGAGCTGAGAAGGTAAACAATCCTCTGCAGCCTCTTGTGACCCGATGCATTGGATCCTCCATACCCAGCTGTGATGCAACCAGTCAGACTGCTCTCCACTGTACATGTATATAAATTTATGAGTCTTTAGTGATGCACCAGATCTCTTTAAACTCCTAATGAAGTTGAGCCATCTTCGTGATTGTATCAATAAGTTGGGCCCAAGATGAATCCTCCTTATCCTTGATTATACAAGTTAATATTTGCCAAGCTTTTGGGAGTGCTCATCCTAATCCTGTACTTGTGATGTGGTCCGGTTTTGTTCAACAATGCTCCCAGAAAACACTTTGGGATGTCTTATTATTTGATATGTATTTGGCATCAGAAGGTGTGGTGCCACTTGTGGGCTGCCCCTAGCACACCCTTGGGTGTTTTGGTTGTTAACAATGCATTTCACTGTATATTTCAATGTACGCATGGTAAATAAATTTGAATCATGGATCTTAAAAGGACCATGCAAATTCCAGTTATACTGTTGCTGACCTCGTCAATTTCTTCAACTTTTCCACGCTGCCCTTAAATTCACTTGGTCCATACCTAACACCTCTCTTCGCTTTCTTGATCTCTCTGTCTCCATCTCTGGAGACAAACTGTCTATAGACACCTTTTTATAAACCTACCGATTCCCACAGCTTTCTTGACTTGTATCTTTTCCCACCCTGTCTCCTGTAAAAATGCTATTCCATTTTCTGATATGTCACTCTTCTTTCTTCCCCCATCACTGGGTTCAAGCCTGTGAAATCCAAAGACTGTGGGAAATATTTCATCAGAAGCACAGCAGCAGTTCAAGATGAGTTTAAGCAGTTCAAGGCTCACCATTACCCAATCAAAGGCACTTAGGGATGACCTTAAGACACAAGAGCAGAAAGAGGCCTATCAAGTCTTCACCACCATTCCATCACGGCCTATTTATTATTTCCTGCCCTCTCCCTGTACCTTTGTCTTTACTAATCAAGAAAGTATCAACCTCCACTTTAAATATACCCAGTGGCTTGGCCTTCACAGTTGTCTGTGGCAATGAATTCCAAAGATGCATCACAATTCGGTTAAAGAAATTCCTCCTCATCTCTGTTATAAAGTGACATCCTTCTATTCTGAGGCTGTGCCCTCTAGTCCTAGACTCCCCCACTATAGGAAACATGCTCTATCTAGACATTTCAATATTTGATAAGTTTCAATGAGATCCCCCTTCTTTCTTCCAGACTTCAGCATGTACAGGCCCAGAGTCATCAAAGACTCCTCATTCCTGGATTCATTCTCGTGAACTTCCTCTGGACCCTCTCCAATGCCAGTATGTCCTTTCTTAGCTAAGACATGATGAGCAATCTACTATACTCAATGATTAGCTTCAAGCAATCGATTTTGTCGAATTCAAACTAGTCCGTGTTTACATCGGTAAATTGGTTTATTGTCACGTACTGAGATATAATGAAAAACTTGTCTTGCATACAGATCAGTTCATTACAACAGTGCTTTGAGATAGTACAAGGTAAACAGCAATTGTGAAGAAAAAGCATTACAGTTACGGAGTAAGACACTAAGTTGTAAGGTCATAACAAGGTAGATTGTAAGGTCAAGAGTCCATTGTAGCTGGCTGCATCACTGTCTGGTATGGAGGGGTTACTGCACAGAATTGAAACAAGCTGCAGAGAGTTGTAAACTTAGTCAGCTCCATCGTGGGCACTAGCCTCCATAGTATCCAAGACATCTTCAAGGAGTGATTCCTCAAAAAGGCGGTGTCCATCATTAAGGACCCCCATCACCCAGGTCATGCTTCGTTCTCATTGCCACCATCACGTAGGAGGTACAGAAGCCTGAAGGCACACACTCAATGATTCGGAAACAGCTTCTTCCCCTCTGCTATCCGATTTCTGAATGGACATTAACCCCATGAACACTATCTCACTACTTTTTTATTTCTATTTTTGCACTACTTGTTTAATTTGACTATTTAATATATACAGCTACTATAATTCACAATTTTTTTCTATTATTATGTATTGCATTGTACTGTTTACAACATATGCCAGTGATATTATATCTGATTCTGCTTTATCATACTAAGGAACCACTCAACCGTCTTCTAAAACAACAGGACGGTAGCTGTCGTTATCGTACTAGGAAACTGTCAATAGTTAACAGTGTTCAATGGTGGGATAGAAGCTGTCCAGGAGGTTGGTGTATATGCTTTCAGGCTCTTTGCAAAAGTTTTGTGGTCATCACCTGACCTTTTTTCAGCCAGCCCAATTGGTTATCATTTGCTTCATCATTTTCAACAGGTGTAGTGACAATATGGAAAGTTTTTTTCATCATAGAAAATACAACAAAGATTAAATTTTATTACCTATTCCTGACATCATTTTAGACAGCAAAATAATGAACACGATGCTTATTCTGAAGATTCAATGTTTTGTGCTTTTATGTGTCCCAGAATAAAAATTGTAGCTTCAAGAATTGCTTAGAGCATGGCGTTGATGCATTGATATTGAAAGCCAGAAAATAAAGGTTTGGAAACAGTTTAATTTCCATAATCCACTTGGAGTATCGGTTAAAGTTTAACAAATATTAAACTTCAATTACCATAGAAATTTAATGTACTCTGATAGTTTATCAGTTGGTTATATATTGGAAATGTGCTGAAATAGAATTTGAACTTGTAGCTGAAAGGTTTTCATAAGCTGGTCTCTGACAGCAATTCATTATCATTAATTGTAGGTTGTAGAATAAACTTGCATTTATAGAGTGCAATTCATATGCTCAGTAATTGACAAGAATGAAACAAAGCCTTTGGTTGCTTTAGTATTAATAATGGTTGCTTGTAGAATGGGAAATGCACCAAAATGAAAGTACGTAAATATATGTAAATATTTTATACGTAATAAAAATATATAAAATATATTGACATTAAATAATGGTGCAGAGATGATTTATTACAGATAATATTTTTATTTTGTATTATTTTCTGTCCAATTAATTACCTTTTAAGTCTGGTTCCTGGTAGGTGATATAGCAGTGGTTTCTAGTCTTTGCAATATCGAAGGAGTTTGCAAAGATTGATGCTGAAAGTAAAGCGACTAGGCATCAGATATGTATATTGAGGTAAATACCTCGACATCATACTGAAATTCAACCCTTGGAAATTCCATAACAAGTCGACAATTTACACAGCTTGAAACCATCTCAAGTCTTCAGGTGCACAATATGACCAATATGACCATTCATGCACCAATATGAGAACAACAAAAGCAGACCTTGTGTTCAGACAACACACACACAATGATGAAGGAACTCTGCAAGCCAGGCAGCATCTATGGAAAGAGTAAACAGTCGATGTCTCGGGCTGAGACTCTTCCTCAGGACTGAGTATGGGTGCTAGAGTAGCGGAGCAGTTAGCATGATGTTATTACAGCTTGGGCATTGGAGTTCAGAGTTCAATTCTAGCAATGACTGCAAGAAGTTTGTACGTTCTCCCCGTGACTATGTGGGTCTCCTCCAGGTGCTCCTGTTTCCTTCCACAGTCCAAAGACTTACCAATTGGTCGGTTAATTTGTCATTGTAAACTGTGTTGTGATACGGCTACTGCTGAGCAGGTGGGTTGCTGGTGCTGTGGCTCATTGGGCTGGAAGGGCCTGTTCTGTACTGTATCTCCAAATAAAATATATTGATTGATTGAATTAAATTTAACAGTTTTCAAAGGACTATAGAGGACAGGGACTGGGAGTTAGGTTGGGATCATTTTTATTCCGTTGTAATCACTGTTCCTGTCTGATATCATCATCTTAAGTGGATCAGACCTTAGGCTTGCAGTAGATGAGAAATTAAATTCCTAGCCCTAGAAGATTTTTTTCTAAAAATATATTGATATCATATTGAGTATGTACTACTGGGATTGTTTTCAAACACTGCACCAGGTAATTCAATATATTCGAAGTACATATTTTATCTAAGTATATGTACTGAATACAACTCTGAGATTCGTTCTTTCACAGACAGCCATGAAACAAAGACGCACCATGGAACTTGCTCAAGAAAATATTAAACACCCAATGCACAAAAAAAGACCAAACCTTGCCAATAACAAAAAGCAAGCAAACAACACGTAGAATATCAAATATCAAACCAGTGGTGCAGTAGTATTCAGTTTAGTTCAGTTCATGGCCATGCCACTAGTCCACTGCTGGCCACAGCACTGTTCTTCACAATGGAGCCCCAGTCTGCTCAAAAACAGCAAAAAAAAACAACCAGAATCCAGGAACACAAAATCCTCCCAAAACAAGTCCACAGCCTTGCTGATCAATTTTTGCAACTTGGATCCCAAGACTCTGGCACTTTCCTCTGACAGCAGAGGGAGAGGAAGACCGGTCAAATGCAGGCAGACAGCACCAAACGCCCACCCATCCTCTGCTCTCGTCCTCGTTGACCTTCAACCTCGCTTGACACCTTAATTGGAGTGAGGCAATGGAGTCAATCATGGGTTCAGACCCTCGCTTACAGTAGTGTTATTATTTACAAAGTTCAAAATATATTTGTTATCAAAGTATGTGTAAGTTATACAACCTTGAGATTCGTCTATTTTCAGGCAGCCACAAAACAAGAAACTCCAAAGAGCCTTATTAAAAAAAGAAAGACCAACACCCACTGCACATAGAAAGAGGTTAAAATAAACACGTAAACCATGCAAACAATAGAAGCAAGCAACAGCATTCCGAACCAAATTGAGTCCATCGACCTGAATCCCGGAACAGTTGGAGCAGGCCCAAAGCCTTGGTCTCAGTTCATCACCGCGCACCTTGCAGCACAAATCGCATAGCAGCTGGAGCAGCCTTGCAGCCTCAGTGCCACAGAGAGAGGATTGATCATGTGGAAGACTGAGCGGAATTGGCCCAACCCTCACCTCTGATCCCGACAGCCTGCCCTTTCAGTCTATCCAGGCCAGCATTTACAATCCAGTAATGCCCAGTGGTGTCCGGATCTTGGATTCAGGCCTGGAAAGGTGTTTCACCTCCTTTAGAGATTAGAAGTGATGTAGAAGAAACAGAGAAGGTACTATGATACTCAAAGTGAATAGAGTTTCAATTCGGTAAAGAAGAACTTTGAGCAAACCCAGGTCCAAAATTATTTACAACACCAATACTTAGAAACCTTTGAAATTATTCATATCAAGTATAATTCTTGTCTGCTGTTTGAAATCATCACAATTCTATTCATACGACATAATAAATGACTTGTAAATACTGAGGATTGAACACGGGGGTGGGATAAGGGCTTCATACATCAGGTACGTCCCCAGTTAATACTGAATTGGAGTTTAAATGTAAAGCAAGAACATCTTCCGCTGTCCATCTCCCAGTTAGCCAAGTGCTGCTAATTATCACGGTTCCTCATGGTGCGATGTAGCTCAGTAGTTATGTGTGTGTGTGTGTGTGTGTGTGTGTATTGTGCATGCGAGGGCTGCTGGATCCAATCTCTGATACCTCCAGTCAAGCTATTAAAGATTTCATTATAACTGTTAATGGATATGAAAACTCGCAATCTGATTTATCAAACATATTTACCACAACAGCTGTCTCGTACTTGGTGCTACACAATAGATTCCCATTGGGGTCTGTATCTTAAATCCAAAGCACTTTAATGGTTTGTATTTGACTGAAGGTTGGAGACCAGTCTAGTAGTCAATTGTGCACAGCAGATGAGCTGAATGAAAGAGAAACTCAAAAGATGGGAATTATATTATACCTGTTCAGAACATCCTGGTTTATAGGCAATTAAGTACTTCAGAATCCATTACTACTCTTTGAATAATGCCATAGATATTTTCTTCCTCATCCTACAAAGCTGTAGGGGCTTCAGTTTAGCTACTAAAACACAGCATCTTCAATTATCCAGGATCAAGTATCTGCCAAATTATCTAAGTGTGTCCTGGTGTAAAGATTATCATTTCAGCTCAAGAGGTACTATTCATCTGATCTGATGTGAGGTTGGTACTAAAGGAACTAAAATGAGAGCTTTACAAAGTTTTCTGTCAGACTGATCAGATATGTATAGTACTGAGGGAGCCATAAGAAGCCATAAACTTCAGCTTATTCAAAACTCAGTAGCCTGTATTGTCCCAATAGCCCATTATTTGCTTAATTCATGTTTTATATTATGTACCATAACTTCTTTGCTCTTCCTTTCTGTGCCCCAGCAAATGAAGCCAGGCTTCTATAAGCCACTGTAATTACCATATCTACCTGTACGTCTGCCCTCTGAGTTCCTAGGACATGCACAGCAAGGTTGCACTGTTTTGCAGTACATCTACATTCAGTGGCCAATTTATTAGGTACCGCTTTGTAACGTGGGAGAACAGGCTCGAGGATCCAATGAATGAAGCGAGGCACGGATTTAAAAATGGGTGTGTGAAACACTAAATTGGGCATCTAGCTAAACAAGTATTCATCTGAGCTACCCGTACCCGCTACACCATACATTCAGTTACCCTTTAAATGAACAGATACTCTGCTGAACTTCCCCGATTTATAAAACCCAATAAGGAAGTATTTTACGAACGGATACTTTATGTCTGCAATGCTCTTTCTCAATGGTCCTTCAGTGCCGGTCGCAAATTCAGCCTGAAGTTGGGCCCTGTGAGTGGCAAGAAAGAAAGGGGGAGAACCCTCTGCATGTGCTATCTTTTATACCCCCAAGGTGCCCAGGATGAGATGGGCTCCATTACGCCCATAAGCCAACCAATGGGAAAAGAACATTCGCAACTCTAAATGAACCAGTTGACACGATGGAAGCGGCTTTCCAAACAGAATAAACTACATCCTCCAAAGGACACTCTTCTACCTAATAAAGTGGCCGCAGAGTGTACGTTTGTGGCTTTCTGCTGCTGTAGCCCATCCACTTCAAGGTTCAACATGTTGTGTGTTCAGAGATGCTCTTCTGCACACCGCTGTTGTAGCACATGGTTATTTGAGTTACTGTCACCTTCCTGTCAGCTTGAATCACTCTGACCATTCTCCTCTGACTTCTCTCACTAACAAGGCATTTTTGGTCACAGAACTGTAGTTCACTGGATAACATTTTGTTTTTCGCACCTTTCTCTGTAAACTCTGGAGACTGTTGTGCATGGAAGTCTCAGCAGTTCCTGAGATACTCAAACTACACCGTCTGGCACCAATAGTCAAAGTCACTTAGATCACATTTCTTCCCCGATTCTGACGTTTGGTCGAAGTAACAACAGAACCACTTGACCACATCTGCATGCTTTTGTGCACTGAATTGCTGCCACATGATCGGTTGATTAGATATATGCATTAACGAGCACGTGTACAGGTGTACCTAATAAAGTGGCCACTGAGGGTATTTTAAACATTTCATCCTCATGTAAGAAACCTTGCTGTGCCTCACTGCTCCCTATCTCTGTAATATATCTCAGCCCCACAATTCTCCAGGGTGCCTGAGCTCCACCAAATCTGATCTCTTGCTCATCTCCTCTTGACCACAGGGCATCGTACCTTTTCCTATAACGGTCCCAAGTTTGAAAAGTATTTATGTAAATATGTAGGCCTTCAACTCCCTACTACCTAAAGAAATTGCAAGGAAATGTGAGCACAGCATAGACCATCACTCAAGTCAACCTCCATTCCATTGATTCCATCTATACATTTCTCTGCCTTGGGAAAGCAGCCAACATAATGAAGTTCTCTGGTCAAACTCATGCCTCCTCTCTCCAGTTGGGCAAAAGATACAAAAGCTTGAAAGCCCATTGCACTAGACTTGAGGACAGCTTCTATCCTGCCATTTATCATTCTGTCACAGCCAGGGGTTGTTAAAAAAAGAAAACATTTTTCAGTTAGTATGTGGATTGTATTTTCTTAGTGTAGTCTTGTGGGCACACACTGTTCCTTGGATTGTTTGCCTTATATGTCTAATTGTTTGTCCTTGGACTGGCTCTGGGTTTTTCACTTTGTGTGTCTCATTTAGTATCATGGGGATTGTTAAGCTCTCTTTGTATTTATCATTTTTATTCAATTTGGGATAAATAAATTAGCTCAGAATTTTCAATGTCTTGCATTGTAGTTGTTGCCTTCGGGGGTTATTGCTTCATTTGGATACAGGGGCTGTCTGATTGGTGCTATACGCTCCAGGGTGTATTCTGGGGGGTGGGGGGGCAGGCCTGCTTGCTGGGTCATTGTGGATCCTTTTCTGGTGAAACTGACTTGAGTTCTTCAATATATCATGAGTGATTTTAGTTCTTCAAGATTCTGTCTGGTTTGCTTGAGTTCCCATTAGTTTATGCTGGTTAATTTCAGTAATAAATCTTTTGTTTGAATTGCCGAAGTCTCTGTGATTCCCGCACCTCAGCTGTTTCATCAGTGACCCTCCTTCCGTCATAAAGTCCAATGTGTGGATGCTCACAGACGAATGCACAATGTTCTGCACCATTCAGGACTCCTCGGATAGTGGAGCATTTCATACCCAAATGCAGCAGGACCTGGACAATATCCAGGCCTGGGCTGACAAGTGACAAGTAACATTCGAGCCACGCAAGCGCCAGGCAATGACCATCTCCAACAAGAGAGGTTCTCACTATCTTCCCTTGACATTCAGTGGCATCACCATGACTGAATCCCCTACTATTAACATCCTGGGGGTTTCCATTGACAGGAAACCAGACATCCCACCTCTCCCAGAAGTTCGGGAGTCTTCTGCATATGAATAGTGGCTCCCTGATGCCTGCAAATTATATACAATATCACGGAAATCAATTTTTTTGCGAGCGAGAGAAAGCAAGAGAGAGCGCGAGAGTGACCACGAGAGAGAGAGAGAGAGCCCGAGCGAGAGACAGCGCGAGAGCGAGCGAGAGAGCGAAAGACAGCAAGCAAGAGAGAAAGCAAGTGAGAGCGCGAGCAAGACCGCGCCATGGCAGAGTGTTCCAAAAAAATATATAAAACGTACGTCACCCCAGACTACAGTAAAGTGTACCCCTGCCTAATAGAGTCAAAATAATGACAGTGTTGCTTGCTACACTGTTTGCAACAGTGACTTTTCTATTGCCCATGGTGGGTTAAAATGTAAAAGACGTGTTGAGGTGAGTTTAACAGGTGTCATTCGTTCATTAGCATAGCTAACGTTATTTAAACTAGCTGGCCAGCTGCTAAGGAGCTACTCTATTGCAGACATCTCACCTCTCCTGGAAGTCTCCCGCAAATTGATGGTGCTACCTCCCTGAAATGAGTTTTTGCAGGGTGGGATGTCTGGGAAACTGAATTGGTCTAGCCATATAAACACCATGGCTACTAGAGCAGGTCAAAGGCTAGGAACCCTGCAGCATGTAACTCACCTCCTGACTCCCTAAAGGCTGTCCACCATCTACAAGGCTCAGGTCAGGAGTGTAATGGAACACTCGCTACTGGCCTGGATGAGTGCAGCTCCATCAACACTCAACAAGCTTGACACCGTCCCGTACAAGGCAGCCCACTTGATTGGTACACATTCCACAAGCATCCAATCCCCCCACCATTGATGAACAGTGTGTACTATCTGCAAGACGCACTGCAACAACACACCAAAGTTCCTAAGGCAGCACCTTCCGGACCCACGACCATCTAGAAGGACAAGAACAGCAGATACCTGGGAACACCACCACTTGGAAATTTTCCTCCAAGTCACTCACCATCCTGACTTGGAAATATATCGCTATTCCTTCATTGTCGCTGGGTCAAAATCATGGAATTCCCTCCCTAACAGCACTGTGGGTGTACCTACACCTCAGGGACTGCAGTGGTTCAAGAAGGCAGCTCATCACGACCTTCTCAAGGGCAACCAGGGATGGACAATAAATGCTGGTTTAGCTGGAGATGCCCATATCCCGTAAATAGATAAATTTTAAAAAACTTGAGTTTACTAGTGACCTGACATATTCTCTTGAATGGACCTCTCGTATGTTAAAAAATGAACACTTGATCGCCAGTCCACCACTTGACTGCCCTTTCATTTTCTTTGCCTATCTGCACTATGCACTCTCTATAGCTGCAAGATTATATTTTGCACTTGGTTTTTCTTATTACTACCTAAATGTAATTTATATATTGCTTAATCTGCTGGGATGGCACGCAAATAAAGGTTTTCACGGTATCCCAGTACACACGACAAAAATAAACTAATAGCAACTCTCTGAGAGTCTACCCATTTTGGTTACTTGTATTCCATCAAATGCCCAAGGGAGTTTCACCATGACACAGTGGAATATAACTTATCCGCTTCATTTATTTATCACATGAACTTCAAAACATTCAATGAAATGTTAGCACAAGAAATTCTGCGGATGCTGTAAATCCAGAGTCACACATACAAAATGCTGGAGGAACTCAGCAGGCCAGGCACCATCTATGGAAATGAATAGATAATCAATGTTTCTGGACTGAGAAGGAAGGGGGAAGACGCCAGAATTAAAAGGTTGGAGGAGGGGAAGCAGTCAAGCTGGTAGGTGATAGGTGAAGCCAGGTGGGTGGAAAAGGTCAAGGGCTGAAGAGGAAGGAATCTGATAGGAGAGGAGTGTAGACCATAGGAGAAAGGGCTCAGTAAAATGTGTTGTTTGTGTTAACAACCAACAAAATCTAAGGATGTGCTGGGGGCAGCCTGCAAGTGTCACTACATTTTCCAATGCCTACATAGCATGGCCACAATATTTGGTAGAACATCACAAACAACACAACAGCATCAAAACAATGAGAGAAAATAAGCTTCTTTCCTCCATCCCAGAAATACCCACAAGCTCACACACAGAGATAGGCCTCTAATCCAGGACAGGCCGCCTCTGAGCCTCCAGCCTCCAGCCTCCAATGTACTCACAGAGGTTGGGTTTCCGACATGCCCAGTGGGCTTGCAGACCCAGGGCTTTGAACATCAAGGCTCAACTTACTTGATTTTTAAAAAATTCTCTTTCTGGATTTAGATGTTAAACAGTTATTGCCCCTTCCCAATTGCTCTCAAGGATGGTTCTCATTTCTTGAACAACTGCAGCCCTTCTACCGGAAGAACTTCCACCTGTCCATGTGTAACTGGGTGTGAAGCACCAGAATGTAGACACAGTGATGAGAAAGCATCAGCAGTTTCTAATCCAAACCTGGAAGATACATAATGTGGAGAGAACCTCAGGTGATGGTGTCCCCTTGGATCTGAGGACATTCTTTGTCCTTGGAAAACTTGTGAGCAATTTTGAGTTCCATTCTACGGAAAGATGTGCTGGCCCTAGAGAGGGTCCACAGGAGGTTCACGAAAAAGATCCTGGGAATGAAAGGCTTAACAAATGAATATTGTATGGTTCTGGACCTATACTCAATGGAGCTCTTAAGGATTGGGGGAAATCTCATCGAAACCTACTGAACAATGAAAGACTGAATAGAGTGGATATGGAAAGATGTCTCCAACAGCAGGAGTCAGAATAAGGAGATGTGCCTTTAAAATTGAGATGAGGAGGAATTTCTTCAGCCAGAGGGTTGTGAATGTTTGGAATTTGTTGCCATGGGGGCCATAGAGGGCAAGACTCTGTGAATTTAAGACAGGGATTGTCATAATCTTAATTGTTAAGGGGGTTAAGAATTATAAGATTGGAGAATGGGGTTAAGCAATATAATTACCTATGGTTGAATGGTGGAGCAGACTTGACGGGCTGAATGGTCTAATTCTGTTCCTATATCTGATTGTCTTGTGGAGAATTTAAGGTTTGAGGAGAAGTTGATGGTGAAGTCAGTTCAGTTTTAGTTTAGGAATGACAAGTTCTTGTTATCTTCGAGGTTTGAAAGAGGTTAATTTTCTAAATGTCATTAGTTTCCAAATTACGTTTAGTGTTCTGGGAAATTTAAACTTTCACCAATCTGCTGGATTACGATGTTGGCTCTGCTCAGTCCTCATGATATTTATTGTTCATGATGTTGAGTAAAGCAATCAGATCAGAGCAGGATAATCACCGTGTGGCACCTTAACAAGCAGGAAATGAGTCTGCTGAATCTTTAAAGAAGGGAACAGTTGTTTAATCTGAATACAGTGATTGAAAATTCAAATCTGCGTCTCTTGAAATCTTCTTCATAGAGAGATTACCAACATCCAAGGCCTACGGGCCAAATGGCGTCAGAACAATCTGTGAAATTCCTTTGAAAACAAAGGTGGTGGAAAAGCAGACATTACCAACATATTCCAAGAAAATAGAGTTTTCCCTCTTTTTGGTGCAATAACGGGATGATGAAAAACACCCCCTTAAGCCTTCCACATAAAGCAAAAGCCATTTTAACAGTTGTGAGATGACCGGAGCACAGCGATCCGGAGGTAGAAGCCAGAAGGTCAAAGGCCAAATGAGTCAATTGGGCCACGGTCACTGGGGTTGGATATCTGAGTGAGTCAGGAATACGCAGCCGAAAGGTTAAACCCATAACGAGCTGTGAGGTAAAGTCTGATGTTGGAGGCCAATCTGAGAATCCGAGGCCAATGGCTGGAGGCCCAGAGGTGTGTGTGTGTGTGTGTGTGAAGGTAGGTGGCTGAAAAGGAAGGTGAGAAAGGAGTTTGTTGTGCTGTTGTTGTCTTGTTTTGTTATTGTTGTTGCTTGTGTTGCTTTCCTGAACATTGTGGGCATGCTATGTTGGCAGTGGAATGTGTAGTGACATATACAGGCTGACCCCACCACACCCATGGCTGTGTTGGATGTTCACACAAATGACACATTTTGCTGTATATTTCGACGTACTGTACCTGTAATAAATAAATCTGAATCTAATTCAACTTTAAATTCAAGTTAATTGTCATTCAACATACACACAAATAACGTCAAACGAAACAACATTCCTCCAGACCAAGGTGTACAGCACAGTACTTAAATTAACAAATAATAAGGTGCACGTACTTCGTGTTCTTAATATCCAGCAGTGTTTTGCGATCATAACAAAAGGACAAACAATAACACCATTAGTTGGAGACGGAGCAACACCATCTTGTTCCTAGTTTCCTTTACTGCACATCCAAAATCATGTTCTTACGTAGAATGTGTTTGCTTACAAGTCAACACCACTAAAGATCTTGCATTTGCCATTGCTGCCATGAACCTCAGAAAGGGCGTCAGGTCCTCAAAGAATTCTCAAGCAAACAGAGCATTGATTAGACTGCACTGTACAGTTCTGATGTGGTAGCAATAGCGAGACAGTACAGAAGAAATTCAGGATGTTGCAAGGAATGGAGGGCTGTAGCTTTGAGGAAAGATTGGATAGGTTGGAAGATCTTACAGAGGTTTACAGAAATGAGGGTCAGAGATAAGATAGAGAGCCACAATCTTTTTCTCAGGACAGGGGAGTCTGGGAGTAGAGGGTCTGGGTTTAAAGTGAGAGGGGAGAGATTTAGAGGAGATGCAAGTGCGGTGGATGTCTGGAACAAGGGTGACGTGGTAGCTTCGGAGTTGGCACAATCACATTACAGAGCCAGCAGTACTGATTGGCGTTTGATTTCTGCCACTGTCTGTAAGGAGTTTGTTCAATTTCCCCTGGTGGCATGAGTTTCCTCTAGGTGCTCCGGTTTCCTTCCACTTTCCACAGGTGTACAGGTTAGGGTTCATGAGTTGCAGGCATGCTATATTGGCACTGGAAGCATTGCGACACTTGTAAGCTGCACCCAGCTCATCTCAGACTGTGTTGGTGTTGATGCAAATTATGCGTTTCATTGTATGTTTCAATGTTTTGATGCAGTTGAGACAAATAAAGCTAACCTTTATCTTTAACCATGCCATAACCCAGGGAGGACTTGTACTGAATTTCATTCTGATAACATTGAGAACTTGCAAAATATTAATGGCAATGTTTTGCAGACACCATCAAATGTCAGTCCATTGCACACTTACATGGGGAAACCCAAATTTTCTGCTCCGTGATTTCAAAATGTGGTAAACTGAAAATAATTAGCAGATTATGCATCATAGCTTTATTAGAACTGGATGTTTTTAAAAACAAGTTTGTTTTAAGTTGAGAGGAATGGAGAAGGGTTGAAAATATCTGGTAAAGTGAGACTGAGATAGTTTAGGTACCACCTATGGAAGACGGGAAACCATGCTAGATTAATGGAAGATATCTCAAATAAGTCTCATTCTCAGAAGCAGCAGACTGGAGAAACTAACACTGAAAGAAAGGAACAAAGTCCTTTATTGGAAGGAGGTGTACCTAAGACAGAACAACAAACAATCTCCTGGAGGATCTCGGTATGTTGAGCAGTGTCTGTACAGGAGGAATCATCGACATTTAGGCTCAAAACCTGATATCAGGACCATTCAAGCAGCATCTGTGGGGAACGTTCCCAGGACATCTTTAGGGAGCGGTGTCTCAGAAAGGCAGCGACTATTATTAAGGACCTCCAGCACCCAGGGTATTCCCTTTTCTCACTGATACCTTCAGGTCAGAGGTGTAGAAGCCTGAATACACACACTCAGCGATTCAGGAACAGCTTCTTCACCTCTGCCATCCGATTCCTAAATAAACACTGAATCTTTGGACACTACTCACTTTCTTTTTAATATGCAGTATTTCTGTTTTCTGCACATTTTAAAAAATTTATTCAATATACGTAATTGATTTACTTGTTTATTTATTTTTTACATTTTATTTATTATTATTTTTTTTCTCTGCTAGATTATGTATTGCATTGCACTGCTGCCGCTAAGTAAAGAAATTTCATGTCATATGCTGATGATAATAAACCTGATTCTGATTCTGACTCTGATGCCCCCACCGATGGTTATTAACCTCCTGAGTTCCAATGGCAGGTTGTTGCTTTTAAATCCAGCCTCTGCAACCTCTTGTGAGTGTGTGCCTAAGGTAGTATTTACAGACATTCACAGACATATTCAAGGTCACACATGTTCAACCACAAACGAGTAGTTAATTCCTGCACTCTTTTTTTTCTGTCCTCATCAACCAATCCCCAATCTACAACAATATATTATTGCCAAGCTCAGATGTTCTGCTGTTGTTTCATAACCTCTTGCATGGCACTTCACTGAGGGGCTTCTGAAAGTCTAAATGTACTCCACTGGACTCTTTTATCAATTCTGCTGGATATGCATTAGTGAAAAGAACTCAAAAGCTTTGCCCTTTTGTAAACTTATGTTAACTCTGTTCAACTCTGTTATTGTTTTCTATTTGCCCACGGCCACTTAGTAATATAGTCTACCATATTCCATACATCAGGCCAGCTGGTATGTAGTCCCCTGGTTTTTCTCTCTCTCCTTTTATAAATACTGAGGTTACATCTGCTTACTTCCAGTCTGTGGGAATTGATTTAGAGCATATTGAATGTTGAGGGATAACAATGAATGCATCCACTATCTTCATAGCTGTCTCTTTGGGTGCAGGCCCTGTGAATTTATTGGCTTTCAATCTCATTAATTTCTCCAATACTTTTTACGCTGATGCTAATCTGTGCTCTGGCTGGTTACAGTGTTGTCACCACATGCAGACTTTAAATAATCAATTGGTAGCTTCTGAGTAATTTTCCATTCCCGAAAGACCACTCAACCATTGAACTCAGATGAGGCAATCCATTGGATATACCCTTTCTGAATAAAATCTATTGAAGGGTTATATACAGGACACAGCAAAATAGTGATGGAAAGGGTGATTTCTCATTAGGAATGGTTCAAGATTCAAGATCGTTTATTATCATTCTTCAGTATACAAGTGTAAAAGAGAACAAAATGATTGTTACTCCAGTTCTGTTGCAGCATTAAAAAACACAATAAAAATACACTATAAATATAAATATAAAAGCAATCCTACAAAGCATAATGTACAAGTAACATTTATATACTGTCCATAGACTGATTGTATGTACATAAACTGACATTAGGTGATGTGTATGTAGTGGTGGTGGGGTGGGTTAATGGGTAGAGATTTTGATCAGACTGATGGTTTGGGAAAGTAACTGTTTTTGAGTCTGGTGGTCCAGGAGTAGATGCTATGTTGCCTCCTCCCTGATGGGTCTGGGTCAAAAATTTCACGAGCAGGATGGGTGGGATTCCTCATGGTATTGTTGGCCTTTTCCCAGCACCTTTTTGTATATAAAGGTTATTACAGGCTAAGCAACCAACCAGATTAGATGGAGTTAAGAATCAGACCAGCTGTGCTAAATGAATGGCAGAATAAGCTGGAGCAGCTGAACGCTGACTTCTGTTTTTACATTCCCACATTTGGAGCTGAATCCTATCAAATTTGACTTGCGGCATAACTATTATTTCCTGATCAACAAGATCACAATATTAAGACAAATGTTGAAGCTGTTCAGAACACTCATAGGAATCTCATTATATAATTCCGCAGGAGTTTGAATGAATAAAACATTTTTTTCCTTCACTACCCTGTCCAGACCGCTATAAAGGAAATTTCTTTGTGGCATTTGTCTGAAATTAAGAAAGCACCGACAGTCCTGGAAAGTATTAGGTCATTAGCTTTGCTTGGTGTCAGTTTAACATGCTGGGTTGCAATGCTGTGACTTCATTATACATGATGAAAAATTTGTTGTTTATTAATGAGGGCAAAACTAATCACTGAGAGGACATCTTCGAGACAGCTGAAAGAGGAGGGATGAATGACTATCCAGGAGGAGGTACGAGAGCCTGAAGACACACACTCAAAGTTTTAGGAACATCTTCTTCACCTCCGCGATCATATTTCTGAATGTTTCATGAACCCAGGAACACCAACACCACCTCGCTAGTTTTATACTACTTGTTTATTTTTTAACACTTCTTTTAAGTGTTGCACTGTACAGCTGATGCATACAACAGATTTCATGACTTGCTGTGTGTCAGTGTTAGTAAACCTGATTCTGATTCTGAATACCAGAAATGTTTTCTCTTTCAAACCACGCCAAGATCTAAGAAGCTGTCTGACCTGCTGAGTTTCTCCAGCATTTTGTGTGTGTGTGACTCTGGATTTCCAGCATTTGCAGCATCTCCTGTCTATTTTGCATTTGTACACTTAGTGGCCACTTTATTAGGTACACCTGTACACCAGCTTGTTAATACAAATATCTAATCAGCCAATTGTTTGGCAGCAACTCAATGCATAAAAGCATGCAGACATGGGAGAGAGGTTCAGTTGTTGTTCAGACCAAACATCAGAATGGGGAAGAAATATGGTCGAAGTGACTTTGACTGTGGAATGACTGTTGTTGCCAGACGGGATGGTTTGAATATCTCAGTAAATAATCTCTTGGGATTTCCTTGCACAGCAATCTCTAGAGTTTACAGAGGATGTTGCAGCAAACAAAAAAAAAATCCAATGAGTAAACACTTTATGAGTGAAAACGTCTTGTAATGAGAGATCAGAGAAGAATAGCCAGACTGGTTTAAGCTGACAGGAAGGCAACAATAGCTCAGTAACTCAAATAACTGCTGTACAGACGAGCATCTCTTAATGCACAACACACCGAACCCTGAAGTGGATAGGCAGCAACAGCAGAAGACCATGAACATACACTCAATGCTTATTTTAATAAGTACAGGATTTCCCACTGAGTCTATATTTTCCTCATCTCAGATTTTCAACATTCTTGTACTTAGCCGTATTGTTAATAAGGCCAATAGTGTAAACTTCTGTACAGGTTGAACATTATGCAATATTCATTTATTCCAGCCTTTCAATTAAATAGTGAAATCTACCAATATGTCAAAGTGCCAGCTTCACCACATCTGTTGGAGAAAGTTAACACGGCAGCAGATGCATTTATTTTTCAGAGGTACTCTACACAGGTTGTGAACATCAGTGGTAAGGCCAATATATATGATCAATGTCTAATTGCTCATGAGAACGTGATAGGAGGTTTATTTTGAACTGCTGCAGCCGGTATGTTTTAGGTACAACCAAGCTGCTATGAGACAGGCAGTTCCAGAACTTAGACCCAGAGCATTAAAGGAACTGCGATGTAGTTCCAATTCAGAGTTCAAAGTTAAAAGTACACTTATTATCAGAGAATGTGTAAATTATACAACCTTGAGATTGGCTTGCTTACAGGTAGCCACAAAGCAAGAAACCCGAAAGAACCCAATTTATGGAAAAAAGTAAAATAAAAGATCAACACCAGGTGCGCAAGAGAAAGGAAAAAAAACACAAATCATACAAACAATTGAACTGAATAACAACGTTCCAAACCAAACTGAGCCCTCAGATCCGCAGCCCGGAGTAGGCCCAAAGCCTTGCTAATCAGTTCATCATACTAGTGGGCACAGAGCACAGCAGCAATTTAAACATCGACCTGGATGGGAGGTGAGAGCCGATTTCACTCGCACTCCACGATGTTCACTCCTCTCTCCAGGGTGCTGGAGGCTTTCACTGTCCCATTGTTTGGGCAATTTAAACGCTGGCCCCGAGAGACTGAAAAGACAGGGTGTCAGGATCCGAGACGAGAGCCCGTTTTGCTTGCTGTCTGCGATGGTCAGTCATGAGTAACTTGCCTCTTAGGTGCTAATACTCTAGTACAACAGTCAATCTGCTGGATGAGACTGTTTATTGCATTAGAATACTGCCACCTGCAATTCCTCCAGTAGATATTTTGTTGCTCCGTTTTGCAGCATCTGCAGTCCTGACTGTCTCCATACTATTCCCATGTACTAGCTAGGAGTTGATAAGTGAATCACACACCATAACATACCCAAACTCCGATCCAGATAGGTTTCTCATCAGCATGGGGTAGAACAGAGGGATCTGGGAATACAGATCCAAAATTCCTTGGAAGTAGCATCTATTAGGGCGTATTCTGGAGATATACAATACAGCAAATATTAATTTCAACAGAAACCACTCATCAGATCTAAATATGGATTGTAGATTGAATTTAAAATGCAGCTTTGAACAATGGTCTTCTTGGAAATGCATTTTAGAGTAATGCATTTTTGAATAGGTCAGGGCTTTGTTGCCTAGAGTGTAGGATAATGAGGGGACATTTGCTGGAGGTATACAAAATTATGAGGGGTATAGTTAGGGTAAATGCAAGCAGGCTTTTTCCACTGAGGTAGGGTGAGACGAGAACTAGAAGTCACGGGTTAAATCTGAAAGGTGGAACATTTAAGGGGAACATAAAGGATAACATCTTCACTCCAAGGGTAGTGAGAGTGTGGAACGAGCTGCCAGCACAAGTGGTGGATGTGGGTTCAGTTTCAACATTTAAGGGAAATCTGGATAGGTATATGGATGGAAGGAGTATGGAGGGCTATGGTCCGAGTGCAGGTCAATGAGACCAGGCAGGTTAATATTTTGGCATGGACTAGTTGGGCCAAAGGGCCTGTTCTGCACTGTAGTGTTCTATGATTCTGCGTGTCTATGAGAGCAGTGGAGATGCAGTGGTAGAGAGAGACTGCACAGAAACAGGCCTTTGGCACAGCAAAACCACATCAACCACCAAGAATCCAGAGTTACACTAATCCTCCTCTGACCCCATTTTATCCTCCCCACTTTCCCATCAGCTGAACTAGAATCGAACACTCGCCTACCCACTTGGAACAAGCTCCTTTTTAACCTGCCAAAGGTCCAGTTGGTCGAGGTATAAAGGCCAAGATTTTGATTGGCGAGTCCTTGTCTTGAGTCCTGAAGGTCACATCCGTGATTAGTGAATCTTGAGGTTGATACCCAGAGGTCAGCAAAGTCCAGAGCACAAAGCCAAAGGTCGAAGTCCTGAGCTTGACAAGTCCAGAGGTAGAAAGCCCAAAAGGTGAAAGACGGAAATCCACGAGTCTGGAGGTAGACAGCAAGTCCAGGCTAGAGACTGGAGATTGCAATCCTGACATCTGTGAGTTTGAGAGCTGGGGCCAAGCCTTGGAGTTGGAGGCTTATCCGTGTATGAGAGGATGCGAGAGTGGGAAAAAGACTTATTTTGCTGTTATTGTCTTGTTTTGTCCTGTTACTACTTGTGTTGTTCTGTCTCAAACACAAGGAAATCTTCAGATGCTGGAAACCTGAAGCAACATACAAAATGCTGGAGGAACTCAGCAGGCCAGGCAACATCTATGGAAAAGAGTAAAGAGTCGACATTTCCTGATGAAGGGTCTCGGCTTGAAATGTCAACTGTTCACTATTATTCCATAGACACTGCCTAGCCTGCTGAGTTCCTCCAGCATTTTGCGTGTGTTGTGCTGCTTTTATGTTGAATATCGCATGCATATTTTGTTGGCGCCAGAATGTGTAATGACACTTGTGGGCTGCCCCCAGCACACCCTTAGGTGTGTTGGTTGTTAACACAAATGAGTAATTTCACCATATATTTCGATGTATACCATGTGTGATAAATAAATCTGAATCTGAATTAGCATCTCGATGTCTTTGTGATGAGGAGAAATCCACATGCAGACATGAACAGGCAGAATCCACACAAAGCACTAGAGGTCAGAATAAAACTCTCTGAGTTGCTCCCCTGTACCAACACTAAGTAGGAGAGATGCAGAACAGGTCTGGCAGCAAGCAGATGTTGTCGCAGAAGTGCAGGACGTTCACACTTGCTGCTACCATCTGCTTCAGAATAGAATGAGCCAGTTTACTAGCTGGGCAATGATGCATTTTTGGTGGCAGCTAGGAATACCTGATTTAAAATGTAAAAGAGACAAATATATAACCTGCAGAGCTGCACACAGCACAGCTCAGAGTATAATCAGTTGATTAAATCAGATAACCTTGTTGAACTTGAAACCAGACAGCAATTATCTGTCAGTGCCTAGAGCAACTGTAGACAAAAATTCAATGCTGTGTACTGTAAAGAGAGAGAGAGAGAAAAACTCTTTCTACAGAATGACAGGGGAATGACAATACTTTTGACCATCTGAAGTAATGGCTACTGTGGAATGTCGTTATGGGGAAGAGCACTTTAAAAAATAATAATTTTTGATTGAGTGATTAGCACTGCATACATACACAGAGCTAAACGACGAGAGATTCTGTGTGTGTGCTGGCCAATATTTATCCGTCAACTAACATTACTAAATCAAATTGCCATCACACTGCTGTTTGTGGGAGCTTTATATGCATGAATAAGCTGCATTAAATTTCAAAATAATTTTATAGGCTATAAGGAACTCTGGCAAGCCCCACCATCTGAAAAATAAGGTTCTTTTTTATTGTTTAATTATTGTATCTGAACATTAAAATATCTGTTGTACTTACATATACATTTCAAGAGCTCAGAACTTCACAAAATACTTTTCAGCCAATGAAGAGCTCTTGGGCAGTAGTCAATGTGATGTCGCTATCAGCCATTGCTGTCTGGTTTGGTGCAACACCCTCTTAGAATATACAAGAACTACAACAAACTGTCAGGTCAGCTGTAAAGGTCATTGGCTGTAGTCTACAATCACGGCAGGACTTGTATTTGTTCAGGGCGAAGAAGTGGCAGGACTAACCACCCTTCAAACTGAGTTCTGGAAAGACTATTAAAACTAGGACTTCTTAAAATGTCTTCCCCTGGGCAGTCAATCTGATCAATCATTAAGGTCAGCCACCCTCCCATCCCCGTCTCTGTACTGGACTGTAAACATTTTAAACCAATATTTATAATGCTGTTTACATTGCAGATACATGCTGGTATTTATGCACATTTTGTTCCATATCTGTACTTTAAGCTCTAACTTAATTTTTAATATAATTATTTACTCTTATATTTGTTGTTGTTTTTTGGTGCATGTTGTGCTAGCAAGCCACAGCAAATTCCTAACACCTATAAATGTGTCTGGTGAATAAAGTTAACCCTTTGATGTGCTGTAAACTCCTCAAGAAGCACCACAGTAATGTTCGAACATCATTGTAGTGATGTTGACGGAGGGATAGATAATGGCCAGAAGATATGGAATAAATCTTTCAGCCTTTATCAAAATCATAGCTTGGAATACTTAAGGACCACATCTGAACGTTGGAGGGGTCCTAATCTATCTAATAGGTGTCACTCTGGACAGTGAGATACTCCCTCAACTCTCCATTGGACTGTTGGTGCCCAGGCTACTGAAGTGGCTGGGAAATCTACCATGTAATAAAACACAATGGCTTGTGTCCTGCTGCTGGAGAACAGTCACTCAGAGTAGATGCATACTTGACGGGTATGTCTTCAAGGTCTTTAAATGGTGCAAGAATTAATAAGCAAATCTAGGCAGGGACATGTTGGTGATAACTCTCTCTCTGCAAACTGCATAACATTATTTAACATCTGTAAGAGCAGGGTGCTCTAGGCAAAGAGGGATGAATCTAATGAGTGACAAGAACAATTTAAACTACAGAACCTGGTTGTACGGAGTCTTGAATAGGTTACCAGAAAATCGTTCATTCTGCTGTATAATGTTGCCTGAATTTAATTACAATGCACCTCAATAAGAAATCTTTGACATTTACTTGTTGCAATAAATGTCACGGTAATCCTTTCACTTTTACAATTTTGTGTAATTTCTTTTGCTCCCCACAGAGATTATTAATTTGAGCAGGAGAACAGTATCAACCTGTGAAATAAAACAAATGTTAAAATAATTAAATGAAGTACAATATTCCTTGCAGACTGTACTCTCCACGGAGACCGAGCCCTGTACTCTACCTGAGTTGGTTACTTCTTCTGAATGTAGCTGAATCAAGTACTCAAATAGATACACTCAGTGGCCACTTTATTTGGTACATTTGCACACCTCCTCGTTAATGCAAATCTCTAACCAGCCAATCATGTGGCAGCAACTCAATGCATTAAAACATGCAGACGTGGTCAAGAGGTTAATTTGTTGTTCCGTGCAAACATCAGAATGGGGAAGAAACGTGAACTAAGTGATTTTGGCTTTGGTGGCGGAGCACTCATGCTGGATTGAGGTCTGGCCCCTCCCATCGGTGTGGCTCTCCAGTGTTGACTCAGTGGAAGACATGGTATGCACGTGTGTTTACATTCACCTGCATACTGCTGAGAACTGCTCGTTCTTGCCAATGACACCCACACACCATCAATTTACAGGACTTGGGCTATATATACTTCTTTTGTGTGAGTGTGTGTTTACTACTATCTTGTATGCACTATATGTCTGTTGTGCTGTGTATGACTGTTGGTATTGTGTTTTGCACCTTAGCCCCAGAGTAACACTGTTTCACTTAGCTATATTCATGGGTATTCATGGATAGTTAAATGATAATTAAACCCGAGCTTGTACAGGCGACCACTGGGTGTATATCCAGTGCCCTTTATAAACTAAATCTGTACTATCAACCTTACAGGAACTGCATTCCAAAACATCATAGCTCATGAGGCAACACCATGTCTCCCTTCTTGTTCATTTTAAGTAATTTTCAGTCTATGTCCTCTGGTTTATTGTTCTTGTTTTGTATTTCTTCCTTTTAACTAATCTAAACCCATAGTAATAACTCTGAAAATAACCATTTCTGAAAGTATGTGCTCCTATTCAAATTAGGGATAAAATTAGTCTCTAAGATCAGGGGTTCCCGAACTTTTCTATGCCTTGGACTCTTCCCATTAACCGAGGGGTCCATGGACCCCAGGTTGGGAACCCCTGCTCTTGATTAATTTCACCCCTAACTTGAACAGAGTGAGTAGGTACTTAATCCAAATTGATTATCAGTTACCATATTAAGGCAGACCTTGGGAGGAAAGTGAGAAGGAAAGGTCCATCATCTTAAATGTTAGAAAGTGATGAATGAGCTGAGGACTGCAGAATATGAACAAGAATAATGACTGTAAGATAAACTGGGTTATCTTATGCTGTTATGACTACGTTCCGTGTGCTAGCAGTATATCGGGTCCAAGAGAAATTCATACCAGCTCCAAATGGACATGGACAGCTTAAAGTGAGAATAAAAACTAAATGATTAAAAGAAATAAGAAGTTTTGTCCAAAACTGATCAATAAATGTACAGCAAATACATTCAACTAGTCCTGAGATGGGCATACAATAATTAAGACATAGCAACACACACAAAATGCTGGTGAACGCAGCAGGCCAGGCAGCATCTATAGGAAGAGGTACAGTCGACGTTTCAGGCCGAGACCCTTCGTCAGGACTGATTCAAAGAAGAGATAATGCGTTCCACCAGCATTTTATGTGTGTTGCTTGAATTTCCAGCATCTGCAGGTTTCCTTGTGTTTGCATAGTTAAGACCTAATTTGTTTAAATTAGTTGCAATTATTACAAAGCGATGTCTGAAAATAGACTTATCTTTTTCTTAATATACAGCGCAGAATAGGTCCTTCCTTCTCTTCCAGCAATCCCCCAATTTAATCCCAGCCTAATCATGGGACAATTTACAGTAACCAATTAAACTATCAAACATAGAACACCTACAGCACAGTACAGGCCCTTTGGCCCACAGTGCTATGCTGAACGGTACATTTTTGGACTGTGGGAGGTAACCAATGCACTCAGAGGAAACCCACACGGTCACAGGGGGAACGTACAAACTCCTTGCAGGCAGTGGCAGGTCTCTGGTACTGTAAAGTGTTGTGCTGACCACTACACTGCTGTGCTTCCCCGTAAAGTATGAATATTGAAGGACATACTGAAAAAAGCATCATATATTTTAAAATCCATGTTATATTGATGGGAATTGAATTGACAGATTTTAAAAAAAATTTATATAACTACTGTCAATTTTGAAATTTGTTGCCACTGTGTCTAATTGTTTGTAGGAACCAGTGCAAAATACACCAGGGAAAACCATTTTGTAAAAGGGGCATTTATGCCCATAAATATAGAGATATTGGAAAAGAAATACACTTGACCTTTGGGCAGTGTAGAGATCTCATTAAGCAATCAGTATCATCAATCGTCCGGGCACCAATCGAAACAAACTCAGTTTAAAATTGAAAGAAGATTTAATATTGCATTTACTTCTCACTTGCAAAACCATTTGCTCACATTAAATGTCACTCCTTGCAGAGCTCAACGACATTTCAAGCTGAAAGACACATGGAATTTTATAGCTGTAATTCAGTCACTTATAACCTTATGTGACTCAAAGATTAAGCTCCAAAGGACCTTTCAAAGTCTTTGATCTCCAAAAGAATGCATCTTTGCAGTGAAAACTAACCATACGTTATCTTAACTCCAGAAAATAGCCTTGTGCTTGATTGTCTGAAGAAATAGAAGTCTGATCAGGTATAAGTTTGAAACCTAACATAAGCAAGCTCTTGGTTCAGCCATGTGGATGCTATGGCCAAGAAATTGGATCACATCCGCAGGAAGCTAAGAAAGTTTGGTATGTTTCAGATGTCTCTCTCCAATTTTTATAGATGCACCATAAAAAGTATCCATTATGGATGCATTATAGTTTGGTATGGCAGTCGTTCTGTCCAAAGTCATAAGAAATTGCTGAGTTGTGTACGAAGGCCAGCCCATCACACTATCCAACGTCCCCTCTATTGACGTTATCTACACTGTTCACTGTCTTGGGAAAACAGCCATCATGGGCAGCACGGGAGAGTAGTGGTTAGCACAGTATTTCACAGTGTCAGCAACCTGACTTCACTTCCCACCGTTTACTATAAGGAGTTTGTCCATTCTCCCCACGACTGCATGGTTTTCCTCCGGGTGCTCCTGCTTCCAAAGACAGTAGATGAATTGGTCATTATAAGTTGTCTCACGATTAGGCTAGGGTTAAGTCAGGGGGTTGCCAGATAGCACAGCTCAAAGGGCTGGAAGGGTCGTTTCTGTGCTGTTTCTCAACAAGTAAATAAATAATCAAGGACACTCCCACATGGTCAATTAGTGTAATGGTTTACAGCGGCAGTGATCGGCGATCAATTCCTGCCGCTGGAAGGAACGTGTACGTTTTCCCTATGACTGCCTTGGTTTCCTCTGGGTGTTCTGATATCCTGTCACATTCCAAAGACATGTGGGTCTGTTGTGGACCTGCTATGTTGTGGCAGAAGCATGGTGACACCTGTAGCCTGCCCACCCCCGCCAGTAAATATTCAGACTTCGTTGTTGACGTAAAGGGCACACTGCACTGTATGTTTTGGTGTACCTGTGACAAATAAAGCTAATCTTTATCTTCGTCATTTCTTTAAGTGCAAGTTGCATGGGTGAGCAGCCAGCACATAACCATTAGAAAAATATGTTGGTAGGTTGGCCGAAAAGGGGTGGGAAAAAAAGGCTAATGAGGAAGATAGATCAGTTGGGCTAAAGATCAGCATTGGATAAGTGTGAAATAATGTATACAATATCTGCAGTCTCCTGGTATGGAGATTGTCTTGGATAGACATAAAAGAAGAAAGACCAAATTTGAAAGAGGGGGACTTATTATAAAGTATAAAAAGTATATCTATCTATCTACCTATCTATCGATCTATCTCTTCCATCCCCCCTGCCCCATACACACACACACCCATCCAGGACATATTGCTGTGTTCGCAGGGCCCTCCCAATCTCCGTGACCCCCTACCATCATGTAGACAGTCGAGGACGGTTAGGCTGGGTAATGGCTTCCCCCAGGCTGTGAGACTTCTGAATGCTTTGCTACTACCCAGTACACATTATTTATGACAGTGCCAGTGGCATTATACTGGTGTACATTTAACTAAATGTTGTATATCAATTTATTCCATCTTATATACAGTGGCATGCAAAGGTTTGGACACCCCTGGTCAAAATTTCTGTTGCTGCGAATAGCTAAGCGAGTAAAAGATGAGCTGATTTCCAAAAGGCATAAAGTTAAAGATGACACGTTTCTTTAATATTTTAAGCAAGAAAACTTTTTTATTTCCATCTTTTACAGTTTCAAAGTAACAAAAAAAGGAAACGGGCCCGAAGGAAGAGTTTGGGCACCCTGCGTGGTCAGTACTTAGTAACACCCCCTCTGGCAAGTATCACAGCTTGTAAACGATTTCTGTAGCCAGCTAAGAGTCTTTCAATTCTTGCTTGGGGGATTTTTGCCCATTTTTCTTTGCAAAAGGCTTCTAGTTCTGTGAGGTTCTTGGGCCGTCTTGCATGCACTGCTCTTTTGAGGTCTATCCACAGATTCTCAATGATGTTTAGGTCAGGGAACTGTGAGGGCCATGGCAAAACCTTCAGCTTGCGCCTCTTGAGGTAGACCACTGTGGATTTTGAGCTGTGTTTTGGATCATTATCCTGTTGTAGAAGCCATCCTCTTTTCATCTTTGGCTTTTTTACAGACGGTGTGATGTTTGCTTCCAGAATTTGCCGGTATTTAATTGAATACATTCTTCCCTCTACCAGTAAATGTTCCCCGTGCCACTGGCTACAACACAAGCCCAAAGCATGATCTATCCACCCCAGTGCTTAACAGTTGGAGAGGGGTTCTTTTCATGAAATTCTGCACCCTTTTTTCTGCAAACATACCTTTGCTCATTGTGGCCAAACAGTTCTATTTTAACTTCATCAGTCCACAGGATTTGTTTCCAAAATGCATCAGGCTTGTTTAGCTGTTCCTTTGAACCTTTTGAATGGAACTTTTTGGCCACAATGAGCAAAGGTATGTTTGGAGAAAAAAGGGTGCAGAATTTAATGAAAAGAACCCCTCTCCAACTGTTAAGCACCTGGGTGGATCGATCATACTTTGGGCTTGTGTTGCAGCCAATGGCACGGGGAACATTTACTGGTAGAGGGAAGAATGTATTCAATTAAATACCGGCAAATTCTGGAAGCAAACATCACACCGTCTGTAAAAAAGCCGAAGATGAAAAGAGGATGGCTTCTACAACAGGATAATGATCCTAAACACACCTCAAAATCCACAATGGACTACCTCAAGAGGCGCAAGCTGAAGGGTTTGCCATGGCCCTCACAGTCCCCCGACCTAAACATCATCGAGAATCTGTGGATAGACCTCAAAAGAGCAGTGCATGCAAGACGGCCCAAGAATCTCACAGAACTAGAAGCCTTTTGCAAGGAAGAATGGGCGAAAATCCCCCAAACAAGAATTGAAAGACTCTTAGCTGGCTACAGAAAGCATTTACAAGCTATGATACTTGCCAAAGGGGGTGTTACTAAGTACTGACCATGCAGGGTGCCCGAACTTTTGCTTCAGGCCCTTTTCCTTTTTTGTTATTTTGAAACTGTAAAAGATGGAAATAAAAAAGTTTTCTTGCTTAAAATATTAAAGAAATGTGTCATCTTTAACTTTATGCCTTTTGGAAATCAGTTCACCTTTTACTTGCTTAGCTATTCACAGTAACAGAAATTTTGACTGGGGTGCCCAAACTTTTGCATGCCACTCTATCTACAGAATACATTTTTATCTGTTCATATTATTGTGTTCATATTATTTTACGTGTGGTACATGATACATTTTACACCTGGGTCCCTGACGAACATTGTTTCATTTAGTTGTACTGTATACATGTGTAATGACAATACACTTAAACTTGCCTGAATTAGTTGCAACTGTTACAATGCTACTCAAAATCCACAAAGGGATTGTCTTAGGTATATTAGATTTCACCCACTTTCTGGAGAGTTAAATCAGCTCCACTTCCCTCCCTACTTTGAAATTGAGTGAAACCAAACAAAACTCAGGAGGATGGAGCTTTGACATTTAGAAAATATCTGTTTCACCTTTTTTCCCAGATGGGAGGAGTTTATTTGCAGGACCATGGTCAGCACCTGCCTGAGCTCACAGGTGACACATCATTCACAAGCATGCTCATCAGGAAAGTGTTGTTAAAGAGCTCTCTCTGTGGCAACCTGAATGGTTGCAGTGGAGGTGAAGGGAAAATAGGGCTTAAGGTTAAGGCAGAAATTGGGAACTGCAGGCAGAACGAGGTATTTGGGATTGGGGAGGAGGTGGAGAAAAACACTTTAGTTATCAGGGAGGAGGTACAGGAGCCTGAAGACACACACTCAACATTTTAGGAACAGCTTCTTCCCCTTCACCATCAGGTTTCTGGATGAATGAAGAACATGGCCTCATTATTTTTGTTCTCATTTTTTTGCACTACACACAAATATAATACACATATTTATTATTATTTATATATTTAGTGATACAATGCAAAGTAGGCCCTTCTGACTCTTTGACCCACGCTGCTCCATCAACCCCACAACCCCAAGAACTCTAACCTGATCATGGGATAATTTACAATGATCAATTAACTACCCAGTATGCCTTTGGGCTTTGGGAGGAATCCAGAGCACCCAGAGAAAACCCACGTATTCTATGGGGTGAAATACAGAACAGCGTTGGAACTAAACTGCAAATTCCGCAATGCCCCAAGTTGTAATAGTGTCACACTAACTGCTACGCTACTATGACGCCCATACGTATGTATATAGTGAATTCTGGTTAATTGGGACACATCAGTACCAGTACATTTGGGAACAATTAAGTGGCTGTCCCAATTAACTATGTCATGGAAATAGTTAAAAAGGTATAAAAATGACAAGCTACCATTTAACCTAGTAAAAAATTATGTATTTAAATGAAATACAGAAAAAAATTGAGTACACTACTACAGTACTATAACACTTATTAACTTCTAATAGTTGTTGGTGGAAGAATTCATCTATGTTTGCTTCTGTGTTCTTTTGATTGACAACAAACAAACAAAATCAAACACCTAATGCAGATAATGGACTGCCTTTCACACAATGTTATTGATGATTGCATCTTCCAAGTCTTCAATATCATTGTAACTCTCAAGACAATTGTTGATACTTTCAAATTCCTCATAGTTCCGAAATTGATGAGGTAGTGAAATGGTTTCATTTTTACTTCCGGCTGTTTCTGGCATCTCCAAGCCTCAATGCTTGAAACCACAGTGAGCAAAACAGTTCTGAATTGTCTTACTGCTTATTTATCACTTTTTTGAACACACACACACATATATATTGTTTCTTATTGTAATTTATAGTTTTTATGTATTAGTTTGTACCTCTGCCAGAAAACAACAAATTTCACAACATATGTCTGTGATAATAAACCTGATTCTGATTTTGATTCTCTTTTACACTGTGGAGTAGATATATTGGATCTGAAACCTATAGTGATTGTTTAGGTCACAGATTGCAACATTTGGATTACGATCACTGCAAGGTCTTCTCTGCTCTTGAAAAGGGCAGCTCTTTTGAAATTAATGTTGGGGTGTCAATGGAAGTAAACTAATATCCTATTGGGGACCACATAATCAACATGTGGTTTTAGATGTGTTCCTTGTTCAATTATGAGTTGCCAACAAAAATGGCAGCCTCCAAACTTACAATCCAATTCCAGCTGGTAAGTCAGAATATGCTGCACATGCTGATGTGTTTTCATGTGTACCGAGTGGAGTCGGAGAGAGGAGTGAAAACCTCACCAGGTGAATCATGAGAGGAAGTGTTGTCTAATTTCTGATAGGGAGGGACTCCAATGGGAAGTTGGTGTAAAAATATAACCACGCACAAAATGTTTTTTTTTGGTAAAATTCATTCATTCATTATGTGCCACGTCATATGACATAGGTGATCATGGTCTTTCTTTGACCATGATTGTTCTGGGCAAATTTTTCTCCAGAAGTGGTTTGCCACTGCCTTCTTTTGGGCAGTGTCTTTTCAAGACGGGAGACCCCAGCCATTGTCAATGCTCTTCAGAGATTGTCTGCCTGGCGCTAGTGGTTGCATAACCAGGACTTGTGATATGCACCAGCTGCTCATATGACCATCCACGATCTGCTCTCATGGCTTCAAGTGACCCTGATCGGGGGGGGGGGGGGGGTGGGCGACACTAAGCAGGTGCTACATGTTATCCAAGGGTGCTCTGCAGGCTAGTGAAGGGAAGGGGGCACCTTCCACCTCTTCTGGTAGAGAGATTATCTCTGCTCTGCCATCCTTTGGTTAGATTACCACAGAAAAATAGGCACAATCAGTTTCTTTCTAATTTTTAGATTCATTTTCAACGGCAATTCTATTAAATGGAGGGCATACTTAACATGTAAAAGACAGTTATAATTTGAATATTTTTGCTTCAATTATTTAATGAACATACGGCATTGGATTGGTTTATTTTCCTGATCTAATTATCAAAATGGCTTCTTTGAAGCAAAACAAGCTGGTTTATTCAATTGAGTAGATTTCTTAACCCTGACATAAACTTTTCATATTCTTTCCAGATACTCATTTTACTATATTTGTGATGTCTGTGTACTGCTGTTAGGTAGGTGAATGTATGAAAAATTGATGTCTCGGAACCTTCACAACAAGGAGCTAACATAAAGAAAGCTATTTATGCCATGGTTTTTCCTGTCCTTCATTACTGAAGTGTTTTTGAAGTATAACTTCAATTGAAAGATGGAATGAGGCTGACAAGTTGAACACAGCAAGGTCCCACATATACAACTAAGACAGTGGTCTATTATAGTGTTGTTGATTGAGAGGTAAGCATTGGCCATCACACTGGGAAAAACTGGCATGCTGTTCCTCAATAGAGTACCATGAGATCTCTTCTTGCTGCCTTAGTAAAGCAGCCAGTATAATCAAACACCCCACCCACTCCAACATTCCCTCTTCTCCCCCCCGTCCAGAAGATGCAGAAGCCTGAAAGCACATATCAACAGACTGAAGGGCAGCTTCCATCCTGCCGTTTTTAAAAAGTCTTATACAATAAGACAGATTTTTGATGTCACAGCCTACCTCGTTGAGATCTTGCAGCTTCGTGTCAACCTGCACGGCGCCTTCTCTGTAACTGCAACACTATATTATACACTTAATTATCATTTTATCTTGTCCTACCCTGGAATGGCATGGTAGCATACCAGTTATCATAACACTATCACAGAAGTTCAAATGTTCAAAGTAAATTTATTATCTAAGTACATATATGTCACCATATATAACCCTGAGATTCATTTCCTTGTGGGCATTCTCAACAAATCTATAGAGCAATAACTATAACAGAATCAATGAAATACCGCACCAACTTTGGAGTTTGAGCAGTGTGCAAAAGACAAGAAACTGTGCAAATATAAAAACAATGAAATAATAATTATAAATAAATAAGCAATAATTATTGAGAACATGAGATGAAGAGTCCTTGAAAGTTAGTCCATTGGTCGAGGGAGCATTTCAATGATGGGGCAAGTGGAGTTCAAGAACCTGATGGTTGAGGGGTAATAACTGTTCCTGATCCTGGTGGTGTGAGTCATGAGACTCCTGTACCTTCTTCCTGATGGCAGCAGTGAGAAGAGAGCATGTCCTGGATGATGGGGTTCTTAATAATGGGCTTTGCCTTTCTGAGGCACCGCTCTTTGAACATGTATTGCAGACTACAGAGGCTAGGTTCCAAGATGGAGCTGACTAATTTTACAACTTTCTATGGCTTCTTTCCATCCTATGCAGTAGCCCTTCCAAACCAGAGTGATGTAACCTGTGAAGATGCTCTCCATGGTACATCTGTAGAAGTTTTTGACTGTTTTGGGTGACAAACCAAATCTCCTCAAACTCCTAATGAAATATAGCCACTGCCTTGCTTTCTTTATAGCTGCATCAATATGTTGGGACCAGAGATCTCGACACCCAGGACCTTGGTATTGCTCACTCTCTCCACTTCTGATCCCTCTATGAGGATTGGTTTGTGTTCCCTCGTCCTACTCTCTCTGCAGTCCACAATCAGCTCTTCGGTCTTACTAACGTTAGGTGCGAGGTTGTTGCTGTGACACCAGTCAACTAGCTGGTATATCTCGCTCTTGTAGGCCCTCTCGTCTTCAGCTGAGATTCTGCCAACAATGTTTGTATCATCAACAAATTTATAGATGGCATTTGAGCAATAACTAACCACACAGTCATGGGTATAGACAGAGTAGAGCAGTGGGTTAGGCACATATCCCTGAGGTGTGCCAGTGCTGATCATCAGCGAGGATATTATTACCAATCCATACAGATTGTGGCTATATGATCATACAAAAATAATTTGAGGAAAAAGATGTGAATGGAGAGTAAATAGACTATGCCATTAGATGGCTTTTTTCAATATGTATCAGAAACTTGCACTCAGCTAAATATCATTACCATGAATAATTAGCTCATCATTAACTGTACTCGAAAACTGAAGGTCTTTGCTGCATGTTTTCTGTCAAAGTAAATCTACATGTAAAGGGTTGATAACTGTAGCTGGAAAACAAATGAGGTTTTATTTCATGCATTTCTCCAGTCACTGATTAGCCATCTTTGTGATGAAACAGCTTTCCTTGGGCCACTTGATGGCAGAACAGTCTCCTCATTTCACAGTGAGTGGCTCAAGAACGTTAGTCAAAAACTCATGAATCAGCATAAGCTGGCAGGATTTTAGAGACAAGAAATCCTTGGTCAGCGGTAAAACGTATCATTTTAAAGAGACATTAGGAAGCATGTCGTTATGAAAAGCCATCAGCTGGAAATATTGTCTCTGCTACTTCCTCCACAAGTGCACCCAGCATTTTCTGTATTCTTTCAGCATGTTTGTTATAAGATGGTTGTGTCGGCAGACTTTTCAAAATAAATTTATTATCAAAATATGCATATGTCACCATCTGCTACCCTGAGATTCATTTTCTTTTATTTATTTATTGAGATACGGAATGGAATAAGCCCTTCTGGCTCTTCCAGTCATGCCGACGGAGGATGAGAGGTTTCCTGATAGAGATAAGAGGCATTGATAGTGTGGATAGTCAGAGGCTTTTTCCCAGGGCTGAAATGTCTGCCACAAGATGACACAGGTTTAAGGTGCTTGGGAGTAGGTACAGAGGAGATGTCAGGGGTAAGTTTTTTACGTAGAGAGTGGTGAGTGCGTGGATTGGGCTGCCGGCAACGGTGGTGGAGGTGGATACGATAGGGTCTTTTAAGAGGCTTTTGGATAGGTATATGGAGCTTAGAAAAATAGAGGGCTATGGATAACCCTGGTATTTCTAAGGTAGGGACATGTTCGGCACAACTTTGTGGGCCGAAGGGCCTGTATTGTGCTGTAGGTTTTCTATGTTTCTATGTTTCTATGTTTCTAGTACCAAGATACAAGGGAAGGTATTAATGGAATTGACCAAGGGTTTGTTTGAAGAAGTTGATTTTACATGAGGTAAAGTTGGAGCTCTAGAGAACTCTGTTTAGACCACATTTAGAGCATTGTGTTCAGTTCAGGTTGCCATATTACAGGAAGGATGTGGAGGCTTTGAAGAGGGTGCGGAGGAGGTCTACCTGAATGTTGCCCAAATTAGGGAGCATGTCTTAGGAAGATAGGTTGAGTGAACTAGTGCTTTTCTCTTTGGGGAGAAGGAGGATGAGAGGTGACTTGATAGAGGTGTACAAAATGATAAGAAATACAGATGAAGTGGATAGCCAGAGACTCCTTCCCAGTGTGGAAATGGCAAATACAACAGGGCATAATTTTATGGTGATTGGAGGAAAGTGTGGGGGGGGGTAATGTTAGAGGTAGTTGTTTCCCACAAAAGAGTGGTAGGTGCATAGAATGCCCTTTCAGGTGTGGTATTTGAAACAGATACTTTAGGAACATTTGAGAGCCTAAGATAGGCACATGGATGAAAGAAAAATGGAGGTGGTGCTCTGTGGAGGGAAAGGTTAGATTAATCTTAGAGTAATTTAAGTGGCAGAATAATATCATGGACCAAAGTGCCTGTATTGTGCTGGAATGTTCTATACTCTCTAAAGGGGAAAAGGATGGTAGAGAAGATTGATGAGGAAGAGCCAGGACCTTTGCTGTAAAAAATAGCATTGCCAATGGTGTGGTAAATGAACTTGGAAATGATCAATAAGCCAGAGGTGGCAGAAGTCAGATATCTCAGAGTCTGTAGGATTGGAGGTTCAAGAAGGGAGGAATTCCAGGAGCCAGGCCCTTTGCAGTTAAAATGACACAATAGAAAATATTGGAACAATTGAATCGGGAGATGATTCAAAAGTGGAGAAGCCCTTGTATCTCAGATGCTTGAGAAGATTGAGGACTGCCAAGGAGAGAGATTAACGTCTGGAGTGCAGAGAAGCAATAGTGGAGTTGAAAATAAGGATAAGAATACAAAAATATAAAAATATTGCTCAGCAAAAGCTTTGTAGCAAAGGCTTATTCTGAATTTCATAGCGCCAACTAGACAGTCACCTCATTAACACTGCACCCTGAGAAAGATAGGTGACCAATGTGACTGCTGCTTTTCAGTAGTACTGCAGCATGTTGATGAAGATGTATGGTATGACTCAATGAATCTAAGCCATTGATACAGGCACTAGCACAAGGATTAAGTTGAAACAGAATGCTCCAAGTATTCCAACAACCTCATTTTTCACTGTGTCACACAGGATTGTCTTGGAATCAAAGATTCATCTATTAGATGCTGGTGAAAGCAAGTTCGGAGAAGAATCACAGGGGGCTTAAGAAAAATTGTGTCCCAGTTTTCATTTGCTATTGAATATTTGCATGTATTAGTTCCTAAGAGGGTGAGAAGTGATGGAATGGATGTGGACTACAAATTACAACTGGAAATAGAAAAGGCTTGTCAGAAGGGCAGTGTTATGATAATTGTGGGGGATTTTAACATGCGAGTAGATTGGAAAAATCAGGTCGGCACTGGATCTCAAGAGAGAGAATTTGTAGAATGTCTGCAAGATGGCTTTTTAGAACAGCTTGTTGTTGAGCCCACTAGGGGATCGGCTATACTGGATTGGGTATTGTGTAATGAACCGGAGGTGATTGGAGAGATTGAGGTGAAGGAACCCTTAGGAGGCAGTGATCATAACATGATTGAGTTCACTGTGAAATTAGAAAAAGAGAAGCCGAAATCTGATGTGTCGGTGTTTCAGTGGAGTAAAGGAAACTACAGTGGCATGAGAGAGGAACTGGCAAAGTTGACCGGAAAGAGACACTGGCGGGAAAGACGGCAGAGCAGCAGTGGCTGGAGTTTATGCGAGAAATGAGGAATGTGCAAGACAGGTATATTCCAAAAAAGAAGAAATTTTTGAGTGGAAAAAGGATGCAATCGTGGTTGACAAGAGAAGTCAAAGCCAAAGTTAAAGCTAAGGAGAGGGCATACAAGGAAGCAAAAATTAGTGGGAAGACAGAGGATTGGGAAGTCTTTAAAACCTTACAAAAGGAAACCAAGAAGGTCATTAAGAGAGAAAAGATTAACTATGAAAGGAAACTAGCAAATAATATCGAAGAGGATACTAAAAGCTTTTTCAAGTATATAAAGAGTAAAAGACAGGTGAGAGTAGATATAGGACCGATAGAAAATGATACTGGAGAAATTGTAATGGGAGATGAGGAGATGGCAGAGGAACTGAACAAGTATTTTGCATCAGTCTTCACTGAGGAAGACAGCAGGATACCGGACACTCAAGGGTGGCAGGGAAGAGAAGTGTGCGCAGTCACAATTACGACAGAGAAAGTACTCAGGAAGCTGAATAGGCTAAAGGTCGATAAATCTCCTGGACCAGATGGAATGCACCCTCGTGTTCTGAAGGAAGTAGCTGTGGAGATTGCGGAGGCATTAACGATGATCTTTCAAAAGTTGATAGATTCTGGCATGGTTCTGGAAGACTGGAAGATTGCGAATGTCACTCCGCTATTTAAGAAGGGGGCAAGGAAGCAAAAAGGAAATTAGACCTGTTAGCTTGACGTCGGTGGTTGGGAAGTTGTTGGAGTCGATTGTCAAGGATGAGGTTACAGAGTACCTGGAGGCATTTGACAAGATAGGCAGAACTCAGCATGGATTCCTTAAAGGAAAATCCTGCCTGACAAGCCTATTACAATTTTTTGAGGAAATTACCAGTAGGCTAGACAAGGGAGATGCAGTGGATGTTGTATATTTGGATTTTCAGAAGGCCTTAGACAAGGTGCCACATACGAGGCTGCTTAACAAGATAAGAGCCCATGGAATTACAGGAAAGTTGCATATGTGGATAGAGCATTGGCTGATTGGCAGGAAACAGAGAGTGGGAATAAAGGGATCCTATTCTGGTTGGCTGCCGGTTACCAGTGGTGTTCCACAGGGATCAGTGTTGGGGCCGCTTCTTTTTACATTGTACATCAACGATTTGGATTATGGAATAGAGGGCTTTGTGGCTAAGTTTGCTGACGATACGAAGATAGGTGGAGGGGCCGGTAGTGCTGAGGAAACAGAGAGTCTGCAGAGAGACTTGGATAGATTGGAAGAATGGGCAGAGAAGTGGCAAATGAAGTACAATGTTGGAAAGTGTATGGTTATGCACTTTGGCAGAAAAAATAAACGGGCAGACTATTATTTAAGTGGGGAAAGAATTCAAAGTTCTGAGATGCAACGGGACTTGGGAGTCCTCGTACAGGATTCCCTTAAAGTTAACCTCCAGGTTGAGTCGGTAGTGAAGAAGGCGAATGCAATGTTGGCATTCATTTCTAGAGGAATAGAGTATAGGAGCAGGGATGTGATGTTGAGGCTCTATAAGGCGCTGGTGAGACCTCACTTGGAGTACTGTGGGCAGTTTTGGTCTCCTTATTTAAGAAAGGATGTGCTGACGTTGGAGAGGGTACAGAGAAGATTCACTAGAATGATTCCGGGAATGAGAGGGTTAACATATGAGGAACGTTTGTCCACTCTTGGACTGTATTCCTTGGAGTTTAAAAGAATGAGGGGCGACCTCATAGAAACATTTTGAATGTTAAAAGGCATGGACAGAGTGGATGTGGCAAAGTTGTTTCCCATGATGGGGGAGTCTAGTACGAGAGGGCATGACTTCAGGATTGAAGGGCGCCCTTTCAGAACCGAAATGCGAAAAAATTTTTTTAGTCAGAGGGTGGTGAATCTATGGAATTTGTTGCCACGGGCAGCAGTGGAGGCCAAGTCATTGGGTGTCTTTAAGGCAGAGATTGATAGGTATCTGAGTAGCCAGGGCATCAAAGGTTATGGTGAGAAGGCGGGGCAGTGGGACTAAATAGTATAAAATGGATCAGCTCATGATAAAATGGCGGAGCAGACTCGATGGGCCGAATGGCCTACTTCTGCTCCTTTGTCTTATGGTCTTATGGTCTTATGGAATGAAATATCTGAATGGGCAACCTGAGTGTTTAAGGTCATATAGTATCGTTTCAATAAATGCACCTAGTCAGTTGTAGCCCAAGTTATTTCCAGCATTTGGCAGTGAAACCCAATCCTATAGTGTTATCAAAACACAGAAAGACTTGAATAAGCAAGCTACAACAACGAGTGGGTATTACTCTGTCAGTACTACCTACTCTCCTCCAATGTCAGAAACAAGCTAAATATCTTCTAGTTTGCCTTCACTACCACCGAAGAGCATGCAATCCATGATTATGGTAGCCTTCAAAGTTCAAAGCAAATTTATTATCAAAGTACATATATGTCATCATATATACTACCGCGAGATTTATTTTCTTGCAGGCATTTACGGTAAAACGAAGAGATACGATAGAATCAGTGAAAAACTACACACAAAGATTAACAAACAACCAATGTGAAAAATAAGACAAGCCAGGCAAATACTAAAAAATAAATAAATAACCTCGGTCGAAAAATACTAAGGTACCATGATGTCTTCAATCCTGTCTTATGATAAGACCTAATCGCCTGCCATTTTGTCACAATTATCCACTGTAATTCTGCCATTTTATCACAAATGTGTTTCTGTTGCATGAATTTCTTCAGGGCCTCCTCATGAAAGATGTCTACCTTCAACAATAATAATCCCTTGCTGCATTTTAAAAAGACTTTAAAAGTTGGCTTGGGGCCAATGTGCTATGGATATTAAATGCTGGTAAAAGAGATCCTTTGTCTTCTTGTACAGTGCTAATTGGATACCAGATTCTCTGCAAACATCCACATCCTCATGTTCCAAGGCCTTGCTGGTTTACTTCAAAATGCCATTTAAAATAAAATACATCCTTATGAAGTAGCATTAGATCACTTTGCTTCTCAGATCTTGTTTGGGCCCTCATTCATTAAGATCATAGCTGCTTTCTCCTTGCTTTCCCAAAATGCTGTGTTTCCCTCATTAACCAACCTAAATACATAGATCTTTAGTATAAGTGACTGGATATCCATAGTGCATTGACTAATGCAGAGAATTGGAAGAAACCTTAATCCTTTCTCTTGATCTCAGCCCTAACTTGCAGGCACATTGTTTTGAGATTGTGAGCTTTTGGTTTTTCACCCTCACCAACAGAAGTATTTGCTCTCTCAAGCCCTTTAAGAATTTTATTAGTGTTAGTGCGATTGTCTTCCATTCTTCAAACTCCAAGACAATGAAGGGAGATTTAATAGACGTATGCAAAATGATGAGGAGTATAGACAGAGTAAATGCAAGCAGGCTTTTTCCACTGAATTTGGGTGAGATGAGAACTGGAGGTCATAGGTTAAGAGTGAAAGGTGAAATATTTAAGGGGAACCTGTGTTGGAATCTCTTCACTCAGAGCGTGGTATGAGTGTGGAACAGGCTGCCAGTGGAAGTGGTGAATGTGGGTTTGATTTTAGCTTTTCAGAGTAGTTTCAATAGGTACTGTACATGGAGGGGAGGGTTATGGATTAGGTGCAGGTCAATGGAAAAAGGCAGAATAACAGTTGGGCATGGACTAAATAAGGCAAAAAGCCTGTTTCTGTGCTGTAGTGCTCAATCTACTTTGAACTTTGAACCTGACTCTATGACTCCACAGAACTTATACCCGCCTCGTTTTCTATTGTCTTGGGATAATCCTCTGCATTAAAGAAATCAGTACGTTGGGTCTTTGCACACTGCCTCAGAAGCAAGTGTATCCTTCTTTAAAGAACAAGACCAAAGCTGTACATGATATTTACTGTTGCCTCAACAAGTCCCTTTATGACTTGTTCAAGTTCAAATTTCAAGTTCAGTTACCATTCAGCCATCCATGAATACCCATCAATACAGCCAAACAAAAAGTCTTCCTCCAGGGCCAAGGTGCAAAACACAATACCAACTGGCACATATAACTCATATAAGATAGCAGTAAATATAAAGTCACACAAAAAAAAATACTGTGTCCTGTAAATTGATTGTGCGTGGATGTTGTTGGAAAGAACAAGGAAATCTCAGCAGTTCACAGACGAACGTACGGACACACACAATCCAGCTTGCACTCCACTGAATGAACACTGGAGGGCAGCAATGACAGGAAGGGCCAACCCTAACCCAGCATAGATGCTGTACCACACTCCCCTCCTTGACTGCTGTAACAGGCAAGCCCTCAGCATGAGGCCTAGTCCTAGCCACAGCCGGGGCCACACAGCTCCCCTGCCATTGGTCTCTCCAATAAACCAGTGAACTGAATTTAGTGTATTTTACATTACCAATGTCCAACAGGGGTCTTGCAATCGCAAGAAAAATATCCAAGACAATCATTGTTGGGCGGCGCACCACCTTTGTGCACTGACTCCAACACATTTCTGTAGCAGGCAATAACGTGGTCAGCTCCTCCACCAACAAGCAACTTGCTGATGGGATAAACCTGCAACATTTGAAGTTCTTAATGTCCATCATTTTCTTGTAATTGTAAAAAAGTTGTTTAAAAAAGAGAAAAACACCTTTGGCTGGCCCTAGAGAGGCCACTGCGTCTGAGCACGCTGCCATCTTACTGGAAGGTATGTTCACGAACACAGCTCAATCCTACTTTAAAGGTTCACATTCCATTTTTTGCGTAGTTTACAGCATCTGCATTTGTGGAAGAGAGTTTATGTAGCGTGGCTTTCTTCTGCCCCACAGCAAAAGTGGGCTTAAACTCTTTCTCCAAGTCTTCCAGTGAAGCTGCTGGAAGCAAATGGAAGGATCAAAGTATTTATGTCAGTGGAATGTTCATGTACACAAAGCTCTCTCATGGCAGCAAGTCTTTGACAAAAGAGTTTATACCAATTAAAATCCCCGCGTGCATTGTTATAAGGCCTGGGCAGGTGCCACAAGGCAGCAGAGGAACATAGAACCTAGAACAGTATTACACAGTATGGACCCTTTTGGCCCACAATGCTGTGCTGAACTTTTAACCTACTCCCTGGTCAATCTAACCGTTTCTTCCAATGTAGTCCATAACCCTCCATTTTTTTTCATCCATGAGGCTCTTAAATGACCCTAATACATCAACATCTTACCACTTCCAGCACTGGGTTCCAGGCACTTTCCACTCTCCATGTAAGTATATGACATCTCCCTTGAAATTTCTTCTACTCACCTTAAAATGACATCCTCCAGTATTGGCCATTTCCACTCTGGGAAAGAGGCACTGGCTGTCCACTGGATCCATGCCTCTTATTATCTATACACCTCTATTAAGTCACCTCTCATCTTCTTTCCCGCCAAAGATGAATGTGCTAACTCACTCAACCTTTCCTCATAAGACATGTCCTCATTGGTTATATACAGAATTAGGCCTTTCAGCCCTTCAAAACATTCTGTTAAATCTCCTCTGCACCTTCTCTAAAGCTTCCACTTCCTTCTTATAATGAGGTTATCTGAACTGAGCAGAATTTTCCAAGAGTGGTCCAACCAGAGTTGTTATGTTCTGTAACTCCAGAGTAATAAACTAGTTCAAAGAGAGACAGGGGAGTCCATGAATGTAGGTGTAACTTCGTCTTTATTTTGAGCGAAGCGCATTCATATCATGTGGTAGTGTAATGTTTTCTGCGGTGAGGGTGAGGGCCTCCGTCGGTCAGAGTTAACCATGGATATTGCATCCTATTTGTCTAGTTACGCAAGCTTGGACAGTACGATATGGAGAGCAAGCTGTTGCCCAGGTAGCAAGCTCCCCCTCTCCACGCATCTGATGAACCTAGAGCAACACCAGTCAGCATTGAACTCAATGTAGGCCTGATTTAGGGACTCCAGATCCGGACTTTTCCCTCAGGGTTTACTCCCAAAGCTTTCCCCTCAAGTGGGTATAGCCACAAGGCAGTAGAGGCTTGAGATCAGAGCTTTCCTTCCCCTAGGTGAGCTGCCAACCACAGCTGACGAGCCCCATCTGCCGGAAAGGACTGGTTTTAAGGCACTAGTAACCTGCCTTTGTCCCTTCTCCTGTCAGCAGAGACGGTTCTGCCAGGCTTAGTGGCTAAGCTACATGTGAAGGCAAGGATCTGGACTTGGTTGTCAGAGGCTATTTGAGGTGCACACCATTGGGAGCATTTAATAGATAGTGAGAGCTTGTCCCCATTTCCACCCCCGGCTATAACAACCTTACGGAATATTGTTATATGCAATTAATGTATTCTTACATATAACCTGCAATGAATTATTTAAATGGACAAGATTGCTTACTCAACCAATATTTCTATATACAAGATTACTAAAATATTATTGAAATATCAAAGACACAACCAAACCTTAGTGGAATTGTAATATTGCCTCACAACTCTTGAACTCATTCCCCAGGAGCTAAAAAGTGAAACCAAATGTTAGGGTAGACATTTACCTGATCAATTGCACAAGCAGGCAGCTTTACATTGGGTTCCTGATTTATACCTGACCTTGCCATTATGACTGACCCATTTCGATTACTGCTCCAATAGTAGTGATGATATTACCATTACTTAATCAGTTAGCCAATGAAGATCTATTTTTAGAAGATGTCTAGCTCCAGTCCGAAGTGAGAGAGGACTGTATCTGTACAACCTTGTTCCAAGGATTCCTCATTATGACTATGAATAAAGTCCCCTCTGGAAACTTACACCTAAGTCTCTACTGAAAAATAAAACATTTAACGTCCTAGATTATCAATTCTTGCAAACCTTTAAATAAAATAGGAGTTAATAGGAACTTGGAAAGTGGAGTAGGGCACTCTCAGCCTCTAAACCAACTCCAGTATTCTATGGGTTAATTGCATGTCAGTATAATCTGCTTGTTTTCACCTCAAAATCCCAAGACAATGCCCAATCATTCATATTCTCCTTTTTACACGTGGCAGAAGGTTCTTAGTTTCTATTACTCTTTTGTTTAAAGCAACGTATGTTGATTTTTCCTGAATGACTAAGCCCTGACATAAGCCCCATAGTGCTGCTCCATATGCTTTCAATTATTTGAAAATCCTTGACTGAATCATCTCTCTATCTTCCAAATTAATGCAAGTTTATGCAAATTAGTCTAATAATGTAACCATTTAAACCCTGAATACTTGGTGCCTTTTTTTTGTTTCTTGTGGTATTGATTGATTTGTTCAACGGTTTCCAGTGCTGAAACAGTAGCTTAAGATGGATTAGGTGGACAACCTACCTTGGCTCTGGTGAGAGCTAAGTGGGAAATTGTGGATTCCGGAGTACAGTAATTCTCTTGCTCTATGCATAAGAACAAGGGGTGGGGGGGAGGTTTAACTTGGAAAAGAGTCCAACTTACTTTCAAGTACAACTTACATTCTGATGTTTTGAAAGCATCAGAATGCCATACAACTGTATGAATTAGGAAGAGGTGGAAATCACTTGCCTTTGTGTCCTGCTCCACCTGTCATGGCTGACCTGCCTTTGCTCTCCAGCTCGCGTAACCTTCACTGTGTTGCTCACCTCTGCCTTAAAAAATAACCCTAAATTTTCAACATCCTTTAAGGGAGACAGTTTCAAAGAATCTCAAATATCTGAGAGGGAAAAAACATTGTTACGCTGCTGCTTTGAACAGGTAACATCTTATTTTTAAATAGTAACAGCTAGTTTTAGAGCAATGTGCACACTTTGCTGAAGGGGACTGAAGCCAGAATGATAAGACAAAGGAGTCCTGTGGTCACGTAACCTGCAGAGTGGTTGTGTTCACCAACTGTGTTGGACAGTATTCTCACTGACTTTTATCCTATAAAAAAACACAAAACATAATACATTCAGCAACAGCTAAACTTTGCCTTTGAGGCATACAGAGAACAAGTTCCAGGAGAGGAGATACGGTTACTCTAACAAGTTCTACTTGTGAACAGAAGTGTCTGAATTGCTGGAATAAGGAGCAAAAACATAATGCTGGAAGAACTCAGTGGGTCATGAGTTTTACATTGTCATCTTCTTTCACACACTGCAGATTTGGATGTATTCTCCCACGCAGAGTATCTGTCTCACAGCTATGGCGTGAGCAGTTTTCCTTCTTCAGCCCTTTACCTCTTCCAACTCCCAGCTTCTTACTTCATCCCCGCTTCCTCACACACCCCACCCATTTATTGCCAGCCTGTACTCCTTCCATTTCCCCCACCTTCATATTCTGCCTTCTGCCCCCCCCCCCACCCGCCCTTCCTTTCCAGTCCTGATGGAGGGTCCTGGACAGAAACATTGGTTGTTTAATCCCCACCATGGATGCTGCCTGACCTGTTGAGTTCTTCCAGCACTTTGTCAGTGTTGCACCTCTTTCACCTCCCCTACCCAGTGGTACTGTCACGTTCTCAAACATTTAATTCTTCCTCTCTTGGTTATTCCATTATTGCCACTGTAGTATTTCTCCAGTGGCACTACTACCTTTGCACCATCCTGCTACTTTTATACTCGCCACTGTATTTATTGCTGTAGTTATTGCAACTATGCATCCTGTATACTCTGCGAGCTTCATGCAAGCAAGGAATTTCACTGCACCCTGGTGTATCTGACAATAAATTAATCTGAATCAGAAGAATAGGTTTATAATTCTCTTGCAGCCTGAGGTTGTCCCATCCATCCTAATGCTAAACTGTTTTTTTACTTATCTCACTGATTCTGTTCATTTCACAAATAGCGAATGCTTAAGTAATGAATTGGAGAATCATTGCCTGGAAAAGCTTCTGAGCCCAATAGCCCAAGGAAGTTGCATTATCATCAATTAGGAATGCAATAATTAGTTCATACTGATTTAACAACATTGTATTTCTGACAAGAAATACAGACATGGATGACTGGGGAAAAGTGATTAGTTGCAAAATATGTAACATGTGAATTTGAAAAGCATATTCTATCAAAGGAATTGTGTTCTTGAAGCCTAATTGGTGATTCAAGATTCAAGTTTATTTAATGCCATCTCCAGAACACAAGCGTAAAGGAGAACAAAATAAATACTACACTGATCCGATGCAGCACGAGAAAAATATTACTTTGTAAATACATGTAGTCTATGTTGGAACCGTTAGCCTTAAGCCAAGTCACTCCCAACCATAGAGCACACCTACATAAAACATTGCCATAGAAAAGCAGCATCCATCATCAAAGATCCTCATCACCCAGGCCATGCTCTTTTCCCACTGCTGCCATCAGGTAGAAGGTAAAAGTGCCTCAGGACTCACACCACCAGGGTCAAGAACAGTTACTACCCCTCAACTCTGCCATCCTAATTCTTCTTGACTTCACCGCAGCATTTGATACTGTCGATCATGCCATTTTAATAGACCGTCTCCAGTATGGGGTTCGTGTTGACGGCACTGCCTTGAACTGGTTCACATCCTACCTCAAAAATAGAAGCTTCTCCGTCAACATAGGCAAATTTTCCTCTTCTCCGGCTAGTTTCTCCTGCGGGGTCCCACAAGATTCCACCCTAGGTCCCATTCTTTTCTCTATATACACGCTACCCCTCGGCCAAATCATTCAAAAACACGCATTTCCTTCCATTGTTATGCTGATGACACAGGGCTTTATCTCCCCTTGAAACCAAACGACCAGTCAAACCTAGGCAGCCTCATGAACTTCCTTGAGGACATAAAGTTTTGGATGGCACAAAACTTCCTGCAGCTGAATGAAGGCAAGTCTGAAGTTGTCCTATTTGGTCCCTCTGACTCCATCGAAGTGATTACCAACAGTCTTGGTAACTTGTCCACCCTTGTCAAACCCTGTGTCAAAAACCTTGGTGTGATATTTGATTCCGCCTTTAAGTTTGACAGGAAAGTTGATGCAGCAGTAAAAGCCAGTTTTTTCCGCTTCATACTATTGCTAAAATCAAGTCATTTTTTTCTTTCAAAGATCTCGAGAAAGTCATCCACGCCCTTATATCCTCCCACTTGGACTACTCCAATTCCCTGCATACTGTCCCACCTGCAACTGGTCCAGAACACCGCAGCCAGGCTCCTGCTAGGTGCCCGGAAGAGGGACAATATTACTCCTATCCTGGCCTCTCTCCATTGGCTGCCAGTATGGTTTAGAATTGATTTTAAGGTTCTCCTGTTTGTTTATAAAGCCCTAAATGGGCTGGTCCCCTCCTATATCGCAGACCTTCTAACCCCTTATTCTACTTCCAGGTCCCTCAGGTTGGCTGACTTGGGGCTCCTGGCTGTCCCGCGATCTAAATTTAAGTTCAGGGGTGACCGTGCCTTTGCTGTTGTAGCCCCTAGACTGTGGAACAGCGTTCCCCTCCTTATCAGATCTGCCCCCTCCACTGACTCTTTTAAGTCCAGGCTCAAAACTTACCTTTATTCACTAGCGTTTGAATCTTCCTGATGTGGCTGATTTTTGGCTTGTGCCTAGGCTCATGTGTTGTTTATTTTGTGCCTATAAGTTGTGTGCCTTGTTGTTTATATTTGTGTTTCTTGTATCTATGATTTTAGCTACCTGTTATGGTTTGTACAGCACTTTGGTCAACATGGGTTGTTTTTTAAATGTGCTTTATAAATAAATTTGACTTGACTTAACCATCAGGCTCTTGAACTAAAGGGGATTTTACTTCTGGTGTTCCCACAATTGATGGTCTCGCTTTAAGGAATCTTTATCTTGTTATTTCATGCTTGTTAGTTATTGCTATTTATTTATATCTGCACTTGCACAGCTTGTTGTGCATTGATTCTGTTTACAGTTACTGTTCTATAGATTTGCCAAGTATGCCCCCAGAAAAAGAATCTCAGGGTTGTATGTGGTGAAATGTTTGTACCCTGATAATAAAATTTTACTTTAAGTTTGATACTTTGAATACTGTGGATGTAGTGTGCTGTAGGATTCTATGGCCCACAGGCAGTTCTTCAAAGCTAAAGCATTTGGCTGAATCTTCAAGCAGCAAGGAAGTGACAGATAAGAGCATAAATCTTATAATGCTCTTACTGCGCTAAAGGCATGGTATGGTAGCGGCTAGCACAACACTTTACAGCACTAATCGGTGATCAACAAGTGGGGTCGAATTTCCACCACTGCCTTTAAGGAGTTTGGATGTTCTCATTGTTATTGTGTGGTTTTCTTCCAGGTGCACCAGTTTTACTGTGAACTCTCAATTTTGAACTTTTTAGTGTGGAGGAGAAATGCATACACAAAACACTGAAGGAACTCAGTCCTGATGAAGGGTGTCAGCCTTATTCCTCTCCATAGATGCTGCCTGGCCTGCTGAATTCCTCCAATATTTTGTGTGTTACTCTGGATTCTTAAGCGAGGCACTTAACCACACAGTGCTCTGCGACGACACTGGTGCCAAGCTGTATTGGCCCTTGCCGTTCCCTTGGACAACATCGGTGTCGTAGAGAGGGGAGACTCGAGAGCATGGGCAACTGCTGGTCTTCCATACAACCTTGCCCAGGCCTGTGCCCTGGAGAGTGAAGACTTTCCAGGCTCAGATCCATGGTCTCGCAAGACTAACAGATGCCTGGATTCCCAGCATCTTCAGAACCTCGTGTTTATGGAGGAGAATCATGTGGTAAATGACCAGGACAGCTTCTTGCTACAAAGGAAGTTACTGGATAATTCTTCCCCTCAGACACTTCTGCAGAGAACACAGCAGTTAATCATAAGTATGAGAAAGTCTGTAGGTGCTGGAAATCCAAAGCAACACACACAAAATGCTGGAGGTACTCACAGCAGGTAAGGCAGCATATAAGGAAATGAATAGATTGTTGAAGTCTCGGGCCAAGGCCCTTCATCAGGACTGGAGATGAATGAGGGAAAATGCCAGGATAAAAAGGTGAGGAGAGGAGAAAGAGGATAATGGCTGGAGAGGAAGGAATCTGATTGCAGAGGAGAGTGGACTACAGAAGAAAAGGAGGGAGGAGGGGACCCAGGGAGAGTTAATAGTCAGGTGAGAAGAGGTAAGAGGCCAGAATGGGGAATAGAAGAGGAGAGGGGGAAGGGGAAAACAATTACCAGAAGGAGAAATCAATATTCGTGCCTTCACTATAGTAAGCTATAGCAGAATTTTACTGATAAATAAAACCATCCCCTTTGTATTTACTGGAGAAATCAACCACTTTTATTAAAAGACTTAGATTAGATTAGATTAGATTCAACTTTATTGTCATTGTTCTGAGTACAGATACAAAGCCAATGAAATGCATTTAGCATCTGACCAGAAATGCAAAGAATAATGTGATTCACAAAATAACTGCGAATAAAAAAAGTGCTACAGCACGCAAATATAAAAGTACTGAGACAGTACAATACGGATGCAATACTGCTTAGCGCTGTGATGAGAGGTTCAGCAGTGTCACAGCCTCAGGGAAGAAGATCTTCCTGTGCCTGCTGGTACAGGAACGGAGGCTCCTGTAGCGCTTACCGGATGGGAGGAGAGTAAAAAGTCCATGGTTAGACAGGACTAGAGTACCATTTCTATTTTGTAAAAAATTTATCTAGACTCTGTGGACTGTTGTGGGTTGTTTATTGTGAAATAGACTGTTGAGGAAATAGGCATTGCTGTCAACACAACTGTGAATTCATAAACAAAATCAGAAAATCCCTGGGAAACAAAAGCACAGGGAGTTGGGTGGTATCTGTGGAAAGTCGATATTTCAAGTCTGCAATGCTTCATCGGTACATACATATCTTGGAGGATTGTCAGAAAGGGAGAGATGAGATTACAATGAAGATTACAATTACAATTAATTTGAAAACTAGGATGAGAATTCTATAACCACAATCAAGACTGGTGGACATAACACTTCTACAACCACAGTCAAAATTGGTGGACACGGCACTGAAAAGAGCTTCTGGAAAGAACGCAGAAAAAGACCAAGCATCAGAAGAACATTCAAAATGAACACGTCAAATTAGGTTAAAGTGGAGAGTATCTAGCAGGTATAGCAGACACTTGGCCTTATGGAAGCAGTGTTTAAAACATGGGTCCCCAACCATTAATAGAGGGGTCCATGAACCCAAGGCTGGGAATCTCTGATCTAAAATCAGGGTGAAACAAACTGAAGGCACAAAACTTGGGGAAAACAGAGGTATGAAGAAGAATGAGTTAAAGCCTGGGTAAATATCTCAAGAAAGGAAATGTATTTTATTGGCTACCATTATGGAAATAGTCTTCCCTCAGTGTTGCTATATTATTAACCTTTATTGAGTAAAAAGCCATTAGCTTCTTGCTGTTCAAAAGCAGGTTCAATTATTTAAATGATAAAATACAAAAGGCATCTGATTTAGTAATTGACTTATTCTGCATTTGAGTTTAAGTTATTACAGCCATAGAAATGATTTATAGAAATGAACACCACAGTAAGTTGCTGTAAAATGAGGAAGCAAGGTCTTTGATCCTGCTTTTATTTTGGGAGTCATCTTTGACTGTGTCAATAGTATGGGTGATCATGGGCTTATCCATGGCCGTGATTGTTCTTGGCAAATTTTTCTATAGAAGCGGTTTGCTTTTGTCTTCTTCTGGGCAGTGTCTTTACAACATGGGTGACCCCAGCCATTATCAATGCTCTTCAGAGATTTTCTGCCTGGTGCCAGTGGTCACAAAACCAGGATTTGTGATATGTAGCAGCTGCTCATACAACCTACAGGCTAGGGGAGGGAAGGAGTGCCTTACACTTCCTTTGGTGGAGATGTATCTCACCCAAATAGATGGATGTAGGTGTACAATATAAGCCACACTGCAGAGAACAATCAAGGGGCAGTGCTGTCTAGAGATGAGGAAAAATGGTATAATTAATCAATACCTTATGATGGTAATGCATTAAAATTTCAAAATTGGAAAAAAATCATTGACATTCTCTGTGCCTCATTCCATCTTTCACCTCAGTATGGACAAGGAAGAAATTCCATGCATCTAGGTGGAACTTTTTACATTGGGATTCTTAAAGAGGAAATTCAAACCTGTTGTTGAAAACAATTACTGATTTAAAAGTAAAACTAGTCTCAATGGGCTGTTCTTAAACATGTTCCATCTGCAGAACACCCAAGAACAGGATTTCCCAACCTGAGGACCATGGACCCATTGCTTAATGATATTGGTTCATGGCATGAAAAAGCTTGGGATCCCCTGCCCTGGAGGTAAACATTTAACTGCAATGTATGTGGTGATTTCCCATTTTGGAGGAAGATCCAATTTCCTCACCTCAGAATATTGCTGGGATGTGCCAACTCCATCAAAGCCAACTTCTGACACTTTTAGTGCATTTATTGAAGGAGGTTCTGCAATGGAGAAAGTCTGTTTTTAAGACTTACACTCCATACCTCATCTGCGCTCTCCCAGAATTGTCCTAAGAAAAATCTCAATGCACCATTCGAGACAAGCAAGTGGAGAGCCCTGACTTAATTCTCAGCCAGCATCACCAAAATTACTTAGGCATTGGGCTCAATGTTATTTGCAAGATTTATACAAAATGACTGCCAAGCATCCAATGTTACCATAATGTCTGCACTTGAAAAAAAACATCATTGGCACTTTTAGAGAATGTAAGTGCTATGAATTCCATGTTTTTTTTCTTTCTGTTCAAGTATTCTGGAGAAAATTAAGCAAGCATATTTTTAAATATCTACTTTAGTCATAAATAGTCAAGAGATGAACATGCTGGTAAAATGAGTTCATCTAGAAATTTGTATTCCATTTGTGGTTAACCAGATGGGATTGACGTTGGCTCACAATATGACTTGAACAATATAACTTTTAGTAGTCCTCACCAAATTAGTAATGGGCATGAATTCACAGGATACAGCTGTTAATTAAATATCAATCAATGCGGCATCATGTGCAGGATCTCTCAGGGATAATGTTAGCACATTTGATGCAGAAACTGAAAATGTCAGGATGATGCACTGAAAAGCTTGATTCAGACTCTTACTGATACAAGGGAAAGCCTTTCACCTTTTATCGATGTGCACTTAACCTGAAAGGAGGAGTTACTCATGAAAGTGCATGAGGGAATTTCCAATTCTCCTTGCATATCCCTCATCCTGAAGAAATCATCCTTGGCATATTCCTCAGAGGGCTACTTCTGAATGCAGACGGTGAATGGTAATCCTGTTGTAGCTTCCCCGTTGACAGCACGGATGGCAGTGATCAAGCACAGGAATGATGACTCTCACTGTGCTACCATACCCTGCAACTTTATTAACTTTATTTGTCACATGTACGTCAAAGCATACACTGAAATGCATTGTTCTGCATCCGAGGATTGTGTTGGTGGCAGCCCGCAAGTGTCGCAACATAGCACACCCACATCTCACTGACCCTAACCTGTACATCTATGGAAGGGGGAGGAAACTCACACGTGCACGGGGAGGATGAGGGGTAACAGCGGGAATCGAACCCGAAACAGTGATTGCTAGTGCAGGAAAGCAACCGCCTTAATGGCTATGCTACTAGGCTGCCCAACTATATCTTCATATTTACATTGTCACCAAGTCTAAGTACTGAATTCCTAATCAATGATCTGCCTTCAGCCCAAGGATAAAGACAGATCACAAAACTTAATAAGCATCAGATTTTTGAGCCCGGTTAAGGATTCAGAATGAGCTCTTACTAGTTTGCATGCCTCATGTCTCTACCAGGCCGATTTAAACAAGAGCTGGGCCTTTTCCAGATTAAAACAGGAACTATTTATTAAGTTGGGAAACATCCATCGAGGCAGAAGGATAGAGGTACAATTTCAGGTCAATGGCACAAGTTATGACCGGAAACATTATCCTTTGTTTCTCTTTACAGATGCTGTCTGACAAATGTTTATTGCTTTACTTTAGATTATGTTCATCCTGACTATATTGGTTTTAGATTACTGACTCTGGCTAGGGAGGTGGTCACTTCCCTTAATAGAACTCTTTCAAGAAGAGTCACCTCCTGGATTCAGGGTGGTCTTTGAATGACTCAGACTGCAGGAAGAAGAAGGGCAGGGATTGGGGAGGGCTTGGTTCAGGAGATGGAGAAGGTTTGGAATGAGGGGAGGGGCAGAGGGGGTTAGTCAGCTGGGTTGTGGGGTGTATATATGTGGGGAGGGCTGGGGTGGAGATGGGGTGTGAGGGAAGGGCTGGGATTAGGGGAGATGTGTTAAGGGAGGACAGGGTGAGTGAGAGTGTAATTTTTTTGTTTTTGCGTGCATACTCATCAAATGCATTCAACATCCTAACGCTTAGTCTCACACAAGGGGTAATTTACAGTCAGTGGCCACCTTATTAGGTACCTCTTGTTCCTAATAAAGTGGCCACTGAGCATATGGTCTTTGGTTTTCTGATGCTGTAGCCCATCCAGTTCAACATTCAATGTTTTGTGTGTACTCAGAGATGCTCTTCTGCATACCACTATTGTAACACAAACTTATTTGAGTTACTGTCAGCTTGCACTACTCTGGTCATTCTCTTCTGACCTCTCTCGTTACCACAGCATTTTCTCCCACAGAACTGCTGCTCTTTTATTTATATTTTTGCACCATTCTCTGTAAACTCTAGAGACTGTTGTGTGTGAAAATCCCAGAAGATCAGCAGTTTCTGAGATACCAAATCAACCCATCTGGCACCACTTGATCACTAAGTCACTTAGAGCAGGCCATTCTAGACTGGGTATTGAGCAATGAGGAAGGGTTAATTAGCAATCTTGTCGTGAGAGACCCCTTGGGTAAGAGTGACCATAATATGGTGGAATTCTTCATTAAGATGGAGAGTGACATAGTTAATTAAGAAACAAAGGTTCTGAACTTAAAGAAGGGTAACTTTGAAGGTATGAGACGTGAATTAGCTAAGATAGACTGGCAAATGATACTTAAAGGGTTGATGGTGGATATGCAATGGCAAGCATTTAAAGATCACATGGATAAACTACAACAATTGTTCATCCCAGTTTGGCAAAAGAATAAATCAGGGAAGGTAGTGCACCCGTGGCTGACAAGGGAAATTAGGGATAGTATCAATTCCAAAGAAGAAACATACAAATTAGCCAGAAAAAGTGGCTCACCTGAGGACTGGGAGAAATTCAGAGTCCAGCAGAGGAGGACAAAGGGCTTAATTAGGAAAGGGAAAAAAGATTTTGAGAGAAAACTGGCAGGGAACATAAAAACTGACTGTAAAAGCTTTTATAGATATGTGAAAAGAAAAAGATTGATTAAGACAAATGTAGGTCCCTTACAGTCAGAAACAGGTGAATTGATCATGGGGAACAAGGACGTGGCGGACCAGTTGAATAACTACTTTGGTTCTGTCTTCACTGAGGAGGACATAAATAATCTTCCGGAAATAGTAGGGGACCGAGGGTCTAGTGAGATGGAGGAACTGAGGGAAATACATATTAGTAGGGAAGTGGTGTTAGGTAAATTGAAGGGATTAAAGGCAGATAAATCCCCAGGGCCAGATGGTCTGCATCCCAGAGTGCTTAAGGAAGTAGCCCAAGAAATAGTGGATGCATTAGTGATAATTTTTCAAAACTCTTTAGATTCTGGACTAGTTCCTGAGGATTGGAGGGTGGCTAATGTAACCCCACTTTTTAAAAAAGGAGGGAGGGAGAAACTGGGGAATTATAGACCGGTTAACGTAACATCAGTGGTGGGGAAAATGCTAGAGTCAGTTATCAAAGATGTGATAACAGCACATTTGGAAAGTGGTGAAATCATCGGACAAAGTCAGCATGGATTTGTGAAAGGAAAATCATGTCTGACGAATCTCATAGAATTTTTTGAGGATGTAACTAGTAGAGTGGATAGGGGAGAACCAGTGGATATGGTATACTTGGATTTTCAAAAGGCTTTTGACAAGGTCCCACACAGGAGATTAGTGTGCAAACTTAAAGCACACGGTATTGGGGGTATGGTATTGATGTGGATAGAGAATTGGTTAGCAGACAGGAAGCAAAGAATGGGAATAAACGGGGCCTTTTCAGAATGGCAGGCAATGACTAGTGGGGTACCGCAAGGCTCAGTGCTGGGACCCCAGTTGTTTACTATATATATTAATGACTTAGATGAGGGAATTAAATGCAGCGTCTCCACGTTTGCGGATGACACGAAGCTAGGCGGCAGTGTTAGCTGTGAGGAGGATGCTAAGTAATGCAGGGTGACTTGGATAGGTTGGGTGAGTGGGCAAATTCATGGCAGATGCAATTTAATGTGGATAAATGTGAGACATTGTGTCTCAGTGTGCTGTCTGTAATGAAAACAAAAACAGCAATCCAAGAGAGCCTCTGCTTCCCCACCCACTACCAGGAAGACCATGAGAGAAGATTGGCACAGATCTCTTTCACTACAATGGTGCAGAATATCTGCTTTGTATGGACTACTATTCAAAATATCCGGAGATCACCAAGTTAAGTGACACGTCCAGTCGAGGTGTCATTACCGCAATGAAGCCGACATTCACAAGACAGGGTATTCCAGATATTGTCGTTAGTGACGATGGTCCACAATATGCCAGTGGTGAGTTCAGAGGGTTCTCAGAAAGCTGGGAATTTCAACATGTTACTTCCAGTCCAGGGCACGCTCAGTCTAATGAACAAGCAGAAAGAACAGTACAAACTGTCAAGAACATGCTCAAGAAGGCACAAAGCAGCAATGGTGACCCTCACATTGCTCTGCTTGAATACCGCAACACACCGATTGAGGGTGAGGGGTTCTCTCCTGCGCAGCTGTTGATGGGATGTCGTCTGAAGTCCAAATTGCCAACATCCACAACTCTACTGACTTCTGAAGGTAATGCTCAAGTACATGACAAGCAAGGGTACAAGCAAATAAAGCAAAAGAGCTACTATGACAGACATACAAGACAGTTGCCAGATCTGCATACAGGTGAAAATGTCAGAATACAGAGAGGGGACACTTGGCAACCAGCTGTGGTTGTGAACAGACATCAGCAACCAAGATCCTTCACAGCTCACATGCCGGATGGAAGAGTCTACAGGAGGAACAGGAAGCATCTGCTGAAGACAGGCGAGAGGGAGTTTCTATGTACAGATGCACAGGACATTTCCACAGATACAGACATGGAAACAAATGACACCAAGAGTGATGCAGACCACAGAGACACAGAGGTCAGTCGAGAGACTGACACTGGTGAAGGACAAGCACAGTCACAGTTGTATCACACACGGTCTGGGAGACAGGTCAAACTTCCAGCTAAATACAGAGACTAGACATACATACAGTCTCACACAGTTTGAGGCAAAGTCACACATGTCATAAGTTCCAAGGTGTGAAATAAAAGGTTTATTAGTCTATGTTAGTAAAAGAAAATACACTGCTGTTAGTATTGTAAAATACAATGCAGAATACAGTACAAGAAGGTAAGATTTTTTTAGTTTATGTTATAGTTGTTGCGCTGTAAGAAGGGCATACCTAGAGGCATTGTTTTGGTAATTCACAGTGTTCTAAAAAAAATCTTGAGAAGGGGGATGTAATGTATTGTGTGAGTATTCGTAGCATCGGAGTGTGTATGACATCAGGACGCGGAAAAGGGTTTTAAAAAATGGAAGTCTGGTGAATAAAGGTTGGTTGTTCAATCTACATCGGTGTCCGAGTCACGTAAATATTACAATCCACTTTGGTGGCAAAAACAGGAAAACAGATTATTATCTGAATGGTGGCTGATTAGGAAAAGGGGAGGTGCAACGAGACCTGGGTGTCGTTATAAACCAGGCATTGAAAGTGGGCATGCAGGTACAGCAGGCGGTGAAAAAAGCGAATGGTATGCTGGCATTCATAACAAGAGGATTCAAGTACAGGAGCAGGGAGGTACTACTGCAGTTGTACAAGGCCTTGGAGAGACCACACCTGGAGTATTGTGTGCAGTTTTGGTCCCCTAATCTGAGGAAAGACATTCTTGCCATAGAGGGAGTACAAAGAAGGTTCACCAGATTGATTCCTGGGATGGCAGGACTTTCATATGATGAAAAACCTGGATCGACTAGGCTTATACACGCTGGAATTTAGAAGATTGAGGGGTGATCTTATTGAAACATATAAAATCTTAAAAGGATTGGACAGGCTAGATGCAGGAAAGATTGTTCCTGATGTTGGGGAAGTCCAGAACGAGGGGTCGCAGTTTAAGGATAAATGGGAAGCCTTTTAGGACTGAGATGAGGAAAAACTTCTTCATACAGAGAGTGGTGAATCTGTGGAATTCTCTGCCACAGAAAACAGTTGAGGCCAGTTCATTGGCTATATTTAAGAGGAAGTTAAAGGGATCGGGGGTGTGGAGAGAAGGCAGGTACAGGGTTCTGAGTTGGATGATCAGCCATGATCATACTGAATGGCGGTGCAGGCTCAAAGGGCCGAATGGCCTACTCCTGCACCTATTTTCTGTTTCTATGTTTCTATCACCTTTCTTCCCCTGTCTAATGTTTGATCTGAGCAACAACTGAACCTCTTGTCCCTGTCAGCATGCTTTTACGCATTAAGTTACTGCCAGGTGATCGGCTGATTAGATATTTGCATCAACGACCAGGTGTACAGGTGTACCTAATAATGTGGCCACTGAATGTACAGTGGCCAATTAACATGAAATTGAATTGAATTGACTTAGCAATCTGCAAGTGTTTGAGATGTGGTTGGAAATCAGTGCACGCAGAGGAGAACCATACAGAGAATATTAAAGCCTTCTCGGACAGGAGCTGAGGCCAGGATTGAAGACAGTTCTTTGGCACTGTGAGGCAGCTGCTCTACCAGCAGTATCCCTGCGCCATCCCATCTCCACTGTGATACACGTGCGACCATAATCGCGTTCGCATGTAACTCACTAATTTGGACAGCAACTGCGTTGTTTTGTTCTATGTGGGTACTTAAACAGATAATGATGCAAATTTTCAAAGCACTCAACAAAAACCGAACGTGGGAATAAGCTATTAGGATGTTGAAGAACAGAGCTAAAGTCCCAGTGACCGTGAGAATCACCTCTTCAGTTATAGCTTCAGGTTAAAATGGTTTCTCTGCATTTGCTTGACTGCTAATAATCCTAGAGGGAACTGGCAATTGCACAGATTCTTTGCTCCATAAAGTTCTTCTTCATAAAAGTAACAGATTAAAATCCAGCCACATGTTCTGTCAACGAGGCCTAAAATAAGCCTTTGCAATGTAAAATAGTCTCCACAATACAGGTGTGTTATGATGATACTAATTACCATCACAGAAAATATTGGACTATTGAATTTTACCACTTACTTACTGAATATGGAGAAGATCAACATTTACTGCCATCCTTAACTAGGCTCAAGAGGGTGGTGCTCAGTAAGTTCCTTGATCTACCCCAATCCTTGGCCTGAAGGTAATTGTGTTGAATTAGGAGCTGCAGCATTTAAACCCAGTGATAGGGCGTACAGGAGTGAGTTAGATCAGCTAGTAGAGTGGTATCGCAACGACAACCTTGCACTCAACATTTGTAAGATCAAGGAACTGATCGTGGACTTCAGGAAGGAGAGTTGAGGGAACACACAATGGTCATCATTGAAGGATCAGAATCAGAATCAGGTTTAACATCGCTGGCATATGTTGTGAAATTTATTTTCTTTGCGGCATAGATAATAATAGGAGAAATGTGAATTACTGTAAGAATATACTACAGTAATATAAAAACTATATATATAAAATATATAAAGTAATAATATATATAATTCAAGTAGTGCAAAAATAGAAATAAAAAAGTAATGAGGTAGTGTTCATGTGTTCAATATCCAAACATAAATCAGATGGCAGAGGGGAAGAAGCTGTTCCTGAATCACTGAGTGTGTGCCTTCAGGCTCCTGTACCCACTTCCTGATGGTAGCAATCAGTACAAGGCATGACCTAGGTGATGAGGGTCCTTAATGATGGACTAATCCCTTAATTAAGAGACTATGGAGGCTAGTGCCCATGATGGAGCTGACTAAGTTTACAAATCTCTGCAGCTTATTTCAACCTGGTGCAGTAGTCCCCACCCCCCACCATAACAGACAGTGATGCAGCTAGTTAAAATGCTCTCCACGGTGCATCTGTAGAAACTTGTAAATGTCTTTGGTGACATACGGAATCTTCTCAAGCTCCTAATGAAATATAGCCACTGTCATCCATTCTTTGTAGCTGCATCGATATGCTGGGTCCAGCATAGATCCTCAGAGGTATTGACCCCAGGAACTTGAAGTTACTCACTCAAGAAGATCAGCAGGGGAAAGGGTGAGCAGTTTCAAGTTCTCTGAAGATTTATCCTATGCCCAAAATATTAATGAAATTACAAAGAAGGCATGCCAGCTGTAGTTGCTTAGAAGTTTGAAGAGATTTGGTATGTCACCAAACACCCCAGCAAATTTCTACAGGTGCACTGTGGAGAACTTTCTGACTGCTTGCATCTCTGTCTGCTGTGGAGGGGCCACTGCTTAGGACCAATAAAAGCTACAAAAGGTTGCAGACTCAGCCAGCTCCATCACGGGCACCAGCCTCCCGAGTATCAAGGACATCTTCCAAGGGCAATGCCTCAAAAAGGTGGCATCCACATTAAGGAACCCCACCACCTGGACATGTCCTCCTCTCATTACTACCATCAGAGGTGAGATACAGAAGCCTGAGTAAAAGCACACTCACCATTTTAGGAACAGTATCTTCCCCTCTTCCATCAGATTTCTGAATAGTCCATGAACTCTACCTCACTATTTTCCTCCCTTTTTACACTTATATCTATTTATCTATCTACTTATTCATTGAAACATACAGCGAGATGTGTCATTTGCACTAACAACCAACAGGCTAAAGATGTGCTGAAGGCAGCCCGCAAATGTTGCCACACATTCCAGTGCCAACACAGCATGCCCTCAATGTCCACAGAACCCACAAACAGTAACAACAGAGCAACAGCAACAAAATAACAACAGCAAAACAAGCTCCTTACCCCCCCCCCCCACCGCCCCCAACACATGTTCCACTAATCCTATGACAGGCTGTCTAAGGGCCTCCGATGTCCACTTGACTCGGACTTGGTCCTATGGTGCTTTCCCACCATACATGGCGGGGATCTGTAAATGTGTACATGTTGTTTGTATACTCTATTTAAGGTAGATACTTCTGTTTACTTTGTAATATGATTGATAGATAGATAGATATACTTTATTGATCCTGAGGGAAATTGGGATTCGTTACAGCCGCACCAACCAAGAATAGAGCATAAATATAGCAATACAAAAACCACAAACAATCAAACAACAAAATGCAAACTATGCCAGATGGAAATAAGTCCAGGACCAGTCTATTGGCTCAGGGTGTCTGACCCTCCACGGGAGTAGCTGCAAAGTTCGATGGCCAGAGGCAGGAACAACCAGCCCAGTGTTGTATCTCGGTGGAATGTGGCCGAAGTCCAACAGTAAAAAGTTCAATATCCGGTCTACAAACACGTTCCTCGATCGTAATATGACCCGGATTGCACCATCTGTTGTTAACCAGAACAGTAAGCACCCAACTCCTTTACGCTTAAAGATCTCAGTGCACTTCCGCTCAGCCTGAAAGTTCTGGAAGCCGTCCATGGAGAAGTTTTGATCGGGTATGTCCTCATGCAGCCCCGTTCCAGTGTAATTACATTATGGGGTGCATTATATTCTAATTCATGTGTAGTCTTAAGTAACTGTGGGTAATTAAAGATGGCATGTCCTTGTGCCATATAAATAGAGGTTGATGCTCTCAGTAAGAGAGCGAGATCAAGGCTGCCAGGAGTTCACAATGGACAAAGTATGGAGCTATTATTGGGTTTTCTAGTAGATACCTTTCTGTAAATATTGGCAGTTTTCTCTTCGCTAGATTTGCTAATTCTCATAAGGTTGATTTTTGACGCCTCATGGTAGCATAGGGGTTAGCACAATGCTTAACAGTACAAGCGACCCAGGTTCAATTCCTGCCACTGCCTGTAAGGTGTTTGCACGTTCTCCCTGTGACCGTTTGGGTTTCCTCCGGCTGCTCTGGTTTCCTCCCACAGTCCAAAGATGTACCGGTTGGTAGGTTAATTGGTCATTGTAAGTTGTCCCATGATTAGACTCAGGATTAAATTGGGGGATTGCTGGACAGCATAGCTCGAAGGGCCAAAGGGCCTGTTCTGCACTGTCTCTCAAAAAACAAATAACATAAATAAACACCCTTGCACCGTAGTGCTAAGAGACTCCAGCCATTTTTTTTCCCCCTTGGGCATCTGACAGTATGGAATATCTATCTGTACAGCAATGCAAACAAAAGCTTTTCTCTGTATTTAGCAATAATAAACCAATTATTCAAAGATTGAAAAGATACCAGTGTATTTGCAGTACACCCCAGAAAGCTTTCACAAGGTCTTAGCATTGGCAGTTTGAAAACGTAGGACTTAAAGCAAAGTAAATTCTCTGCAGAACCAATGTCTAATGGAATCTATTAGAATCCATGCCAGCAGACTGCACTTGGTGGAGAGTAAATGATAAAAGCAATCAGTTTGTATACTACTAGGTCAGTAACTGCAGAAATTTAATCAGAAATGTAAAATAAGCACAAATTACCTGGAGCAAAACGATGACCCGCCATCAGAGGAACATTAGGAATGTGTAGCATTTTCTTATTTTGTCAATTTTTGCTGATTTTTGAACTAAATAAAGGGTGAAAGTGTTCACCAGCTTCTAAGAAAAAAGATATTCAGTAAATACTAGAGTAAGAACACACCAGAAATTAGACCTAACACTTGAGAGGCTATACAAACAGGAGTTAAAATGTGTTGTCAATTTGACATTAGAAGCTGGGCACATGGCCTACTCTTGTGCCTAGATGAGGCCACCCTCTGGGTGGAGGAGCAACACCATACATTTTGTCTGGGTACCCTCCAACCTGCTGAATATCAATTTCTCCTTCCAATAAACAAATTCCCCGCCCCTTCCTTTGTCCCCCACTCTGACCTTTTACTTCTTCTCTCCTGCCCATTACTTCTCCCTGGGTCCTCTCCTCCTTCCCTTTCTTCTATGATCCACTCTCTTCGCCTATCAGATTCTTTCTTCTCTAGCCCTTGACCTTTCCCACACACCTGTCCTCATCTATCACCTTCCAGCTAGCCTCTTTCTCCTCCCCACCCCACCAACCTTTTTATTCTGGCTTCTGCTCCCTTCCTTCTCAGTCCCGAAGTAGGGTCCCGGCCTGAAACATTGACCGCTTATTCATTTCCATAGATGCTGCCTGACCTGCCAAGTTCCTCCAGCACTTTGTGTGCGTCGCCTTAGAAGCTAGGCTTCTGCCTGTTAAAGAAATATAAATAGCGACGTGGTGCAATTTATCGCTAAAAATCATTATCGTGTCTTCGAGTGGGAAAGCTTGCTGTGTGATTTTTGCATTTATTTAGAGATGCAGCTGGTGCAGGCCCTCGGCCCATTTTGAGCCTGTACTGCCGAGTTGAACTCATGTGACCCATTAATCTATTAACCTGAAACCCACTCGATCACAGGGAGAATATACAAACTCCTTACAGACATTGGTGAACTTGAACCCAGGTTGCTAGCACTGGTAATAAATTTACGCTAAGGCACTTAGTTTCTCCCAGGGTGGGAATATACTTGGTTCCTTGAAAGTGGCATCACAGGTAGACTGAATGTGAAGAAGGCTTTTGACTGGGTTGCTATGTGAGGGTGGCGGGGTGGAGATGCGTCTCTACCAAAGGAGGTATAAGATGCTCCTTACCTATGTTAGCCTACAGTTCACCCCTGGGCAAGGTGTAGCACCTACCTAGCCCCCCTCCACCCCCAATCAGGCACACGTGAAGGTTGTATGAGCAGATGGTGCAAAACACAACTCCTGGTTATGCGACCACTGACGCCAGGCAGATAATCTCTGAGAAGTATTAATGATGGCTGGGCTCACCTGTCCTGTAAAGACACTGCCCAGGAGCAGGCAATGGCAAACCACCTCTGTAGAAAAATTTGCCAAGGACAATCATGGTCATAAAACATGATCATCCATGTCATACGACATGGCACATGTTGATGATAGTCTATGTTGCTGGTGTACAAGATGTTGGTGAAGCTATACCTGGAATATTCTGTTCAGTATTTGTCACCCTGCTGTAGGAAAGATGCCATTAGACTGGAAAGAGCACAGATGGTTTACAAGGGTGTTGCTGGACTCGGGGTTATAGAGTAAGATTGAGCAGATAGGGACTTGTTTGCACTGGAGTGTAAGCCAATGTATAAAATCTTGAGGGGCATAGATAGGATCAATGCACAGAAGCCTTTCTCCTAGGGTTGGGGAATCAAGAACTAGAGGGCATAATTTTAAGTTACTGGACAGAGATTTAACAATTTTTTTCCCCACTTTTTCACCCTGAGGGTGGTCTGTATACGGAATGAGCTGCCAGAGGAAGTGGATGAGTGTACCATTTAGAACAACTTTTAAAAGACACTTGGACAGGTACATGGATAGGAAATGTTTTGAAGGATATTGACCACATGTAGGTAAATAGTATTCGTTAGATGGGAATCGTAGTCAGCAAGGACCAGTTGGGCTGAAGGGCCTTTTCCATACTTTATAACTCTATGATTCTACTATGCACCGGAATATTCCAGGAGTGTGTCCATATTTGTAGGTTTCTCTCAAGTGTGTCTCAATATTTCTAGGGCTTCCACAGTTTGAGTGTGTCATTGGTTGCAGGGTAACCTTGCAACACAGAAAGATTTCAGATCCATCCCATTCAATCCAAATCTGAATGCTATTGTTCTGCTGGCACTTGCTGAAGAAATGGGGAACTGTCACCTTGCATTACACTCCAGCCAAGTAAAGCAACGCTTACTAATGTGCTCAGAATTCCATTTAACAAACACCCAAAAGTCAGAAACCTTTGCAAGACTTACAAAGGCATTGGAGCAATCAGTTCTTCCCATTGATTGAAAGACTCTGACTTGAAGATCGGCACAAATTGTCTGGAGTTAAGCCAGTGTGCAAAGACTGGCTGTAGTAGCATTCACTGTAGGGAAATGACAAATGGTCATCTGTTTGCAAACTCACTGTTGAAAGATATGAACAGTAATTACGCAGGAGGGGTAATTTGTAAGCTAGCTCCGGGAATAAAATGACCATGAAGGCTTCTGGGGTGTCCTAAAATCCCAGCTAGCTCAGAAATATCCCTCAGAGAGAAGATTCTCTATATGATCTTAGTCCACATAGCATGGATGAATCTTAATGAGATGATCTCGAAAGCAACCAATTGCTCCCTAAAAGTTATTTATTTATATATTGAGATACATTCTGGAATAGGCCCTTCCAGCCCTTCAGGCTGCACCACCCAGCAACCCCCGATTTAACCCCAGCCTAATCATGGGACAATTTACAATGACCAATTAACCTACCAACCAGTACATCTTTTGACTGTGGGAGGAAACCTAAGCACCCAGAGAAAACCCACAAGGTCACTGGGAGAACGTGCAAACTCCTTACAGGCAGCGGTGGGAATTGAACCCGGATCGCTTGTACTGTAAAGCGTTGTGCTAACCACTACATTACCGTTAGCCCACTGTCTCTTCTTCTTCTGTCCATCACCCCTATTGAGGCATAGGCTGCCAACAGCAGCTCCGCCGTCCTGGGCCAGTCTTTAAAGTTGTCCCCATATGTAGCCTATGTTCTTAGTGTCCTTCCTTTTCCAGGGATGAGGTCTTTGGAGCTTCTGTTAGTGTTTCAGTAGCTCTGGGGTTTGAGGTGATGGGGTTGCTAGCCCCATGCGCAACCCTCCTCCTTTTCCAACCAGGCTTGGGACCGTCCATGATGGAGTTCTACTACCTCTTGCAATGAGCAAAGGAGCACTCTTTGGGGAGTTGCCCACAAGTAAATGGCTTACAAAGATTTTATCAAGGCAATATATCAAGCCTGTGATATATCAAGTTAGATTAAACATGGTTCGAAACTAAAAATAATCCACATTAATAAAAGTCAACAATGTTTAACTTTATTATATTAGTAGAGAACAGTATAGTAAAGATAAAATCATATTCTGGTATACCCAACATACTTGAGTAAGGTTGATGGTTTAATCATTTATCTTCAAAATGTATAATGAGCTCACTGTAGCTCAATGATCAATTACCTTTGCAATGAAAAGAAGAATACAAAGTGTATGCCAGTGCACAGCATTTAAATTCAGGAAGATCTGAGAAAGTTTAACAAAAGTTATGCCTATATTTATTAATTACCTTTTACTGGAACTGTTCAGAGAAATAAATTGCATGAATGGAAGGGAACCAATCTTGGCCTCAAGCAGAAAGCAGTCTGGTAGGTTTTAACTATTCCCAGGAAAGGGAAGTATTTCTTTGCAAAACATTTACTCCACCTGATTCTCCTGCACTTTCCCTTTAAAGTTTTGTAACTATTGCTAAGATTAAAGAAGTTTAGTTCATAACCTTTGATAATCTGTAAGTGGCTGCTGCTTGCAAAAACATATTTTAAGTTTTGCAATGGGTGTTTTCCTTAAGCCCAGAATTTATGGGATGTGTGCCAGGTCCAGGAGATTTCTTTCACCACTCATTCTGGTTGATTGTGTTATGCTCTGTAAATTCACTGGAAATCCAAGATCATGGAACAGTAGAGCACAGGGGCAGGCTCTTCAGCCGGCCTTGACACCAAATGAAGATGTTCCCATCTGCCTGCATCTGATCCATAACTCTCCGTCCTCTGGCTGTTCATGTGCCTGCCTACACACCTCTGAAACACTGCTATCATATCTTCTTCCACCACTCCTGGGCGGTGCATTCCATAAGACCATAAGACATAGGAGCAAAATTAGGCTATTCAGCCCATCAAACCTGCTACACCATTCCATTGGGACTGATTTATCATCACTCTCAATACCACTCTCGTACCTTCTCCTTGTAACTTTTGACGCCCTTTCTAAACAAGGTCTTATCAACCTCCACTTATAATATACCCATTGAAACACTCACAACACGCTGGAGGTCGGGCAGCATCCGTGGAAATGATCAGTCAACGTTTCAGGCCGGAACCCTTCATCAGGACTGAAGAGGGAAGGGGCAGAGGCAGACCCTTCCCACCCTCCTGCCACCTTCTTTATAGGGCCTCTGCCCCTTCCCTCTTAAGTCCTGACGAAGGGTTTCGGCCCGAAACGTTGACTGATTGTTTCCACGGATGCTGCTCGATCTGCTGAGTTCCTCCAGCGTGTTGTGAGTGTTGCTTTGACCCCAGCATCTGCGGAGTATTTTGTGTTTAATATACCCATTGACTTGGCCTCTGTAGCCATCTGTGGCAAAGAATTCCACAGATTCACCACCATCTGGCTGAAGAAATTCCTCCTCATCTCCTTGTATTCCGAGGCTGTGTCCTCTGGTCCTAGACTCCCCTCTATAGGAAACATCCTCTCCATGACAATTCTGTTTAGGTCTTTCAATATTCAACAGCTTTCAATGAGATGCCCGCCCCCCCCAATATTCTTCCAAACTCCAGTGAGTATGGGCCCAGAGCCAACAAATACTCCTCAACCCTTTCATTCCTGGGATCATAATTGTGAAAATCCTCTGGATCACCTACCATTTTCTGTGCAAAATTAAAATTAGCATCACACACCACCTTTAGATTTTCCCCTCACACTTTTAAAAGGCAGTGCCTCATGAAGGCAGCATCTATCATCAGTAAGAATATGAGGCAATTTGGTATATCACCAGGGACTCTAGAGACCAAACTTTCTACAGACACACCATGGAGACGATTCTGACTGGTTGTATCACGGCCTGATATGGAGGCACCGACGCGCAGGATTGTAAGAAGCTTCAGAGGATTGTAAGCTGAGTCAGCTGCGTCATAAGCACAACTTACCCCACCACTGAGGACATCTTCAAAAGGTGGTGACTCAAGAAGGTGGCATCCATTATTACGGATACTCCCCATCCCAGGCATGCCCTTTTCTCATTACTACCGTCAGGGAGGAAGCACAGGAGCCTTAAGACACACACTCAACAACTGAGGATCTTTTCCCTCTCTGCCATCAGATTTGTGAAATGTCTATGAACTCATCAACACTACCTTGTACTATTGATTTATTTGCTATTGTAACTTACAATATATTTTATGGTTTGCACTGTACTGCTGCTGCAAAACAACAAATTTCATGACAAATGTTAGTGATAATAAAGCTGATTCTAGTTTTCACACCTTAAAGTTATGCCTGCTGGTATTAAAGATTTCCATTCGAGGAAAAAGATTGTGACGATCTGTCGTCAGACTCTGACTCTGAACCCTGAGATATAATCAGAAACCACAACAGCTACACCAATGGCAGCTGTTTTTTTCAGAATGCAGGTTAGTAGACTTGGTGGACCTCCAAGAGTCAGTACAAGGACCAATGATCTTTAATGTTACAACTATGAAATGGTGTGGTGAGGATGTAGTAAGCAGAAGGAGGGGAGTATTAAACTGCAGAAGGACAGATATGCTGACAGAATGGGCAAAGAAGTGACAAATGAACTCTAATATAGAGAGATTGTAGTGATGTGTTTAGAATTTTAAAAAACACACAAGGAGAACAATGTATTCCTGACCATCATAAATAAAGATGTGCTGGAAATTAAGTTTCGGTTACTTTTGGTTTGCTATGCCATTGTTGAGTTTGCCACTAACACCCAGTCATCTCCCAAGTAAAAGACATCAAATTAGACCAAATATCACAAGACACAGGTGCAGAATTAGGCTATTTGGCTCATGGAGTCTCCTCCGCCATTCCATAATGGGTGATTACTTATCCCTCTCAACCCATTCTCCTGCCCTCATTCCATAACATTTGTTGCCCTGATTGACCAAGAACATATCTTAACCTCCGTCTTAAATATACACAATGACCTGGCCTGCACAGCTGTCTGTGGCAAAGAATTCCACAGATTCACCACCCTCTGGCTAAAGAATTTTTTCCTCACCTCTATTCTAATGGATGTCCCTCTGGTCCTAGACTCCCTGATATTCTTTCACATCCACTCTATCTAGGCCTTTCAATGTTCAATAGAAACCATAGAAAAACTACAGCACAGAAACAAGCCTTTTGGCCCTTCTTGGCTGTGCCGAACTATTTTCTGCCTAGTCCCACTGACCTGCACACAGACCATATCCCTCCATCCACCTCCCATCCATGTATCTGTCCAACTTATTCTTAAATGTTAAAAAAGAACCTGCATTTGCCACCCCGTCTGGCAGCTCATTCCATTCTCCCACCACTCTCTGTGTGAAGAAGCCCCCACTAATGTTCCCTTTAAACTTTTCCCCCCTCACCCTTAACCCATGTCCCCTGGTTTTTTTCTCCCCTTTCCTCAGTGGAAAATGGGTTTCAATGAGATCCCCCCCACCCCCATTCTTCTAAACTCCTGCAAGTACAAGCCCAGAGCCATCAAACACTCCTCATATATTAAACCTTTCATTCTTGGGATCATTCACATGAATCTCCTCTGGACCATCTCCAATGCCAGCATATCTTTTCTTAGTGAAGATCCTAAAACTGCTCACGAAACTCCAAGTGCAGTCTGACCAATGCCTTATAAAGCCACAACACTATATCCTTGATTTTGTATTCTAGTCTTCTGAAAAGGATGACTAACATTGCATTTCCCTTCCTTACCACTGACTCAACCTGCAAATTAACCTTTAGGGAATCCTTCACAAGGACTCCCAAGTTCCTTTGCATCTCTGATTTTTGAATATTTTCCCCATTTAGAACATAGTCCACATTTTTATCCCGTCTGTTTTTTGAATATTTTCCCCATTTAGAACATAGTCCACATTTTTATCCCGTCTGTCAAAGTGCATGGCCATGCACTTCCCTGCACTATATTCCATCTGCCACTTCTTTGCCCATTCCACCATTCTGTCTAAGTCCTTCTGCAAACACCCTGCTTCCTCAACAGTACCTGCCCCTCCACCTACCTTTGTTTCATCTGCAAACTTGGTCACGAAGCCATCAATTCCTTCATCCAAATCATTGACATATAACATGAAAAGAAGCAGTGCCAACACCGACCTCTGCTGTACACCATTAGTCATCCACAGCCAACTAGAAAAGGCCCCCTTTATTCTCACTCTTTGCCTCCTGGCAATCAGCCCATCTTCTATCCATGCTAGTACCTTTCCTGTAATACCATGGGCTCTTAATTTGTGAATCAACCTCATGAGCAGCACCTTGTCAAAGGCCTTCTAAAAAATCCAAATAAACAACGTTCACTGACTCTCCTTTGTCTATCCTGTTGTTATTTCCTCAAAGAAATCCAACAGATGTGTCAGGCAAGATTTCTCTTTAAGGAAACCATGCTGACTTTGGCCTATTTTGTCAAGTGCCTCCAAGTACCCTGAAACCTCATCTTTAAGAATAGACTCCAACATTTTTGCAATCAATGAAGTCAGGCTAATTGGCCTATAATTTTCTTCTTCTGCCATCCTCCCTTTTTAAAGAGTCGAGTGACATTTACAATTTTCTAGTCCTCAGGACCTATTCCAGTATCAAGGGATTCTTGAAAGATCATTACTAATGCCTCCACAATCTCGTCAGCTATCTCTTTCAGCACATTGGGGTGTATACCATCTGGTCTAGATGACTTACCTACCTTCAGACTTCTGAGCTTCACAAGCACCTTCTCTTTAGTAATAGCAACGACACTCACCTCTTCCACCTAACCAATATTCCCTCTAATTTTTTTTACAGCTGCATGAACCAACTCTGAGCAGGAAATTTTTATATGGCCTGGAAACCATGTGGCACATAATTCTTTTGTAATGTACATAATATGAATATTTAGAATGAAAATTGAAATATCACATACTTTTGATTTTATTTATTAATTGAAGGGTATAATGAAATACAGTATAACAAAGAAAGCCTTTCACGTTTGTAGACTTTCAAAGTTAGATGGCGTGGGTGGTTTATTAACAGTGAGCGACTGACTTCCATTCTGTGTTTATTGCTACAATTTGTAACAGTTGTCACTTGAAACACTGACAACGTAAATACTTTGAAGCTCTAACATGTTTCAAAGTAAAGACGATGATACATTTATTATTTAGAAAATTTATGGATTGTATTCATTAACATATAATCAATTACAAGATATTTCACAATTATTTTAAAATAGATTTCAAAATTATACTAGCATAATTTCAAAATTAGATTAATATAATTTTAAGTTATATTAACATTATTTAAAAGAAATTCCAGCTGTGTGGCGACAAAGGCTATGTGTGCGGGAGCATTTCAGTTACTGCGGAGCTGTGCACCCATGCAGCTTTGAGGGAACAGTGCCTCTGGCACTCTTGCATTTCTGGCATTGTGCTAGTACCTTCCACAAAGAGTTACACAAAATATTTATTAAGTTTGTCAACCATTCCTTTGTTCTCCCAACAGTACCTCTCCAGTGTCATTTTCCAATGGTCTAGTATCCACTCTCTTCTCTCTTTTACTCTTTATGTATCTGAAAAATCGTTTTGTATCCTCTTTTATATTATTGGCTACTTTACCTTCATTTTTCTCTGTTTTATGGCTTTTTAGTTGCTTTCTGTTGGTTTTAAAAAGCTTCCCAATCCTCTACCTTCCCACTAACCTGCTATATTATATGCCATCTCTTTTGCTCTTATGCTCTCTTTGACTTCCCTTGTCAGTCGCATTTGCCTCATCCTCCCTTTAGACTACTTCTTCACTTTGGGATATATCTTTCCTGTGTCCTTCAAATTGTTTCCAGAAACTTCAGCCATTGCTGCTCTACCATCATCCCTGCTAGTGTCCCCCTTCAATCGATTTTGGCCAGCTTCTCTCATATGCCTCTATAACTCCCTTTACTCCACAGTAATACTGATACTTCAGATTTTAGCTTCTCCTTCTCAAACTGCAGGGTGAATTCTATCATGTTATGATAGAATTGGACAAAGTGATAAATTGGCCAAATAAAAGCTTGAAGCAGCAGTGAGATGGTTTTCACCCAGAAAGTTGTTCTGAAATGGGACACATCTTTCCTAATGGGTGATGCGGAGATCTAATTGCAGCATACATTAGCTACAGATTAGTGGCTTTCTGATGCCTCGTGGGTGGTACTGTAGCATAGCAGTTAGTCTAATGCCTTACAGTGCCAGCTACCAGTGCCATTTTCCGCTATTGTCTGTATGGAGTTTGTACATTCTCTCCATGACAGCATGGGATTCCTTCCAGTGCTCCGGTTTCCTCCTACATTCCAAAGACGTTCGGCTAGGGTTGGTGAGTTGTGGGCATGCCATGTTGGTACCGAAAGCATGGCAAAGCTTGTGGGCTGCCCAGCTCAATCCTCGCCGATTTGTTTTGGCGCAAATGATGCATTTCACTGTGTTTCAATGTGCGTGTGACAAATAAAGCTAACCTTCTGCTTTATCTCCAAGGTCAGCAGACCTTAAAGGATCCATCCAGCAGAGACAAGCTACATAAAAGACAATCATGAAGGTGGGGGGAAATGTGGTGGAGAAGGAAATGCTTACTGTTATTGTGCATGGCTAGCCCCAAGCAATCCACTGCACTGATGGAGCACATGAATGATAGAAAAATAGAGGGCTATGAAGGAGGGAAGAGTTAGATTGATCGTAGAGTAGGCTTAAAGGTCAGCACAGCAAGGGCCTGTATTGTGCTGTAATGTTCTATGTTTTATGTCATATTTCTTTTGAAAGCTAAAAAGCAACTAAATTCCAAGGCAAGCACAGAGAATGCTTGAAGCGCTCAGCTGGCTAGATGGTATCAATGGGAAGAGAAACAGAGTAGTTATTTCTGGTCAAGGACCCTTTATCAGAACTGGAAAAGTAAGCAGACAAACATGTTCTGTATTAACACACAATAAATGCTGGACCTGCTGAAGGATCTCAGCCTGAAATGTCAACTGTTTACTCTTTTCCCTAGATGCTGCCTGGCCTGCTGAATTCCTCCAGCATTCTGTGTATGTTGCTTGGATTTTTTTCATGTTTGATGTTCTGTATTAAGCTGCAGAGAGGGTAAAGAGTGGAGAAAATAGATGGGAAAGCAGAAGTGAGTGACAGAAAATAAAAACTGAAACAGGAAGGTACAACCATGTCAATAGGCAGGAATGGGAAGAAGTGGGGGGGGGTGTTTCCTGATATTATTAAATTCTAATGACAGTAAGATATTCCGACAAAAGAAGATATTGTTGCTTGAGTTCACTCTGGGTGCTGCTGGAGCAATGAATGGAGTGGAGACAGAGAGTGAGGTTGGAAGAGAGAATAGAAGTGATGGGAGACTGGAACTCCACAGTCACCCTTGCAGACCACACAAAGGAATTGTGCAAGACAGGTAACTAATCTGTATTTAGTTTCTCCATTGGAGAGGGGACCATGTTGTGAGGACCAAATCTCATTCACTTGATTGGAAGAAGTGAAGGTGTGTTGATGCGTTACCAGAAATAAATGTTTTGGCCCTTAGATGGCAGGAAGGGCAGAGGTAAAGTTGCAGGAGTTGAATCTCCTGTGTTTGCATGGGAATTCCTGTGCGATTTTAAACTCCACACTGGAGGAACCAAATGTGGATAGGATGAACACTTTGCAGAATCTTTATGTATGTTAGGGCAGGGGTCCCCAACATTTTTTGCACTGCAGACCGGCCAACCCGGCGGGGGAGGGGGGGCCCGTAGGGTTGCCAATGGACAAGAGTAACAGTCAAATACGTTGTGTTTACCCCGAGAAAGACTACAATGACCATGAAGCCTTGCACGGGCACCAGTGCACATGCGTGACTTGTGCATGCCTGTACGTGTCAATTTTTTTCTACAAATCGTTTTTGGCGATTCTGTACGGGGGGTTGTTAATCACGAACAGAATATAGGTGATAAGTGACTAATACACTCAATTTCATTTCTAAAAGGGATTATCTAACGAATTTAATATTAAACACACAGCACATATTTTCCTCGCATGAATATAGTGATAAGTCAATTATCAGAGGAGGACAGGGGAGCTTGAAGTAAGTGTTGAACGAACTTCCAGTAGAAGTGGTAGAGGCAGGTCCGATATTATCATTTAAAGAAAAATTGGATAGGTATATGGACAGGAAAGGAATGGAGGGTTATGGACTGTGTGCAGGTCAGTGGGACTAGGTGAGAGTAGCGTTCAGCATGGACTAGAAGGGCAGAGATGGCCTGTTTCCGTGCTGTAATTATTATATGGTTATATAAGTCACTTATAAGTCAATAGCATTATAATACTTTAAGTAATGTTTGGATATTAAACATACAGCACATATTTTGCCCATATGAACATATAAAATCATTGCAACATACCAATATTGCTGAATCAGTGGGAGCCCTGGGCTTGTTTCCCTGCAACAAGATGGTCCCATCGAGGGGTTGGGAGACAGCGATACTCGAAGGGAGTTTAAGGAATTCCGCAATTTAGTTTTCGTTGCATTCATTGCAGAGATATGTTGGAAATGGAAGCAACGTTTTCAGTGCTTTCGTGGCTATCTCAGGATATTCAGGCAGCATCTCTAGGAAGAGGTGCAGTCAACGTTTCAGGCCGAGACCCTTCGTCAGGACGAAGGGTCTCGGCCTGAAATGTCAACTGCACCTCTTCCTAGAGATGCTGCCTGGCCTGCTGCGTTCACCAGCAACTTTGATGTATGTTGCTTGAATTTCCAGCATCTGCAGAATTCCTGTTGTTTGCGTCAGGGTATTCAGCCTTGACTTTGATCCAGAATGCCGGCAGAGGTGTTATGTCAAACATACTTTTCAGCCCGCCGCCATTTGCAACCTCGAGGAGTTGATCTCCTTCCCGCGCAGACGTGGATAACGCACGGGTAATGACCTCACAAGCATAATGACCTCGTGTGCATTCAAGCTCAACAGTGGCCGTGACAGGGAATGAGGAAAGGTGCAGCTGACTCATATCGCCAAATCATATCGTTTCCTCGTGGCCCAGTAACACATGCTTTGCGGCCCGGTGGTTGGGGACCACTGTGTTAGGGTGATTCTAAGCTTCCAATCTTGTGACACATTAATCCACTCCCCCCAACTCGGACCTCACTAGTTTCAAAGATCAAAGATCAAAGTAAATTTATTATCGAAGTACATATTTGTAACCATGTACTGTACTACCCTGAGATTTATTTTCTTGCAGGCACTTACAGTAGAGCAAAGAATAGAATCAATGAAAAACTACACACAATCTAAGATTGATAAACAACCAAGGTGCAAATGAAGACAATCTTTGCAATAATAAATAAATAATACTGAGACTATGACTTGTAGAGATCTTGAAAGTGAGTTCATAGGTTGAACAATCAGTTTAGAGTTAAGGTGAATGCCATGCTGCAGAAACCTCCAGTGTCACTCTGTTCATACCCAACTTCTCTCACAGTACAATGCCTCATTAATTCTATGTTCTTTGTTCTACTTGCCAGAGTATGCTACATCTCTTAGGGCCAATTTCAAGTAAGCCCTCACTTCTTTTTCTCTCTTGTGTTCTCTCCAGAGATGTGGCTATATCCTTTCCTTTTAATTCACCTAATTAGAATCAGGTTTATTATCACCGGCATGTGACGTGAAATTTGTTAACTTAGCCGCAGCAATTCAATGCAATACATAATCTATCAGAGAGACAGAGAGAAAAAAAATAAAATAAAACATAATAATAAACAAACAAGTAAATCAATTATGTATGTTGAATAGATTATTTAAAAATGTGCAAAAAAAAACCCAGAAATACTGTATATTAAAAAAAAGTGAGGTAGTGTCCAAAAATTCAAAGTCCATTCAGGAATTGGATGGCAGAGGGCAAGAAGCTGTTCCTGAATCACTGAGTGTGTGCCTTCAGGCTTCTGTATCTCCTACTCGAGGGTAACAGTGAGAAAAGGGCATGCCCTGGGTGCTGGAGGTCTTTAATAATGGACGCTGCCTTTCTGAGACACCGCTCCCTAAAGATGTCCTGGGTAGTTTGTAGGCTGGTGCCCAAGATGAAACTGACTAGATTTACAACTTCTGCAGCTTCTTTTGGTCCTGTGCAGTAGCCCCTCCATACCGGACAGTGATGCAGCCTGTCAGAATGCTCTCCACGGTACAATTATAGAAGTTTTTGAGTGTATTTGTTGACAAGCCAAATCTCTTCAAACTCCTAATAAAGTATAGTCGCTGTCTTGCCTTCTTTATAATTACATTGATATGTTGGGACCAGGTTAGATCCTCAGAGATCTTGACACTGAGGAACTTGAAACTGCTCACTCTGTCCACTTCTGATCCCACTGTGAGGATTGTTTTGTGTTCCTTTGTCTTACCCTTCCTGAAGTCCACAACCAGCTCTTCCATCTTACTGACGCTGCTATTCTGTCTCCAAATGCCAGTTGTTCAAGTAATTGACACCTTGACAACCTTGGTCTGCACCCTGTCACAGACATCCCATTTCCCTCTTTATAGTTTAAAACAGTCCAGTATTCTCACTTGTCCACTTACGATGAAGTTCCTGAATCTGAAGCAACATGCACGTCAAAACATATAAGGAAATGTGTAGCTTGTATCAACGACCAACGCAGTCCAAGGGCATGCAGGGGCAGCCCACAAGTATCACTTCTAGCATCAATATAGCCAGCCCACATCCCGTAGGTCTTTGGAATGTGGGAGGAAACAGGAGAACCCAGAGGTACAAATTCCAGACAGAGTCGGAAATTGAATCCCTATCACTGGTGCTGTAAAGCATTATGCTAACCACAGTACCACCGTTTCTCCCCTCAGATGCTGTCAGACGTTCTGGGTGCTTCCACCATTCCCCCCTTCTCTTTCAGAATTAAATCCTTTGCTCCAGATTTAATTCCAAGACTTGGGTATCAAACAGTTCTCTTACTGAGCCTTGAAGACATTGGGCTCCCACTCACCCACCCACGCCACAAACATCCACGTAACAGCCTCCCACGTTGTTATTTTGAACAGCTGTTTGAACATTAGCACCAGCCGTGAGCAGATTGTTCAGCCCTCACCGTATCCCCAGTTGGCTTCATGCAGGAAAATGTCACATCCTTGCTACTAATTGTGCTACCACCAAGAGAGTTTAGGCTCAATAGCAAACTTTGTCAAGTTGGAATATAATTAAAAGAAAAGTTGGTAGCACAGCATTCCAAAAATGTCATCAACATGTGTCCTCGTTGCACCATTTAATGCCCACAATTGCTTTACAGAAGATGCAACAAGACAAAACAAAAATGACACAGAGCTATGGAAGTGGACATTAGGCCACAGAAACAGAACTTCCTGGAAGATTTCAGCTGGTCAAGTAGTATCTGCAGAAAGAGAAACCAGTCAATGTTTTGGAACAACACATGCAAAATGTTGGAGGAACTCTGCAAGTCGAGCAGTATCTATGGAGGGAAATAAACAGTCGATATTTTGGCCTGAGACCCATTCAAACATGTGGGATGGCATGGTGGTGTAGTGACTAGCATAACGCTTTACAGGGTAGGTAAAGTTTAGTAAGTTGTGGACATGCAATGCTGGTGCCAGAAGCATGGTGCTGCTTGCAGGCTGCCCCAGCCCATCCTCGGACTCTGCTGGGCATTGATGCAATTGATGCACTTCACTGTATATCTCAATGTCTCCATGTGCATGTGACAAATAAAGCTAATCTTTGGTAAAGCTGATCTTTAAACATCAACTGTTTATTCCCCTCCATAGCTCCTGCTGACTTTTTGAGTTCCTCCAGCATTTTGTGTGTGTGCTGCCTCAAGATTTCCAGCATCTGCAGAATCTCTTGTGTTTTTGTTTTGGTTCAACTGAGCCATATTCAGTTCCTCTGAGCTGAGGCCAGTTTATCAAAGTTTGGTCACACAGGTAGTATAAGTTATAAACAGAGTCTTAATGGAGGAGACACTCCTTAAACCCATCTCTTTGTCCAATCTGTAGTGACTCCATGCACATCATTGCCAAATTTTGGAGCGACAACATGTCACGGTGTGTGCTGGTAATATCAGAACCCAAGTATAGAGGAAGGACAGATTCTGATGTGGGGACAGCGATGAGAGTTTATTCATAATAATACCAAAAGAACATCAAAGGCTCAGCCAAGCAACAACACAGGAAATAACATTCTCCAAACTAGGACCCCGCGATTAGTGCTAATCAGACATCCACTCAAATAACACAAGTAACACAGAATCCCTGAGCCTATCAAAATAAATATGTCCTGCCGAAGGGTCTCGGTCCTAAACGTCGACTGTGCTTCTTCCTATGGATGCTGTCTGGCCTGCTGCGTTCCACCAGCGTTTTGTGTGTGTTGCTTGAATTTCCAGCATCTGTAGATTTCCTCGTGTTTGCAAAATAAATATAACGAACTTAAACGGGAGGCACCAGGAGACTACATTACATAGAATGAGTCGCTAAAGAAAGACACAGGGAACTCTAAACGATTAACAACTGTCATTAAGCAACAATATCCCAATTTGGGTGCTCTAAAAACCTTGGAGCCCAATGCTGTCTGGTGCCCCACACAGGTCTGAAGAACTCATTACACAACAGGCTGGAATCTGGAGCAACAATCAATCTGCTGGAGGAACTTAAGCAGTCTGAGCAAAATCTGAAACCAATTATATTTGATAACACTCCAAATTAGTACCTTGGAACATTTTACTACATTATACGTAATGCATTGTTGCTTCTCTTACCTTGGTACTATTTGTGGTGATGTGCTATGCACCACCTGTCCGCTGTATTATTATGTCAGAGAGATGGCCAATGTTCAGCTCTTGTTCACAGCTACCTAAAATCAGCTTGACCAGATAATCATCATATCTTTTTTCCCCTGTGCTGAATTTCTTCTACTTCTACCCAAACATTTCAAAACCATGTGGCACGGTAGCGTGGTAGTAGTCTTATAACGCCAGCTCTGAGACTGGGGTTCATTCCCACCACAATCTGTAAGGAGTTTGTACGTTCACCCTGTGACAGCATGGCTTCCTCTGGGTGCTGTGCTTTCCTCCCACATTCAAAAGGTTAGGGCTAGTGAGTTGTGGACGTGCTATGTTGGCTGCTGAAGAGTAGCGACACTCGCGGGCTGCCCTCAGTACAGTCCTCACTGATTTGATTTGACACATTTCGCTGAGTGTTTCGACGTACATGTGACAAATAAAGCCAATCGTCATCTTTCATCTTCATACTTCAAACTCAAACAAAAAATACCATTTGCTTTGAGAGCTTTCACTTTCAAAATGCTGGGGATCGTTCCAACTATTAATAAAATTGGAGTAATGAATAATGAATACTCACCAGTCAAGTGTATTGTACACAGCAGAAACATTCTCATCATCATTAGTGGTAAACAAAATCTATTTTCCAACTCTGAAGCCCTTTCTGAATTGATTCCATTTGCAAGTTTTAAGGCTGTACCGCTACCCCACAGAGACCTTTAAAGATTATTCAAATCTCTTACTGGATTTCTTATAATTCACACCATATAATGTAAGGAGTTATTAACATTTCTATTCATCCAATGTGAAGATGAGGCCGTTCAATTCGTCTTTTTGTTCTGGCTCTTTCAATGAGCTATCCAATTGTTCCTTTGCACTTCCCTCGTAACCTTCTGTAAAGTATCTGTCCAGTTCCCTTCAGAGGTTGTCATTGAATCTGCTTCCACCATGTTATTGACAGTTCAGTTCACTTACTAACAATTTGCTGCATGAAAACAGATCCCGCTTTGCTTTCATCCAGAATATCTTCAAGGATCGATGCCTCAGAAAGGCGGTATCTATCATTAAGGATGGCCACCACCCACGACATGCCCCCTTCTCATTGCTACCATGAGGAACGAGGTACAGGAGTTTCAAGGTGCAGACTCAGTGATTCAAGAACAGCGTCTTCCCCTCTGCCATCAGATTTCTGAATGGACATTGAATCCATAGACACTACCTCACTCATCTTTTTTCTCTTTTTGCACTACATATTTAATTTAATATATATATATATTTCTCACCTTAAGTTACAGTTTTTATTATTATGCATTATGAAGCACTGCTGCCACGTAACAAATTTTACGACATAAGCTGGTGATATTAAATCTGATACAGATTCCGATTGGTTCTGAATACCAATAAAATAGATTCCTGCAAAAGGAAGCACATTTTTGGATGGTAGACACCTTTTTTTTTTGGATAGTATCAGTGGTGCAGTGCTAGCCGGAGCGCACTGGAGCGCGTCCGGCACATCTTTAAGAAAAAAGCCAAAATAAACAAGCTAATTAATTAGGTGCCACCCAGGGTGATTTGAGTATCTCAGAAACTGCTGATCTCCTGGGATCTTTACGCACAACAGACTCTGGAGTTTACAAAGAATGGTGCCAAAAACAAAAAAGCATCCAGCGAGTGGCTGTTCTGTACCTTTTCAGAATGGCAGGCAGTGACTAGTGGGGTACCGCAAGGCTCGGTGCTAGGACCGCAGCTATTTACAATATACATTAGTGATTTAGATGAAGGGATTAAAAGTAACATTAGCAAATTTGCAGATGACACAAAGCTGGGTGACAGTGTGAAATATGTGGAGAATGTTATGAGAATGCAGGGTGACTTGGACAGGTTGGGTGAGTGGGCAGATGCATGGCAGATGCAGTTTAATGTGGATAAAAGTGAGGTTATCCATTTTGGTGGCAAGAACAGGAAGTCAGGTTATTATCTGAATGGTGTCAAGTTCGGAAAAGGGGAAGAACAACGAGATCTGGGTGTCCTTGTTCATCAGTCACTGAAAGTAAGCATACAGGTACAGCAGGCAGTGAAGAAAGCTAATGGCATGTTGGCCTTCATAACAAGGGGGAGTTGAGTGTAGGAGCAAAGAGGTCCTTCTGCGGTTCTACAAGGCCCTGGTGAGTCCCCACCTGGAGTATTGTGTGCAGTTTTGGTCTCCAAATTTGAGGAAGGACATTCTTGCTATAGAGGGAGTGCAGCATAGGTTCACTGGGTTAATTCCCGGGATGGCAGGAATGTCATATGTTGAAAGATTGGTGTGACTTGGCTTGTATACACTGGAATTTAGAAGGACGAGGGGGGATCTGATTGAAACATTTAAGATTATTAAAGGATTGGACATGCTAGAGGCAGGAAACTTGTTCCCGATGTTGGGGGAGTCCAGAACCAGAGGCCACAGTTTAAGAATAAGGGGTAGACCATTTAGAACGGAGTTGAGGAAAAACTTTTTCACACAGAGGGTTGTGGATCTGTGGAATGCTCTGCCTCAGAAGGCAGTGGAGGCCAATTCTCTGGATTCTTTCAAGGAAGAGTTAGATAGAGCTCTTAAAGATAGCGGAGTCAAGGGATATGGGGAGAAGGCAGGAACAGGGTGCTGATTGTGGATGATCAGCCATGATCACAGTGAATGGCGGTGCTGGCTCGAAGGGCCGAATGGCCTCCTCCTGCACCTACTGTCAGGTCCTTTGCCTCCTTTGCTCCAGGGGAAAGAAAGCCACACTTTCCGTTCTCTTGCCTTAGCAAAAGACCTCCAATCCAGTCAACATCCCCTGGTAAATCTTCTCTGCACTCTCTCCAGTGCAATCATATCCTATAATACAATGACCAGAACTGGAAACAGTACTCTAAGTACAGGCTAACCAGTGGTTTGTTAAGTTGGAAAATACATTCAGTAGAGACTTTATTGGCTACACCTGTACACCTGCTCATTAATGCAAATATCTAATCAGCCAATTATGTGGTAGCAACTCAATGCATAAGAGCATGCCAACATGGTCACGAGGTTCAGTTGTTGTTCAAGAATGGGGAAGATATGTGATCCAAGTAACTTTGACTAGGATGATTGTTGGTGCTGGATCTATTGTTTGGAGTATCTCAGAAACTGCTGATCTCCTGGGATTTTCACGCACAGCAGTCTCTAGAGTTTACAGAGAATGGTGCAAAAAGGTAAAAAAGAACATTGAGTGAGCAGCAGTTCTGTGGGCAAAAATGCCTTGTTAATGAGATTGGTCAGAGGAGAATGGTCAGACTGGTTTAATCTGACAGGAAGGTGACAGTCGCTCACATAACCATACGTTACAACAGTAGTGTGCAGAAGAGCATCTTTGAACATACAACACAATGAACCTTAAATTGGATGGGTTGCAACTGATAAAGGAGGTACCTCATAAACTGGCCACAGAGTGTAAACATCCCAACCCTATTCTTCTATACCGCAACCTTTGAAGGTAAGCATGCTGAATGCTTTGTTCACTATCTTATCAACCCTGATGCCACTTTAAGGGAACTAGGGACTTGGACCCCAGAACATTTTGTAGTGCCTTACCATTTACAGTATATACCCTACCCCCATTCAGCTTCCCAAATGTCTTCACTTTGCACTTTTCGTGATTTAATTTCATCTCAGCACCCCTTAGTCAGCATTAGACTGGATATCTTGTCTTATACATTCAATAAAGCTTTTGACAAGAATTCAGCAAAACTCTTCTCCAGAAAATTGTCGAAGCTGGACGTGAATTAAAATGTCAAAACATGTAGAAATCTAAGGATTTTTGTTGGGCAAGGGAATTAGGAGATACAGAACAAAGTTGTTAAGTGAAGTTAAAGCAGAGGTGAGCCATGATCTAATTGAATAGCTGAACAGGCCCAATCCTTTACCTGTCATTCAATTCATTATGTTCTGTGACTTGTGAGCAAAAGATTTGTCAAATACTTTATAATAAAATTGGAGCCTCGATAGAGAAGTGTGAATCTAATTCATTTCCATAATCTCGTGATAATGTTGCCAATGAATTCAAAGTATTCAGCAACTGTTCATCACAGAGGCTAGAAGTCTTCCTTAGTCTTAATATTTCTCCCTTGACAGTATTCCTAGTGCATTGTTCAAATAGCTCTGCCGTGTTCTGGGTTACCTCATGAACTGGAGTCACTCAGCTTCATCAACAATCCAGGCAACATCCTGGTAAATCTTTCACATACAGTGGCTGAAAACCTAAGTGCAGAAAACACGACACGGAACCACCACATTCATGGATTTTCCATTTGTTATTTCAGTGGACGATCGGGAGCTCAGAACTCAAGGATCAGAGAATCTCGGAATGAAAAACCAGCGCGGCAGACTGTAACACCATAACAGCAACTGTTATTCTCCCGTTTCACTGTGAAATGGGTGACATCTCTCTGTCCCCTATTAGGGAGAGAGAGAGAGCCTGTGGCATGTCGAACTGTCAAGTAAACAATAGTTTTTGTTAACTGCAGATCACGGTCTCTTTTTGGGTGCTTTGCTGTTGCTTGGTGGGTGTTGACGCTTTTTTTGCTGAAATGGGTGGTGGGGGAGAGAGGTTGGTGCTTTGCTGCTGTTTGTGCGGGGAGGGGGAGAGCGGTCCTTGGGGTTCTAATGTTTTTCTGTCATTCAGTCTTTTGGGGTTCACCTGTTTCTTGTGGATGCCTGCAAAGATTAAGAATTTCAGGCTGTTTACTGTATACATTCTCTGATAATAAATGGAACCATTTGAAGCAAGTGTGACACTACACTAACACAAAGACGTAGTTTAAAGTTCATTGTGTGTTCTCAATATTTCTAATATTTTTAAACCAAATAAGAGGATTGACTAAGGTTTAGATGGGCCAGAGAGGAGCTTCATTGGGCTGAAACACAAGAAGAAGTTCAGTGTTAAAGATTGGAGATTAACTTAATTTCTCACATCCATATCAAAACATCGAAACATATAGTGAAATGAATCATTTGGATTAAGAACCAACAGAGTCCGAGGCAGCCAACACTTCTGGTACCAACATAGCATGGCGACAGTTTGCTAACCCTAACCTCTATGCCTTTGTAATGTGGGAGGAAACTGGAACACTGGTAAGAAAGCCACGCGGTCACGGTGAGAATGTGCAAACTTCTTACAGACGGTGGTGGGAATTGATCACAGGACATTATCCGGCAAGCCCCTCTTTTCCTCGTTTTATACCGTTTTGCTGCTGATATTCACATCCTAATCTCCAGACAGATGGCTGTGGGGAAACCTATCAAAAATACCACAATGAAGTTCAGACAAAGGAGTCTGTACATTCTTCTCATGGCTGCTCTGTGTGCTGCGGTTTCCTCCCACATTCCAAAGACGTTTGAGTTAGGGTTAATAAGTTCTGGGCACACAGTGTTGGCACCAGGAGCATGGCAACACTTGCGGGCTGCCCCCAGCACAATCTCAGACTGTCTTGGTCGTTGACACAAACAATGCATTGCACTGTGTGTTTTGATGTGCGTATGACAAATAAAGCTTACCTTTAAATCTTTAAAATCATCTCTTAGAATCTTTAAATGTTCTAAAAACCTTTCTTTAAAAATCTTTAAAATCAGAGATGCAAGAAATCATTTTCAGATTCATCCTACTCAAGCAGATGTCACCTGAAGGTTTGGGTTAGTTGTAAGACTCTATTTTATTTATTCTATTTACCCCAGGAACATGGAGGCTTGCTGTGTCTCTGCAGGGCTCTCCGATTGCATGCCTTGCACCAAATCCACAGTCGTTCATTTCTCCATGCATAAACATTTCCCAGCTGGGGACATTAAGAATAAAAAAAAAGTACCTATTAAAAAAAGAATGACAAATGGAAATTGGGCGGTGACCGGGTTAATGCAGTGATCTCAGCTCAGTAAGCGTGTTGCATTCCCTGGAGGTAATCCATTGCTTCAGGGGAAAAAAACAGTCGGGATTAAAAATACACAATGTGCTGTTGCAGTTCGCTGGGTTTTTGCTAATGGGCCATGGTTAAAACAGCTGCCGATTCAGTCTCACGAATGCTTCACTGGAGAGCTTGGATCACCAATGTAAATGAAGATTAGTTCCTTAAATGAGGCTGACCGTGGATAAACAAAGATAAGAGCATTTGTTCCGGTAAAAGAAATCCCAGTCCACAATAACTGCACTATCAGTGCTGGTACGGTTTTAAGAAACAAATTAATTGTATTAGCACGTTCTTCAGTTAATGGTGTGCAACTCACAGGGGACCATTCTATCCATTGTAAGTGAGGGATAGAATAGCCCATTATCACAGTATTTGTAAAACGACTTTGGAACCCAATCTTCATTGTTAACTTTAAAACAATTGAGAGGAATTTGCATGGCCTTGAGGTCCGGGATGATGGTGTTACAGATCCAGACATCTCTGGTGTTCCTGTCCAATGGTAGAGCAAGAAGATGAAATGGTGAGGATCATTGATAGTGGGTCTTGCACTTCTGAGGTGGCACCTCTTGTAGATCTGAGCGATGGTGAGGAGAGTTGTGGCCTTGAATTATGGGGCTGAGTTTCAATACTCTGCAGCTTCTTGTGTTTCTGAATGTTCAAGCTGCCATGGCAAATCATGAGACAACCAGTCAGAATATTTCCAACAGTACATCTGTAGGGTAGAGTGTTTGCTGACAAACCAGGTTTTCATAACTTCCTGAGAAAGTATGGACACAGATGTGCCGTCCTTGAGGTTGCATCTATGATCTGGACCCATAACAGAGTGCCTGATGTTAATACTGTCCAGTGGTGCAGTGCTAGCTGGAGCGCATCGGAGTGCGTCCGGCACATCTTTAAGAAAAAAGCCGAAATAAACAAGCTTATTAATTAGGTGCTGCCCAGGGTGATTTGAGTATCTCAGAAACTGCTGTTTACGCACAACAGACTCTGGAGTTTACAAAGAATGGTGCCAAAAACAAAAAAAAAATCCAGCGAACTTTGGTCTTAACTAATTTTTTCCTCTTCACATACCTAAAGAAGCTTTTACTATCCTCCTTTATATTCTTGGCTAGCTTACCTTCATACCTCATCTTTTCCCCTCGTATTGCCTTTTTAGTTATCTTCTGTTGCTCCTTAAAAGTCTCCCAATCCTCTGGCTTCCCGCTCATCCTTGCTATGTTATACTTCCTCTCTTTTATTTTTATACTGTCCTTGACTTCCCCTGTCATCCACGGTCGCCCCTTACTCCCCTTTCTTCCTCTTTAGAATGAACTGATCCTGCACCTTCTGTATTATTCCCAGAAATACCTGCCATTGTTGTTCCACTGTCATCCCCGCTAGGGTATCTTTCCAGTCAACTTTGGCTAGCTCCTCCCTCATTGGTCCATAGTCCCCTTTGTTCAACTGTAATACTGACACTTCCAATTTTCCCTTCTCCCTCTCAAATTGTAGATTAAAACTTATCATATTATGGTCACTACCTCCTAATGGCTCCTTTACCTTATCAAATCTGGCTCATTACACAGCACTAAATCCAGAATTGCTTTCTCCCTGGTAGGCTGTAATACAAGCTGCTCTAAGAATCCATCTCTGAGGCATTCCACAAACTCCCTTTCTTGGGGTCCAGTACCAACCTGATTTTCCCAGTCTACCTGCATGTTGAAATCCCCCATAACAACCGTAGTATTACCTTTGCGACATGCCAATTTTAACTCTTGATTTAACTTGCACTCTATATCCGGGCTCCTGTTTGGGGGCCTGTAGATAACTCCCATTAGTGTCTTTTTGCCCTTACAGTTTCTCAGTTCTATCCATACTGACTCAACGTCTCCTGATTCTATGTCCCCCCTCGCAAGTGACTGAATTTCATTCCTCACCAACAGAGCCACCCCACCCCCTCTGCCAACCTGTCTGTCCTTTTGATAGGATGTATACTCCTGAATATTCATTTCCCAGCCCTGGTCCTCTTGCAGCCATGTCTCTGTTATTCCCACAACATCATACTTGCCAATTTCCAACTGAGCCTCAAGCTCATCCACTTTATTTCTTATACTCCATGTATTGATATATAATACTTCTAATCCATTTAAAGTAATACTTTTACTCCCCTCACCTTTCACATCGATTCCTATTGCACTTGGCTATACTCTCCAATCCCTTCCTGAGCTTTCTGCCCCGTTAATTCTGTTGTCTTTCTTAACTTTTCTTATTCTCTCTTTCCCTCTATCTCCATTCTTATATTTCCAGTTTGTTCCCTCCCCCCCACTATTTAGTTTAAACACACCCGTGTACCAGTGGTAAACCTGCCTGCCAAAACGCTGGTTCCCATCTGTTAAGATGCAACCCGTCCCTTCTGTACAATTCGTCCTTACCCCAAAACAGATCCCAGTGGTCCAAGAATCTAAATCCCTGCCTCTCGCACCAGCCCCTCAGCCACACATTCAGATCCCCTATCTCCCTGTTCCTGCCCTCTCCAACACAAGGAACTGGAAGCAAATCTGAGATAACTACCCTGGAGGTCCTGCTTTTCAGCCTTCTTCCAAGTACTCTGAAGTCACGCTGCAGAATTTCTTTCTTCTTCCTCCCGACGTCATTTGTGCCGACATGCACCACCACTTCTGGCTGTTCACCTTCCCCCTTGAGGATTCCCTGCAATTGGTCTGTGATGTCCTGGATCCTGGCACCAGGGAGGCAACACACCATCCTTAAATCCCGCCTGTTGCCGCAGAAACCCCTTTCTGTACCTCTCACTATGGAGTCCCCTGCTACCACGGCTCTGCCTGACTTCTGTCTCCTCGGCTTTGCTTCAGCGCCAATTTTTGGCTGGCAGACCTGTCCGCCTCTCAGACTGGCAATGTCTTCTGTCCCGACAGCTTCCAAGAGGGTGAACTTGTTTTCAAGAGGTACATCCCCCAGGGTCTCCTGTACTCCAAGCATCCATCCCTTCCTTATCGTCGCCCCCACCCCCCTTCTCTCTTCCGGTATCTTCGGTGTAATGATCTCGCTGTCGGTCCTGTCCAGAAAGCTCTCGGTTTCCCAGATGAACCTGAGGTCATCCAGTTGCTTCTCCAGTGCCTCAACATGGTCCTTCAGGAGCTCAACCTGGACACACTTTCCACATTTGTAGCACCCAGAGGCACCATCAGTATCCCTGACTTCCCACATCATGCAAGCATCACACTGAATCAGTTGACCTGTCATTTCTTAACCACTTCTCACCCTCTTCAACTGTGGCATAGTCTCCTCCCTCAGCCTCGTCGCCGAAGACTTTCGAGACAAAGACTCGCATTTTTCTCACAAGGCACTTCCCTTGACAAGGCCGCTCCCCGACAGGCCGCTCCCCTAGAGCAAACCTTGATTATATTGGCTCATATTTTGACTAATTCATTTCACTTGTCGCACCTCGGCCGACCTCGAACGTTTGTGTTGCAGGCTGGTCCGGACTGGTTTTTAAATCAACTGCTCCTTCTCAGCCAATTCCCAGATCATGCCCTCTTCTCATTGTTACCATCAGGGAGGAGGTACAGAAGCCTGAAGACACACAGTCAATGATTCAGGAACAACTTCCTCTCCTCTGCCATCAGATTTCTGAATGGACATTGAACTCATGAACACTACCTCACTACTTTTTTTGCAATACTTATTTAAGTTAACTATTTAATATATAAAACAACGCACACAAAATGCTGGAAGAACTCAGTGGGTCAGATCTGGTCAAGACCCTTCTTCAGGACTGAGGAAATATATGAATTGATTTCATTACTTACATCCTTCATATACAAGAGGAGTGAAAATCTTTATGTTACATCTCCATCTGAATGTGCAATGTGCAATTTATAGTAATTTGTAATAAATAGTATGTACGACAGGATAGTTAAGACAGAAGTGTACAAGATTATGAGATGCATAGAGAGGGTCACTTTACATGGTTGGGTTTCAAAAACAAGAAATGAAAGGCTTTTAAAAGAGATCTGAGGATTTTTACAGTCCAAATGCTCTGCAAAGTTGTAATGTGCCTAATTCCACTACCTCCTCTGGTTAATTACAGGAACATACTGCTAGAGACAGTGGTCTTAATGTGGGGAAAGGGATTAATGTAGATGGCTGAAGATGTTGGCCAGGCCTGGTGAGCCAAAGGGCTGATTTCTGTGTGCTGCAACTCTGTGACTTAGACCACACTGAATCTCTGAACACAATGATGTAATCTACAGTACTGTGCAAAAGTTTTAGACACATCTATATTGCTAAGGTGCACAAGACATTTGCACAGTACTGTATTTGTCAGTGTGGAGCAGAGAGAAAGTTTGTAAATCTGGTGGGAGCAAAGGATGTTGGTAATGCCTAGAGCAAAGGATGTTGGTAATGGTAGCAGAGAAGGGTGCCATGAGCAAGGGGTGGTATGGGTGCAGACACACCCAGCCTTGAGACACCAGGCAAGGTAATTTGATTACAAACAGTTGGTTTATTGATCATTACAGAACGGCTCTCTGGTGCATCCTGCTCCCTCCCCCCTCCTTTCCCCTTTTCCCAACCATGATTCCCCTCTCCCTGCCCCCTTCCCACTCTCAGTCCACAATAGAGACCCATATCAGAATCAGATTTATCATCACTCACATATGTCATGAAATTTGTTTTTTACGGCAGCAGTACAGTGCAATACATAAAATTACTACAGGACTGTGCAAAGGTCTTAGACACCCGAGCTATATATATGTGTCTAAGGCCTTTGCACGGTATGGAACGTCAGGTGTTTTACATACTTACCTTTACGTATTCCCAAGCCCATGTTGCTTTTGAACCAGAAAACAAAACCCGGATTCACCTCCGAAAGTCAGTACCCCAAAACCCAACACAGGCACCAACCATTCTGACCGTCTGGACTCAGCCCCCGCCTAGACTAACCAGGCAGCAGATTCTCAGAACAAAGTTCTTGTTACGCCTGTTTGTTTGGTCCTGAGTCCTTCTAAAGTGAAATTGAAGTTTGTAGCAGGGAGGAGATTGTGACCAGAGCAATGAATAACACTCCATTGTTACACCTCTCCAGCATCATTTCCAAGTGTACTAGACTTTCAGCGACACTGTTGACATCAAGAAAGAGCCAATAAAAGTCAGTTATATCAGCAGAATTGTACAGATCCGTAAGACCCCCATCACCCAGATCACACCCTCTTCTCATTGTTACCATCAGGGAGGAGGTACAGGAGCCTGAAGACACATGCTCAATGATTCAGGAACAACTTCTTCTCCTCTGCCATCAGATTTGTGAATGGACATTGAACCCATGAACACTAGCTCACTACTTTTTTTGCAATACTTATTTAAGTTAACTATTTAATATATAAAGCAACGCACACAAAATGCTGGAGGAACTCAGCAGGTCAGATCTGGTCAAGACCCTTCTTCAGGACTGAGGAAATATATGAATTGATTTTATTACTTACATCCTTCATATACAAGAAGAGTATAAATCTTTATATTACATCTCCGTCTGAATGTGCAATGTGCAATTTATAGTAATTTGTAATAAATAGTATATACAACAGGATAGTCAATAGAACATAGAAATACAGTTGAGTCAGCATGAGTTAAGCAGTCTGATGGCCTGATGGAAGAAGCTATCCTGGAGCCTATTGATCCTGGTGTTTATGCTGCAGTACTGTTTCCCAGATGGTAGCAGCTGGAAGAGTTTGGGGTTGGGGTGACTTGGGTCCCCAATAATCCTTCAGGCCCTTTTTACACACCTGTATTTCTAAATGCCCTGAATAGTTGGAAGTTCACTGGGCTGTCCGCACCACTCTCTGCAGAGTCCTGCGATTGAGGGAAGTACAGTTCCCATACCAGGCTGTGATGCAGCCAGTCAGGATGCTCTCAATTATGCCCCTGTAGGAAGTTCTTAGGACTTGAGGACCCATACCAAATTTCTTCAACCGTCTGAGGTGAAAGAGGCGCTGTTGTGCTGTTCACCCTCTCAGCCTCAGATCCATTGATGTCAATAGGGGTTAGCCTGTCTCCATTCCTCCTGTAGTCCACAACCAGCTCCTTTGTTGTTGCAACATTGAGGGACAGGTTGCTTTCTTGACACCGCTGTATCAGGGTGATGACTTCTTCTCTGTAGGCTGCCTCGTTATTATTTAAGATTAGGCCAATCAGTGTAGTGTCGTCAGCAAATTTAATTAGCAGATTGGAGCTGTGGGTGGCGACACAGTCATGGGTGTAGAGAGAATAAAGGAGGGGGCTTAGGGGGTCCCCGAGAAACACCTGTGTTGAGGATCAGAGGTGAGGGAGCCCACCCTTACTACCTGCTGACAATCTGGCAGGAAGTCCAGGAACCGGTTACATAGTGCAGGGTAAAGGCCGAGGTCTCTGAGCTTCTTAGCGAGCCTATACAGTATATATATTTACTGTAGTTCACAGATTTTTATTATTATGTATTGCAATGTACTGCAGCCGCAAAACAACAAATTTCACAACATACGTCAGTGATATTGAACCGGATTCTGATTCTGATTAACAAATTTATCCACTGTGCAGAAGGACTTGAGACATTTTTTAAAGAATACATTCAGTTCACTTGCATGAAGGTACATGCGAGGGTTGGCAGGGGTGGAGATACATCTCTACCAAAGGAAACGTAACTGAAGTTCTCTCTAAGGTGCGCGTGCACAAAGAAGTTTGAACTGCACACAAAAGTTTGTCACCCTCGACCTCATTGACATGTTAAGTATATTTCACGATCGTACACAATCACAGTTCCTTTTCTGGTTTCTGATACAGGCGGTGTTGTCAACGTGGAGCTTGCAATGATTTGTCTGCAGATTTTAGAACTGGCTTATTTATACTGTTTTTATTGAAGAAATTGTTGATTCACGATGTCGAATTCCAAAAAAAAACCGAAGTGGGTGAAGCACAAAAGAACCTCTAGTTCATTTAAAGTGGATTAGCTTAATGAAACAGTAGAAAGTGCTACACCAAAAGGTCATGAGGTCAGGAACATGCAGCTATGAGAAACATTTATGCACAATACAGAAACTGGTGTTACCTGTGTGTATTGATGTGATGGAAAAGTTGCTGGAGAATTTGCAAATGGGAAGATGTGGAGGTGATACTTGGAAACTTGACTTTTTAAAGCATCATTTAGCAAGCAAATGACATACGGACAGTGTGCAAAAGCTCTGGTGAGAAAATCCTTCATTACTCGTTACAGAACTCTATGTACGTTTCGTGAGAGTGCAGATGATCAAAAGTGAAAATGATCAAACCCAGAGGAGGTCAAAGTTATTATTGACAGTCATTTTATTTTTTTTAAAACAATGACAACAAACTGGACTTGGTAGTTTATTATCTTTAGAATAGCTTCAGGTTTACTTCCACGTAAAAAATCAGTGCACACATGTTGTCATTGGGCAAAAGAATTGCACAGTATAGGATTTTAGCCCTTACTGATCATTACAAATTAGAGGAAACATTGGGCATAAGGCACTCTTCCCCGCCACGAGCCCGCAGATCACCCTGGGAAAAGCTGTAGTACCTGCTTAGTCCCCCCGATCAGGGTCATGTGAAGCCATAGGAGCAGATGGTGGATGGTTGTATGAGCAGCTGGTGCATATCACAAGTCCTGGTTGTGTGACCACCGACGCCAGACAGACAATCTCTGAAGAATATTGATAACGGCTGGGGTCACCTGTCTTTTAAAGACACTGCCCAGAAGAAAACAATGGCAAACCACTTCTGTAGAAACAATTGCCAAATACAAACATGGTTGTGAGACCAGGATCACCCAGGCCGTACAACACTGCACTAAACGAACGTATGAATGAACATATGGAGACTAATCTCTTTTTAACATACTGATGTATGGTTACTCTCATACCAGATTGTGCTGCAGAATTAGCAGGGAATGTTTCAAGTTCTCTCATTTTATATCCGGCCACGTCTACTGATCTAAAGACTTTTTTTTAGTTTCATCAAAATGTCAATCAGCTTAGTTCAATCCTGTGACTTCTTTATTAAAAACCTTTGTTGTGGCGAAGCTTTCACAGCAGAAGCATTTCACTCTCTCTGAATGGTCATGCCAAGAAAATCTAAAGCAGTCCATTATTATCTCAATGGGAGGAGGTAACTCAGATCACCAGCCAAATCAAGTTATCACTCATGACAGTGTATGTTGGAACAGAGCATTGTGTGTATAATTTAAAAATGTACAGCAGAAGTTCAAAAACACTAGGGGGCAGAGAATTAAAACTTCACAAGTCTAAACTGAGAAGTGATTATTGAAGGGGTTTAAATCCCCTCGCTCAGAATTCATTTCCCCTAACACTACAGAGGAGACTTGATTGAGTAATACAAGATGACAAGAACAAAGATAGAGTGAACAGCCAGAGTCTTTTTCCCAGGGCAGAAATGGCTAACATGAGGGGGCATAGCTTTAAGGTGATTCTAGGAAAGTATAGAGGGGATGTCAGTGGTAGGTTTTTTACAAAGAGAGTGGTGTGTGTGTGGGACACCCTGCCAGGAGTGGTGTTGAGGCAGATACATTAGGGACATTTAAGCAACACTTATATAGACACATGGATGATGGAAAAATGGAGGGTTGTCTAGAAGTGAAGAGTTAGATTGATCTTAGAGTAGGTTAAAAGGTTGGCACAACATCATGGGCCGTGGGCCTATACTGTGCTGTTGTGTATTATGTTCTATCTACAGACTGTTGAAAAGGAAGAGCTAAGCTATGGACTGGGTATGGACAGCCAATGGATATAGTATGAGTGGAATATTGGAAGGAATAATGGGAAGATGTACAGGGAGCTGCCTGTTTGTGGGCAAGGAACAAGCAGGGTATAGGCATGGGATATGGACAGGGATTGGTCTGACTCTGGGCTATACAATGGAATGGAACTGTTAAGATACAAATGGGCAATGAACTAACAGAGGAGGAATGGCCGTGTCTCAACAATCTATAAGAGTGACAGACTACTTCTGGAAAATGGCCAGCACCCTCACAAGAAGAGAATAACAAGGGTCTCGGCCCGAAACGTCGACTGTACCTCTTCCTAGAGATGCTGCCTGGCCTGTTGCGTTCACCAGCAACTTTGATGTGTGTTGCATGTAATCTGTGAGGTCGTGTGGAAAATAAACATTTTGCTTCATTCTACTGCAAATATCAAGAAGAAATGAGAGAACCTCCAATGGAGATTGTTGCAGTCCTCTGCACTACCCTTCATCCCTGGCATGCTTCTTTACAGTGTATGCCTTCTTGGCAATATTACAGCTTAGAATACAACCTGGTATGGAAGCACCAATACCCAGGATTCAAAAATTCAAAGTACATTTATTATCAAAGTATGCATGCAGAATATAATCCTAAGATTCATCTTCCCACAGACAGCCACAAAACAAAAAAAAAACCCACCATGGAACCCGTTTAAAGAAAAAAAAACATCGAAACCCCTAACATGCAAAAAAAAAGAACAAATCACACAAACAGCAAAAAAAAACAAAAACAAGCAAAAAACACAGAATACAAAACACCAAATCACAAGGATATCAAAAGAGTCCGAGCATGGAAATGTGTACAAAAGGTGATGGATACAGCCCAGTCCATTACAGGAAAAGCCCTCCCCACCATTAAGCATACTTACAAGGAGCACTGCCAGAAGAGAGCAGTTTTAATCACGAACGACTCCACTATCCAAGCCATACTCTCTTCTTGCTGCTGCCATCAGGAAGGAGGAACAGGAGCCTTACCTCCCATACCACCAGGTTTAGGAACAGTTATTACCCTTCACTTATCAGGCTTCTAAACTGGCATGGATAGCATCACTCTCCTCATCTCTGAACATATTCCACAACCTTTAGACACACTTTCCAAGTCTCTATAACTCATGTTCTTGGCATTGCTTATGTATGTATGTTTTTATAATTTGCACACTGATGATTTATACACTGGTTGTTTGTCAGTCTTTGTTAATGTATAGTTTTTCATAACTTCTATTGCATTTCTTTATTTTCCTGTAAATGCTTGCAAGAAAATGAATTTCAAAGTAGTATATGTGACATGTATGTACTTTGATACTAAATTTACTTTGACTTTGACTTACTTAATGCAATAGGCCTGTGTAAGTTAGTTACTGCCTGTTAAACCACAGGCGTTTAGGGTGACAATGAAGATCCTCCATCTCTGTCTGTCCTAGGCCATCTTCTCTATTGTGCTCCAGGTGCGGTTCAGGGTCCTTATTTCTGCCTCTATGGTATGGGGCCAAGTTGTCTTTGATCTCCCATGTTTCCTCTGCCCTTCAGCGATCCAGCGAAGTCTTGATTATAGAGTTGGTTTTGACCTATCCAAATTTACTTTGACTTTGACTTGCTTAATGCAATGGACCTGTGTAAGGGACCAAAATTTCAATGGGACCAATCTTCTCTTCTTCAATATTTGCTATTTGTTCAATTAAAAATAATAGTACTTTTACTTGAAGTAATTATTTCTGCTCAATAGGCACGAAAGTAGTAGATATAAAATACTGACAGCTCTAGTTGAGGAAAAATAATCACCTAACTCTCATCTTGATCTTCATTGAATATGATTCTGACTCAGCCCACTAGAAATGAATCTAAGGAAGACCTGAATCCAACACTTCATCTGAGGCCTAGATTTCCACTTGCTTTACTATTGTTGTTGCATCTATTATATTTCAGAAAGTTCTTGCATTTTCCACGTAGATGTACAAGGCACAGTTTGATCATTGTATTTTGCAAGATAGCCATTTATCTTTCCACTGCTGTCTATTCCGATGTTATTATTTATTTCCAAAAATGAGACACATGGGAAAACCTAGGATTGGGGTATATCTATTTTTGGACAGAAAAGAATTTTATAAGAGTGTAGGAATAGGAAAATGAATATTTTGCAGAATATGTAACACCAGCGAAGTCCCCAATGATGAATTGATTTTAGCTTAGGGAAAATTCCTTGAGAAGATTAAAGATCTCAGCTTAAGCAGTCAAAATTTTTTTTAAGTTTTGTTTTTCTTCAAAGATCAATTCTTCAATCACAGACTACCTTCTATATATTTAAGTGCCCTCTTAACTGCTGGTGGGAAAGGAATCTAGTGAGTTTTAAAATGCTCCACCACAAATGACAGGAAGTGAATTTTTATTAAAAGTAATAATATCCGCAGGTTACAAAATATATCATGTCATTCAAACCTTCAATAATGGAACAGCTTCCGGTCAGTAGAATCATTCCTTTGATGTGAGTGGGTTTAAAATATCAACCCAGTTTTGTACTGCTTTATTATTATGGTGTCATATGTGTCAAATTTATTGCAACAATTTATGGTTCTTGAATTCTATTATTAAGGTTTACATAAGATCGCGGCTGAGATTATCTAGTAAGCATAGTATTTGTGGCAGTCAATCTTCTATTGAACTGCAAACAGAATGAAAACCATGAAACAAATTATATCCATGTGAGTCAAGCTCTTTAAAGCAGGAGCAACCCAACAATTTTAATCTGGCACTTCTCCTGGTAGCTGCAATTCGCATACAACACGCTCATTTTAATGAAGTTGGTGATGGGGACATCAATAACTTGTCTTCATATAGTACTAGTAACAGAGTAAAATATTCCCAGGGTGACTCACCAAGTTGGTTGCATTTCACTGTATGTTCTGATGTACGTGTGGTAAATGAAATCTCAAGGGTTCAAAGTTCAAGGTTCAAGGTACATTTATTATCAAAGTATGTATGCAGGATACAACTCTGAGATATACTAATTTGCAATAGAGTCATATACAGCTACAGAACACTGTAGCACACAATCAGATCCTTTTTCCCATCTAGTCCTTGCCAAAATATTAATCTGCTTAGTCCTATCAATCTGCACCCGGAACATAACACTCCATACCTCTCCATGCATGTACCTATCTAATTTTCTCTTAAATGTTGAAATTGCATCCACCACATCTGCTTGCAGCTCATTCCACATTCTCACCGTCCTCTGAGCATCGCTGGAATCAGACAGTAGGACAAAGGAAAAGCTGTCGATAGGAATGATTAAGTGATGGCATTTATGAAGTTTCTTAAAGAAGAAAACAGAATGGCAGAGGGAATCTAATAGCTCATAACCTGTACAAAAAAAAGCAAGAAATATCTTACAACTTATTGGAGACATAGATGATCTCAAAATATCTGAAGTTCTTTACGGCAAGTGCATACTCTGAAAAGGTGACAGTTCTGATGGCAGCACACTAACAAGTCCTGGGGGCATTGTGATAATGATCAGTTGTTTCCATGCTATAACATGGTGGAAATACACAACAGGTCAGGCAGCATCTGTGGAGAGAGAAATACAGGCTTCAGGTCTTAGATAACCTTCCTTCAAACCCAATTGTTCATCAACATTTAATTCACCTGCTTCCTCTCTATAGTTGTTACCCAGCCATTCCTCTGCTTTTAAACTTTCTTTTCAGGTTTTTAGCATCAGCGGTATCTTGCTTTTGGAATGAGAATCAGCAATGTTGTTGGAAGCAGCAACCATAGAAGAAACTGAAGAGAAATGAGAGGCTAGTTTGGGTGAACACACAAATCTCAGGAGAGGATTGCAAAGGTATCATGACCTAAATTTCATCCCCGGGTCCCAGACAACAACAGTTGGCTGGCCCCCAAGCCCCAATGGAACAGACTGAAAGTCTGGTTTCTCAGGCAGTGGAGGAGTGCTTTGCTTTACTTGCACGTCTTTTGACGCCCAGGCATCCCCAATTAGGACTTGATAGAGGTGGCAGAAGGGGAAAGAGGAGTGGTGTGGGCAAAATAGGATCTAATTAAGCCAGAGAGAGTAAAAATCTGTGTATGCAGAGATGGGTTTAGGACTCCACCACGTTCTCCTCAACCTATGGACTCACTTTCAAGGACTCTACAACTCATGTTCTCAGTATTATTTACTTACTTATTTGGTTATTACTATTATTATTTGTTTATTAATTTTCTATTTGCACAATGTTCCTTCATTTGCACACTGGTTGTTTGTCAGTCTTTGTGTGCTGTTTTTCATTGATTTTATCCTATTTCTTTGTTCTACGATAAATGCCTGCAAGAAAATAAGTCTCAGGGTAGTATATGTGGCCTATATGTACTCTGATAATATATTTACCTTGAACTTCGAACTTTGAACCAGAAGAAGGGAAAATGTGGAAAATGAAAAATGAATCTGAGGGAAAAGGGCATTTGAGCAGAAACTAGGGAATGAGGTTGGTCACCCAGGGAAAGATAAAAAAGGGAGGGTGAGGTAAAAAAGAGAGAGCCCATTAAAGTGATTGTATTCTCTCAACAAGCTTCCAGTTCACAAAAAAAATGAAGCAAAACTGAAGAAATCTCATCAGCAAGGTGCCATAAATCCTCAAGATTTATTAATATTCATTAGAATTCCACTCAGAATTATTAGCCTGAGACCAGACTCAATTAATTTTGCACTTGAGCCTGCTGAGTTGCCTCAGAAAATAAGTTAAAGAATAAAGAACGAGGCACTTGCTGGTCTGCCTGAACACAGCCGAGAGATTTCACAGTGAATGCCACCCACAGATTTACATCATTGATCTCAACAGATGCACGCTTGTTCTCCTACAGGGAGCCTTGGTAAACTTTGGTGTTGCTCAGTATGTGGCAAATGACAGCAGGGGAAAATAAAATGTTCCTCATTTCTGTCACTGCCAGCCCTTCAACCCTCAGAGCCTCTGAGCTTCTCCTATTCTGGTTCCTTGCAGATCCTTGACTCCTTGACTACTCCACATGGTGGGTCAATGCCTTAAACTCTGGAACTTATTGTTTATTTTTTTATTTATTGTGATACCTTGTGGAATAGGCTCTTCCGGCCCTTCAATCCACGTTGCCTAGCAACCTCCGATTTAATCCTAACCTAATCGCCAGGACAATTTACAATGACCAATTAACCTATCAACTGGTACATCTTTGGACTGTGGGAGGAAACCAGGGCACCTGGAGAAAACCCACACAGTCACGGGGAGAATGTACAAGCTCCTGACAGGCAGCATCAAGAATTAAACCCAAGTCTCCTGCAGTGTTAAGTATTGTGTTAGCCACTACACTACCTTGCTGCCCTATACCTTTTCCCATCCCCTCTCTCACACTCTGTCTCTTACTCTCTCTCTTTCTCTCTCTCTGCCTCTATCATCCTCTCTTGCCGTCTCATTCTCTTATTCCCTGTATTGCTTGGTGTGTCATACCCTTCCTTGCACTTTCATTCTCTCTCTCACTCTCTTTCTGTTTATTTCTTGTTATCTCTCTTCCCCTCTCTCTCTCTGGGTTCATTTCCCTCTGTTTCTCTTTGTTTCTCTCTCTCTCCCTATTTCTCTCTCTCTCTCTCTTTCTCTCTCTCTCTCTCTCTCTCTCTCTCACACACACACACACACACACACACACACACACACACACACTGTCTGTCTCTCTCTCAATCCATCTCTCTATCTCTAACCCTCTATCTCTCACCCTCTCCCTCTCCCCCTCTCACTTTTTTTCCTCTCATTTCCGAAGCTTGACCTTCTGGCTGGCAGATTTTGTTTCAGTATGAACCTGCCTAAGGTATTTTACTGGGTTGAAGGTGCTATTTAAATGCAAGTTATTTTTGTTTGCATTCGTACTTGTATCTGACAGCTCTCAGAATAGAATCAGCTCAAGGCCACTCTCCAATTTAGAAGCTTCCAGCACAAGTACAGACCCTTTGGCCCATGGTGTCTGTACCAAGCATGATGCATAATTAAATCAAATCCTTTCAGCCCTTACTGACCCATATCCCATCATTACCTGCACATTTATGTGTCTATCTAACAGCCTTTTAAATGCCACTATCTTATCTGCTTTCACTATCACCCCTGGCAGTTTGTTCCAGGCACGGACCATTCTCTGTAAAATCTCTTGCTGTGCACGTTTCCTTGAAACTTTCCCCTTCTCACCTTAAATGCACGTACTTTAGTGCGTGACATTTCTACCCAGAGAAAAAGATTCTCCACATCTATTTGACTCTCATTATTGAGTAAACTCAGCCTTTGGCACTCCAGAAAACAAAAAAACAACCCAAGTTTGTCCAGCCTCTACTTGTAGCTTACACCCTCTAATCCAGGCAGTATCTTGGGAAACCCCTTCTGCACCCTTTCTGAAGCATCCACATCCTTCCTATAAAGGAGTGACCAGAATTCTACCGTTATCTCACAGATTTAAGTCTGTACAATTGGGCATCTCTCTTGCTAAATTGCCAAAGTGGTGCTTATTAATGTGGACAACAACAGGAATTCTGCAGATGCTGGAAATTCAAGCAACACACATCAAAGTTGCTGGTGAACGCAGCAGGCCAAGCAGCATCTATAGGAAGAGGCGCAGTCAACGTTTCAGGCCGAGACCCTTCGTCAGGACTAACTGAAGGAAGAGTGAGTACTCACTCTTCCTTCAGTTAGTCCTGACGAAGGGTCTCGGCCTGAAACGTCGACTGCGCCTCTTCCTATAGATGCTTATTAATGTGGCATCATCTAAAATAGGCCAGAAATTCAACTCTACGGGCTGGTTAGTTTTGTACTCAATGACTAATGAGCCACTTTTCCTGGTGTGATGTGTGAGAACAAGTTTTTTCAAATTATTTACAAAGACAAAAAGTAAATGTATGTTACAAGGTCTGAGGGACCTGAGTTATAAGGAAAGATTGTATAAGTTAGGACTATATTCTTTAGGGTGTAGAAGATTGTGAGGAGATTTGATAGAGGTATACAAAATTATGAGGGGTATAAATAGGGTTAATACAAGCAGACTTTTCCACTGAGGTTGAGTGGGACTGCAACTGGAGGTCATGTGTTAAGGATGATAGGTGGGAAGTTTAAAGTGAACATGAGGTGAAACTACTTCAGTCAGAGGGTCGTGAGAGTGTGGAATGAGATGCCAACACAAGTGGTGCATGTAAGCTCGATTTCAACGTTTAAGGAAGGTTTGGATAGGTACACGGATGGTAGGAGTATGGAGGGTTATGGTCCTGGTGCAGGTCGATGGGTGTAGGCTGTTTAAATGGTTTCAGCATAGACTGATGAGCCAAAGGGCCATTTTCTGTGCTGTACTTCTCTATGACTCTATTTTGAACCATTTTGTAAATGTAACTGGGCATTTCATAGAACACAGCACAGGAACAAGCCCTTCACCCCACGATGTTGTGCTGAACTAATTAAGCTAATGACACCTAATTAAACTAACTAATTAAACTCGTTTGCTGGCATGAATTTTGCTTGTGCCTCTGTCACAATTTCCCCATGGGACACACATCAGATAACTTCAAAGCGCTCTGCTAATAAAATTAATTCACATTATTTCAAGTAGCAGCCAACAGTTGTTATTCCCAGAAGTAACTACAGTACTGTTGATTGAGTTAAGTTATTAGTTAGCAATCCTTTGATCTCATCTTTCCATATGTCATCTTGTGCCCTTTCGTTATTGATTAAGGAACTGACTATCAAAGTAGTGTGGTGCTGTGATGTGGGTAAAACACCAACAGAGGGGCAGTATAGCTAATGCCACTCTCAGGTTGGTAGGGCAACACCTCATATTAAGTAGCCTCCAACATCATGGCATAAAGATTGATTTCTCCTTCCAGTAATTAATTAATTAATTCCAGGCACGCCCCCCCCCCACCCTTCTCTCTTCTTCTATTCCCCACTCTGACCTCTTACCCTTTCCTCACCTGCCTATCACCTCCCCCTAGTGTCCCTCCTTCTTCTCTTTCTCCCATTGTGCTCACTGTACTCTCTCCTCTCCTGTCAGATTCCTTCTTCTCAAGCCCTTTACCTTTCCCATCCACCTGGCATCACCTTCCAGCTAGACCTCCTTCCCCTCCTCTCGCCTTTTTTTATTCTGGCGTCTTCCTCACTCGTTTCCAGTCCCGATGAAGGCTCTCAGTCCAAAACATTGACTAATCAGTCATTTCCATAGATCCTACCTGGCCTGCTGAGTTCCTCCAGCATTTTCTGTGTGTTGCTCTGGATTTCCAGCAGCTGAAGATTCTCCTGTGTTCAGATATCCAGTATAGTGTTTTAATCACCATGTGACAGCAAATATGTAGTCGCAGCCAGAGAGGTGACAGGTGTATAAGGGGGAGTTCAGTCTGGATTGGTTTAGTTATGGGGAAAGACTGATTGATCCACCGTTGAATTCTTTGGAACAGAAATATTGAGAAGAGATTCAATTAGTGTAAAGGTTATAGGGTGAACAGGGTTTCTAAGGGTGTTATATCTATGGGTGGTAGTGGAGATAAGCTCCCACTATTAATTAAATACTTCCAAAGGAGACGCCCCTAATAGTCTCTGACAATCAAGTCCAGCTTCTGGCCTTCACGTTTGATTTAGCTCCTAAGCCTGGTGGAACCACTTCTACTGACAGGAGAAAGGGCAATGTGTAGTGGGGGGGGGGGGGAGGAGGAGTTTACTGGCACATTAAAACCAGTCACTTGGGGCAGATGGGGCTCATCAGCCATGGCTGCAGCTCATCTAGAAGGAGGAAAATGCTGATCTCAAACCGCTGCAGCTTTGTGGCTATACCCATTCACGGGAGAGGCTTTGGGAGAAAACCATGAGGAATAATCTGGAGCTGGAGTCCCTAAAGCAGTCTTATGTGAGCTCAACAGCGACCTGCAACTCCTGCGATGCTGCTGGTGTCAAACTGCATTGGTCTCTGCCGTTCTCTTGCATTCATCAGTTGCACGGAGATGGGGAGCCTCCTACATGGGCAGCAGCTTGCTCTCCATATTGTACTGCCTAGGCTTGCATATCATGTAGACAGTTTATCCATGGTTCACCTGACCAATGGAGGACCTCAATAGAGTGAACAGGAAGATCCCAATTCCATCCTCAGAGATCCCAGTAACTAGTGGAGATAAACACATGATAAACAGCAGAAGGAATAAAGGAGAGTTAATGAAAGTTAGTCCCACTCAATAGCTGGGTAAGTGTGAGGAACTGAAGCTCACTCTCTGGAAGGGTGGTTCAGGAAAATCCCTCTCCATTTTCAAAAACTACCTGGTTGTGCTTGTCTATGGAGGCCAAAGGACTGAAAGCTGTGATTTGTGATTAGCCTTTTCTGGGCAGGATGAAGACAATGACCTTTTCTCTGAGATGTGCGTATCAATGATTTCTAGTTGACGGAGGCAAACTACCGTAAGCCATACCTTCTCATCCTGTCTGAAAACCATGTCACTGCCGACTATAGCACTGGCCATGATAGCTCTGCTGGCAATGCCCAGACTGATCGGATTGCACTCATCCATTCCCATCCTCACTGACCTGTAAGCAGACCGTCAAACTTCAAAAGTTCAAAATAACTTTATTACCAAATGTACATTCAGTGCATATTACTATATACTACCTTGAGATAATTTTTGCAAGCATTTAAAAAAAACTCAAAATTCAAAGTAAATTCATAAGTAAAAAGAAATACAATAGAAATTACAAAAAAAACATAAACAGGCAAAGACTCCACCTCACTACATTTTTTGCACTTACTTAATTTACCTACTTAACATATACATACTTACTGTCATTCACATTTCTGTTTCTCTATTATCATGTATTGCATTGGACTGCTGCCACAAAGTTAACAAATTTCACAACATATGCCGGTGATATTAAACCTGATTTTGATTCTGATTTGGATTCGATGTGCAAAAGAAGAAAAACTATGCATATAAAAATTAATACTGAGGGTGCTGATTACCAGAATGAGCTGCCAGAGGAAGTGGTCAGGTTAGGCACAATTACAACATTTAGAGAGGAACATGGAGGGAGGGGCTTGGAATGGCATAGGCATCTTGCCCGCTTGGACTTCTCAATCCTCGCCCTCTTCTCTTGATCCAGGAGAAGTAACATTCCTACAGATGCTGCATTCTTGGAATCTTTGAGAATCAAGGAATAATGGAATGAGAATGAGGAAGGGGGTAGAAGATCAGCTGTTATTTGCTGAGCAGATAAGTGTGGCTAATGCCAGTTTCCATGCCTTATCATTCGCTGGTTATGTGCCGTGTCGTATGATGTGGGCGATCATGGATTTTCCATGACCATGGCAATATTTTCTACTGAAGTAGTTTGCCGTTGCCTTCTTCTGGGCGGTCTCTTTACAAGATGGATGACATCAGCCATTATCAATACTCTTCAGAACTTGTCTGCCTAGCGTCAGTGGGCACATAACCAAGACGTGATATGCACCAGCTGCTTGTACGGCCATCCACCGCTTGCTCTCATGGCTTCACACGACCCTAATTGGGGCTAGGCAGGTGCTACACCTTGCCCAAGAGTGACCTGCAGGCTAGCGGAGGGTCAAGACCCTTCATCGGGACTGAGAGAAAAAAAGAAGAGGAGCCAGAGTAAGAAGGTGGGAGAAGGGAGGGAAAAACACAAGGTGATAGGTAAAACAGGGAGTGGGGGAGGGGTGAAGTAAAGAGCTGGGAATTTGATAGATGAAAGAGATACAGGGCAGGAGAACAGGGAATCTAATAGGACAGGACAGAAGGCCATGGAAGGAAGTAAAAGGGGAGGAGCACCAGAGGGAGTTGATGAGCAGGTTAAGGAGATAAGGTGAGAAAGGGGAATGGAGAGTGGTGAAGGGGTCGTGGGGGGGGGGGGTTGTGGGGAAACATTACCAGAGGTTCAAGAAATCGATGCTCATGCCTTCAGGTTGAAAGCTACCCAGACAGAATATAAATTGTTGCTCCTCCAACCTGAGTGTGGCCTCATTGCAACAGTAGAGGAGACCATGGATTGACATGTCGGAGTGGGAATGGGAAGTGAAATAAAAATGGGTGGCCACTGGGAGATCCTGCTTTTTCTCATGGATGGAGCATAGTTGGCCACTGAGAGATCTCTACGTGGATCCCTTGTCCATTTGTCCTTCCCCACTCTGATCTCCCTCCCGGCACATACCCTTGCAAGTAGAACAAGTGCTACACCTGCCCCTACAACTCCTCCATCACTACCATTCAAGGCTCCAAACAGTCCTTCCAGGTGAGATGACACTTCACCTGTGAGTCTGTTGGGGTCATATACTGCTCTCAGTGTGGTCTCCTATATTTCAGTGATCTGGAGACTGCTTTGCCAAGCTGCTACGCTCCGCCTGCCAGAAATGTGGGATCTCCCGGTGGCCATCCATTTTAATTTCACTTCCCATTCCCGTTCTGACATTTCAGTCCACGGCCTCCTCTACTGTCACGATGAAGCCACACTCAGGTTGGACGGGCAACACCTTATATTCCATCTGGGTAGCTTCCAACCTGATGGCATGAACATTGATTGCTCAAGCATATAGTAATGCCCCCCATTCACCATTCCCCATTCCCATTCCCCTCTCTCGCCTTATCTCATTACCTGCCCATCACCTCCCTCTGGTGCTCCTCACCCTTTTCTTCCTTCCATGGCCTACTGTCCTCTCCTATCAGATTCCCCCTTCTCCAGCCCTGTATCTCTTTCACCAATCGACATCCCAGCTCTTTACTTCACCCCTTCTCTCTCCCGGTCTCACCTATCACCTTGTGTTTCCTCCTCCCCTCCCCCCCCCCCACCTTCTTTCTCTGATTCCTCATCTTTTTGTTTCCAGTCCTGATGAAGGGTCTCAGCCCAAAACGTTGACTGTTCTCTTTTCCACAGATGCTGCCTGGACTGGTGAGTTCCTGCAGCATTTTGTGTGCGTTAATTTACTTCAGCATTCTATTGAGCGCTGATATCATGGATGGAAGAGCCTTTTCCTCTGCTGCTATGTTGTTCTGTGTTCTATTAAATAGACCAAGTGTCATAGAGAACACGGGAAAGTATTTTGTGTCTATGTTACATTTGGGTTGGCACAATGAAATTAAAATGTTATACAACACTTCATGCTTGTACAAATATTAACATGCAAGAAAGACCTTGGGATCCAGCAAGCTTGAACCATGCTCACAGTAGCCTTCACCTTCTTACCTTTCCCGCGTTCACCGAGTTCTCTAACAATAAAAGGTCCCAGTATTCCCCCAACTCATCACCACAATCCCTCACCAGCTACGAAGGTCCTGAGCAGGGGAAAAGATCAGGGTAAAAACAACCACTGATAAATTCTCCAGTGCCCTGAAGTAAATGAAACCAATCCACGAAATTGGAAAGACTACGTGTAACCGATAAAACACATTTGCTTCCAGCGAACACTCTCCCCATTGGTCAATCCTAACTGCTGATAAAACAGCATTTGCTATGAAGGAACTTAAATGTGAGAAGAAAATGAAGAGAAAGCAAAAATTTTATTTAATGCTTTCAAATTCATTTCTCTGAGGCTTTGCTTCAGATCTAATCTCTTCCCAGAGTTATTGGTATTGGTTTATTATTGCTGTATGTACCAAGATACAGTGAAAAGCTTGTCTTGTGTACAGATCAAATTATTGCACTGTGCATTAAGCTACAACAAGGTTAAACAGTAACAATGCAAAATAAAGTAGAACAGCTACAGAGAAAGTGCAGTGCAATCGTATGGGGTAGATTTTTGAGGTCCAATTTATCAAACTAGGGAACGATTTCATAGTCTATGAACAGAGAGCTGGAAGCTGTCCTTGAGCCAGCTTTCAGGCTTCCATGTCTTCTGCCGGATGATTAAGTATTACCTTTAAAACATATTCACCCACGGGGAATGTCACAAATACAGTGATGAGCATTCAAATAGAAAGCAGATCATAGCAAACACAAATTTAAATGCACAGCAAATGCTCTGAAATTAATAAAGGGTGCATATTATGCTGGGGCATGTAGTCAGAACAAGATAGTGTAGAACATGACAAGCTATATCATCATGTCCAGAGCTACAGAGCCTGGGATCCGAAGTGTGTCCCAAACAAGATAAGTTCAAAATTAATCTCTGCAAAGTTATTTCTTTGAATGGGTGAGCATTTGATATACTTTGCAAAATGGTGAAATCAGTTTCTATTGACACGTTGAAATGTAAAGTGAGTAGATTTATTTCAGGGAATTTCATTGGGGAATGTGGTATGCTGGTAATCTGAGATGTATGCAGTGAGTATGGCATGCTGGAAAAAACCAGGGAATATTTTTGCTGTGTTCTTCAAAACCCTCTATCAATGGGGAGTTCATCACCACATGTCTGGGTTAACGAGATGCTGACTGATGAAGATCGACTTATATGATTAGTCATCATTCGGGTAGGAGGAGAAGATGGTGGCGCGACGCAGCTAACAGCGGCCACTCCGGTGGTGATGCCTGTTATTTGTCAAGTAGGGTGCCGTGCACAATCCTGATTTGATGGAGACGGACGTGCGAGCACGGAGGAACATCTGGAGAAACTTCTGAAGTGCCTGCTTCGCTGCTACTGCTACTGTGTGGTCCGAAATCTCTGGAGGAGAAGGCCCGGAGTCCTCAGCTTTGCTTGTTGCTTGGCGGCCAGGGTGGGGCCAAAGCGCTCGGCAGAGGATGGCACTCAGAGAAGCTGTATTGGAGGGGCTGGTCAGAGGATTGAAGTTTTCGGATGGACTCAGAGTTGGCTGCAGTCAGGTGCTTCCAATGCATCGGCAAGTTGATGGTGCTTGGAGGTTCATGGCAGGGAGGGTTTCTCCCTTCTGCCGCCTGCGTTAGATGATGAGTCGATCGGGTTTTGAGACTTTTTTATTACCATGCCCATGGTCTGCTCTTTATCAAATTATGGTATTGCTTTGCATTGTTGTAACTGTATGTTATAACTATGTGGTTTTGTCAGCTTTAGTCTTGGTTTGTCCTGTTTTTTTTGTGATATCATTCTGGAGGAACATTTTTTAATGCATGCATTTCTAAATGACAATAAATGAGGACTGAATGTCCTCATAATCTAATCTAATCATATGATTATATGCTTTGTTTTGTTGCTGTTGTTCTGTTGTTCCTGAGGATGGCTTGTAGAGATAGAACATAGAACATAGATCATTACAGCACAATACAGGACCTTTGGCCCATGATGTTATGTCAACCTATTAATGTACACAAAGATTAATTTAACCATTCTACCTTACATAACCCTCCATTCTTCTTTCGTCCACGTGCCTATCTAAGAGTTCCTTAAATTCCCCTACCAGCACCCCTGGCAAATTGTTCCATACACCCACCACTCCATGTGTGAAGAACTTTCCTCTGACTTCCCCTCCTGTACTTTCTTGCAATCACCTTAAAGTTGTCCTCACTGGTATTAGCCATTTCTGTCTTGGGAACAGGTCTCTGTCTATGCATTCAATCTAAGCCTCGTATTATCGTGTACAACTCTATCAAGTCACCTCTCATCCTTCTTCACTCCAAAGAGAAAAGTCCTAGCTCACCCAATCTTTCTTCATAAGACATGCCCTCTAGTCCAAGCAGAGTCCCAGTAAATCTCCTCTGCACCCTCTCTAAAGCTTCCACATCTTTCCTATGATGGTCACTGCTTGGTACTTCTTTAGCATGAATGTAACTTCCCAATCTATGCCTACATTTAACTGCATGCTTGATTTGCTGCAACTGAATTACACAACTACGAACGTCCTCAGATCTAATTTTTAGATGGAAAGAAATGTCATTGATGAAGTGGTTGTAGATGTTTATGCCTGGAATACTGCTAGGAGGAATTACACCAGAGTTGCCCTGGGCAAGAAAAAAAATTACCTCCAACAACCACAGACAATTTCATTTCAAAGTTCAAAAAATACAAAGTAAATTTATTATCAAAATATATATACTACTTTGAGATTTATTTTCCTGCAGGCATTTACCAGGAAAAAAAAATACGATGGAATTTTCCAAAAAAAAATGAACAAAGATTGACAGACATCATTGTGTAAAATAGAAAAAGAAGACAAACTGCAAATAAAACGATGCTGAGAACATAAGTTGTACAGTGTCCATAGTACATTTCCCTGCAAAAACATCATCCCAATTCACACCCGCAAGTTCTAGCCTTATATCCTCATAATTTGCCTTTCCCCAATTAAAAATTTTCCTGTCCTCTTTGATTCTGTCCTTTTCCATGATAATTATAAAGGCCAGGGAGCGGTGGTCACTGTCCCCCGGATGCTCACCCACTGAGAGATCTGTGACCTGACCCGGTTCATTACCTGGTACTAGATCTAGTATGACATTCTCCCTGGTCGGCCTGTCCACATTCTGTGACAGGAATCCATCCTGGACACACTTAACAAACTCTGCCCCATCTAAACCCTTGGAACTAATCAGGTGCCAATCAATATTAGGGAAGTTGAAGTCACCCATGATAACAACCCTGTTATTTTTGCACCTTTCCAAAATCTGCCTCCCAATCTGCTCCTCTGTATCTCTGCTGCTACCAGGGGGCCTATAGAATACCCCCAGTAGAGTAACTGCTCCCTTCCTGTTCCTGACTTCCACCCATATTGACTCAAAAGAGGATCCTGCTACATTACCCACCCTTTCTGTAGCTGTAATAGTATCCCTGACCAGTAATGCCACCCCTCCTCCCCTTTTTCCACCCTCTCTATCCCTTTTAAAGCACTGAAATCCAGGAATATTGAGAATCCATTCCTGCCCTGGTGCCAGCCTAGTCTCTGTAATGGCCACTACATCATAATTCCATGTATGTATCCAAGCTCTCAGTTCATCACCTTTGTTCCTGATGCTTCTTGCATTGAGGTACACACATTTCAGCTCTTCTACCTTACTGTCTTTACACCATTTATTCTGCTTCTCTTTCCTCAAACCCTCTCTGTATGTTAGATCTGGCTTTACTCCATGCACTTCTTTCACTGCTCTATTGCTCTGGGTCCCATTCCCCTCGCAAATTAGTTTAAACCCTCCCGAACCATGCTAGCAAACCTACCTGCAAGGATATTGCTCCCCCTCGAGTTCAGGTGCAACCCATCCAATCTGTACAGGTCCCACCTTCCCCAGAAGAGATCCCAATGATTTAAAAATCTAAAACCCTGCTCCCTGCACCAACTCCTGAGCCACGCATTCAATTGCCATCTCCTCCAATTCTTACCATCTCTGTTACATAGCACTGGCAGCAATCCTGAGAACGTCACCCTTGAGGTCCTGTTCTTCAGCCTTGTGCCTAATTCCCGAAACTCACACTTCAGGACCTCATCCCTCTTCCTGCCTATGTTGTTGGTCCCAACATGTATCACGACTTCTGGTTGCTTTCCCTCTTGTACCAGGATGTCATGCACCCGGTCAGAGACATCCCGGACCCTGGCACCCGGGAGGCAACAAACCATGCGGGTGTCCTTCTCACGTCCACAAAATCTCCTGTCTGCTCCCCTGACTATAGAGTCTCCAATGACGACAGTTCTCCTCTTCTCCGTCCCACCCTTCTGCACCACAGGGTCAGACTCAGTGCCGGAGGCCCTGCCACCGTGGCACACACCCGGTCGGTCGTCCCCACCAACAGTTTCCAGGATGGTAAACTTATTATTCAGGGGAATCGCTACAGGGCTGCTCTGCACTACCTGTCTGCTCACCTTCGCTTTCCCCCCTCTGACTGTCACCCAACGACCTGCTTCCGACAGCCTAGGTGTGACTGTCTCCCTGTAGCTCTCAGCTATGACTGCCTTATGAGTCGAAGGTCATCCAGCTGCTGCTCCAGATTCCTTACACGGTCTTCCAGATCGCCCAGCCGTATGCACTTCTGGCAGATGTGACTCTGCGGGAGAGGGGAGTTCCCCCAAGACTGCCACATCTCACTGTCCTTGACAGTGAGTCTGTAGATTGTAGAATCTGTTCAGAGTACTGATGAATAAAGTTACCCATACCAGTTCAAGAGCCTGATGGTCGTAAGCTAATAACTATTCCTGAGGCTGGTGGTGTGGGACCTAAGGCTTCTGTATCTCCTGCCCAATTTCAGTAGCCAGAAGAGGGCATGGCCTTGATAATGGGGTTCTGTAATAATGGATGCTGCTTTCTTGTGACTTCTTATACTCAATGGTGGAGCGAGCTTTGCCTGGATGGACTGGGCTGGATCCACCACTTTAACCCTTTCTGTCCCAGAGCATTCGTACTTCCATATAACAGGCTGTGATGCAACCAGAAAGGAAAGGACAATCTCCACTGGGCATCAATAATTTTTTGGAGGTTTTTAGTGACATACCAAATCTGTGCAAACTTCTAAGGAAGTAGAGATGCTATCATGCCTTCTTTGTGTTGACATTTACATGCTGGCCCCAGGACAGATATGTTAGCATCAAGGAATTTATAACTACTCACTCTCTCCATCTCCACTCTTCTAGTGAAGATTGTCTCATAGATCACCGGCTTCTTCCTCCTGTGGTTAACAGACAGTTCATTGGTTTTGCTGATGTTGAGTGAGAGGTTGTGCTGTGACACCATTCAATCTCCCTCCTATATCTTCATTTGTATAAGCTACAACCACAGTCATTGGAGTGTTTTGACTTTGATGTCCATTGATCAAATACTGCTTTGGTGTTATTGTAGGTCTTCTATTCAGGAACTCAGCTCTTTGATTGAAGTTTGGATCAAGGCTGAGATGAGATCTGGAGCGAGCAAAACCCAAACTGAGCAGGTTATTGGACTGTGAATATCCCTTGGAAGCTCTGTTGCTGACATTGTACATCATTTTGCTGATGGTTGAGAGTAGAATGGTTGGTGGCAATTGGGCACGATGTGCATAGGCAATCTTTGCTGATGAAGGGTAAGTGTCATGAGATAGAGATCATGAGCAGGTTGGCTAGGCTGTGCATAGTTCTTCAGTAGGTCCATACCTAGTCCTGTAAATGTTACTATTTTCAGCTATTTTTTTGTATTCATGTAGAGTGAAGGTCATGGACACCACAGTAGCACAGCAGTTAACATAACTGCCATAAAAAGCCAGCTGTATGATCAGGGTTCACCTTGCAATGCTGCTTGTAAGGAGTTAGTACGTACATTATCCTCCATGACCACATAGGTTTCCTCCAGGTGCCCCGATTTCCTCCCACATTCCAAAGGTTAGGGTTAGTGAGATACGGGCACGCTCTGTTGCTGCTGGGAGCGTGGCGACACTTGCGGGCGGTCCAGCACAATCCGCGCTGATTCGATTTGATGGAGACAGCACATTTCACTTAGTACATGTGACAAATAAAGCGAATCTTTATCTTTCTTTGAATCAGATTGTGGGAAGAGCGGCTTCTGTGATAGAGCAGATCTCAGAAGGAAGCTGGGCTGGATTATCCAACGGGTAATTTTGGTTTAACATGATCGTGAATGTTTCAGACTTACCTTTAGCATTTGCATCCTGCCCCTTGCCAGTTTTAATGGATGGTGCTTTGACTTCCAATTACGTCAACTCTGACCAGATTCCACAACCTCTGGACTCACTGTCCAGGTCTCTCCAACTCATGTTCTCAGTATTATTTATTTATTTGTTATTTGTATTTGTAGAGTTTGCCTCTTTTTGTGTGTATATTTTCATTTATTAGATTGTATTTCTTTGTGAATGACTGCAAGAACATGAACATGAATCTCATGGTAGTATATGGTGACATGTATATACTTTGGTAATAAATTTACTTTGAACTTTCAACTTTGAAATGCTATTGAACATGGAAGATTACTGATTCATCAGCTAGTGGAGGACAATTGTTGGTCAGGTAGTTTCCTTGCTATGTTTGACTTAATGCTAAGAGACTTCATGGGTTCTAAAGTCAATAACAAGAACTCCCAGATTCCCTGCCTATGTACCAACTGTATCTGTCCTCCCTATGTGATTCAACATACTAGGGATTCCTAAGCAAGTGTCTAATACACGATCGGAAAAGGATGATTCTGTAAGGATATGGGAGAGCGGTAGAACAGAGGAATCTGGGAATACAGATCAATAACTCTTTGAAAATGGCATCACATGTAAATAGGGTTGTTCAGAGTACTCTTGCACATTGGCTTCTTAAGTCGTAGTATTGGGTTTAGGATAAACAGGAGAAAGTCTGCAGATGCTGAAAGTACATGGATGGGAGGGATATGCAGGGCTACAATCCAGGTGGGGGTTGATGGGACTACAGAACAGATTAGATGGGCCAAAGTTCTGTATCTGTGATGTCGTGCTCTGTGACTCTATAAATGGGGATTCACAGTAGGATTCAAAATTGCAAGGGAATTGTGTAAATAGGAGAGAAATAGCTTCCACTGGCAGCAGAAAGGGCACAGACTTAATTTTCAAAAAGTTGGACAGTAAATAAGGAGAACTACTAAATGGGACTGGGCAGAATAACACTTTGGCATGGACTAGATGGGCTGAAGGGACTGTATCTGTGCTGTAGTGTTCTGTGACTCTAATGCTAAGTGAGATTAACTTACCTGTGAGATAATGCTTCCAAATTGGGTGTCAGGAACTGTTCACATGTATTATGTAACTTTTCCAGTTACTTGCCCCCATTTACCCACAGGGGTTCACAGCTAATCCCGGTCCCATGCCTGTGTTTGGCAATAAGACCCAAACTTTCTAGATACTTTCAATTCCAGTGGTGCATCTCCCACTGAAATAGCTTCACTGCGCATCAGTTCATTTAAATCAGCTCTTGGTCTAAACTAATTACTGCCTCTTGCAATATAAGAACTGTAATGTAAGAGAAATACACATTCAAGAGCTTGCAAGAAACATAATTAAATAACATTAAGGGAGCATATATCTTCAGCTGATTCTTAACATTACATAATTATTTCTGGAATTGGCAAAGAAAGCACACAAATAGAAAGCAACATTAGATGAAATGCAGATAGAAAATATTCACAATGAAGAGGAGTCATTTTGCATGGAAATAACATTAGACTGTCGTAAGAAGGAAGATTTAAAGAGAGTGGGAATGAGCAAGGGCACTTTTTGGCTGTAATCCACAGTGACATCCATCAGCAGCTGGAGTAAAATGCATTTAAATTTATGAGCAATGCATGGAAGAAGAACTGGTAAAAAATTAATTGGTGTAGATAAGGCAAAGTCACTGTAATTCTTCAAAGTAAGCCATGAAAACAAAGTTCTGGAAGATAAATGTAAATGCATGCTAAGGTAACATAAAACAGGGCCAGAAAGAGAAACATTTTACTCAAAGTGATGAATATTTCAAATAACTCACCATGCTAATTAATAGTGGCTATGTACACAAAATCCTACAGGGGGTAGTGGATATGGTCCAGTTCATCACAGGTAAAGCCCTCCCAACCATTGAGCACATCTATATGAAACGCTGTTGCAGGAAAGCAGCATCCATCATCAGGGACCCCCCCGCCAGCCAAGTCATGTTCTCTTCTCGCTGCTGCCATCAGGAAGAAGGTACAGTAGCCACAGGACTCACACCACCAGGTTCAGGAACAGTTATTACCCCTCAACCATCAGGCTTTGATCCAGAGGGGATAACATAACTCAACTTCACATGCCCCATCATTGAAACGTTCCCACAAACAATGAACTCACTTTCAAGGACTCTTCATCTCATGATCTTGATATTTATTGCTTATTTATATATTATTATTATATCCTCATTTTGTATTTGTGCAGTTTGTTGTCTTCTGCACTCTAGTTGAACGTCCAAGTTGGGCAGTCTTTCATAGATTTATTGAGAATGCCAACAAAAATATGAATCTCAGGGTTGTATATGATGACATATATATACCTTGATAATAAATTTACTTAGAATTTTGAATTATTCAAAGTGCATTTTTTGATATTCTAAAAGAATGAGCTTTAATGGGCTGAATGGCCTTGGGCTTTAAAGTTTTCTAATTGTTTATGGAGATCATATATTAATCCCATTTAAGAAAACTTAGCATGTCTTATAAAACTGAGCACAGAGAGGTAACTGACTCTTGTTTGAGACATGACCATAACTTCATAAAATGTCCAATAATGTAGAATTCAGATCAAGTTACACTCCTTGGTCACTTTATTAGATACCTCCAGTACCTAATAAAGTAGCCACAGAGGGTATGTTCATGGTCTTCTGTTGCTACAGCCCATCCACTTCAAGATTTGAAATGTGCATTCAGTAATGCTCTTTTTCACACGTGGTTATTTGAGTTACTTTCATCTTCCTGTCAGCTTGAACCAGTCTGGCCATTCTCCTCTGACCTCTCTCGTTTAAAGGGCATTTTCACCCACAGAACTGCCACTCATTGGATGTTTCCTTTGTTTTGCACACCATTCTCTGTAAACTCTAGAAATTGTTGTGCATGAAAATCTCAGGAGATCAGCAGTTCTGAGGTACTCAAGCCACTGAACTTTCATTCTTCGACCACATTTCTTCCCCATTCTGAAGTTTGATCCAAACAATGACTGAACCACCTGACCATGTCTGCGTGCTTTTATGCATTGAGTTGTTCCCACCATGACTGGCTGATTAGATATTTGCATTAATGAGCTGGTGACCAGGTGTATTGAATAAAGTGGCCACTGAGTGTACACCGGGCAACAGACAAACCATCAATAGTTACAAGGAGCAGTGCTGGCTTAGTCTTCCTAAAGTCCATCACCATCTCCTTTGTCTTACTGATGTTGAGCTGCAGATGATTCAGCTTGCACCATTTGACAAGGGCCCTGTATTCATCCTCCCAGCCTCCTTTTATACACCCAACTATTGCTGAGTCATCAGAGATTTTCTGCAGATGACATGACTCAGTGTGGTATCTAAAGTCCGAGGTATACAGGGTGAACAGGAAGGCAGCCAGTACAGTCCCCTGTGGGACCCCAATGCTGCTTATAGCCATGTCTCTATGTACTCAAGGTAAAGTCTTCCAGCTAAGAATATCTGAAATACTCTCCTTTTTCAGAAACTTGTGCATTTCCACTCAGTGCCTTTGTCAGCCTCAGAATAGTTCAGATTTTTCTTTACAGAGCAATAAATATTGCAGCCAATGCTGTAATATATGAAAGTGTAGAGCCAATTTTCAGTACACAACAAGATTCTGTGTTGACACTGACAAAATAATCTGATATACAAATGTTAACCGAAGGATATACATGGGCTAAAGCCTTGGGCATAACTATCTTCCCCTCTGTAAAATAGTGGCAAAGAGTCTTCTGTGTATTTCAGACTGACAAGCCCTGAGATTAATGTCTTATCAGAAGGACTTGAACTCATTGCTTCTGAGAATGAGGTGAGACACATTGGCAAGGGTTATTGCAAAGCTATTCAGCTTTCAAATTTTAAATTTAAAGATATGTCTGGCCATTAGTCTGGCAGCAAATTATATATTGCTTCTCCTTTCTGAGGAAACTTCCCCTACAAAGCTTTTATTTATTTGTTTGTTTATTTACTTTATTGAATTTTATTTAGAGGTACAGCATGGTAACAGGTCCCGTACATAAAATGCTGGAGGAACTCAGCAGGCCAGGCAGCATCTGTGTGAAAACGTAAACAGTCGGCATTTCAGGCCGAGACCCTTCATCAGACCTGGAGAAACAAGATGAGAAGTCAGAGTAAGAAAGTGGGGGGGGGGAGGGGGGAGGAAGAAATACGAAGTAATAGGTGATAGGTAAAACCGTGGGGGGGGGGGGTTAGTGGTGAAGTAAAGAGCTAGGAAGTCAATTAGTGAAAGAGATAAAGGGTTGGAGAAGGGGGAATCTGATAGGAGAGGATAGAAGGCCACGGAAGAAAGGGAAGGGAGAGGAGAACCGGGGGAGGTGATGGGCAGGTAAGGAGATAACGTGAGAGAGGGAAATGGGAATGGGGAATAGTGAAGGGAGAGGGTGGGAGGCATTACTGGAAATTCGAGAAATCAATATTCATGCCATCAGGTTGGAAGCTACCCAGAACGGAATATAAGGTGTCGCTCCTCCAACCCAAGTGTGGCCTCATCGTGGCAGTAGGTGGCCCTGCTGTGTCCTCCAGCATTTTGTGTGTGTGTGTGTTGCTTGGATTTCCAGCATCTGAGATTTTCTCTCGTTTGTGATGGTAACAGGCCCTTCTTGTCCAACGAGCCCGCATCGCCCAATTACACCCGTGTGACCAACTAACGTCATAACCTACACGTCTTTGGAATGTGGCAGGAAACCAGAGCACCCCATAACGTACAGATAGCGGCAGGATTTGAACCTGGGTTGCTGGCACTGTAGTAGAGTTACGTCACCGCTTTCCTTCTCTGCTGCCTGAACGCCTCGTCTGAAACCGTCTGTTCACAGTTGGTCTGCATCATCTGAAACCCTCGGTCACAGTAGTTCAAATGCAAAATTAATCATCTTTTCCTGATTATGGGTTGCTGGACCATTTATCAGTTCATGAGTTGGTTCCAGGCATCCCCACTGATACCACGTGCAAATTCTCCTTTCCCCTTTCTATGCCCAGCAGCCACCGATGTCAATTCTGTGGGACAGCTGTTATTCACCTCAATTAGCCCCAGCTGGAACAGGTTGAATGCTACCTAATTACATATAACACTGTAAATTATTTAGAAATGCATAAAACTCTTCTCAAATTACTTCTCAGAGAAAACCGATCATGCATGTTATCAAAGGAGAGCATTAGCTGTATTGATCCTCTACAATCTATCCAGTGCCTACACTTACCTATAGTCTGTCTACACTCCTCACAGACTCAGTAAAGCAGCCTACATTATCAATAACCCCACCCAAGCTGGACATTCTCTATTCTCACTCCTCCCTTTGGGTGGAAGATACAAAAGCCTGAAAGGATGTACCACCAGGCTCACGGACAGCTTCTGTCCCGCTATTCTGAGCCTTTTGAATGATCTCTTTGTATGATAGGATAGACTCTTGTCCTCACAATCTACCTTGTCATGGCCTTGCACCATATTGTCTGTCTGCACTGTACTTTCCTGTAACTGTAACATTTTATTCTGCATTCAGTTATTGCTTTATTGCTTTACCCTTGTACTAGCTAATGAAATGATTTGTAAGGATGGTGTGCAAAACAAAGTTTTCATTGTACCTCTGTATATGTGACAAGAATAAAACCAATTTACCAATCTTTTTTTTGCTAATTCACAGGATGTGTGAAGCACAGTCAAGACCAACATTTATCGCCTGTGCCTAACTTCAGTTAGAGTCATCTACTTTGGTGGTCTGGAGTCACATACAAGGCAAATCAAGGTAAGGATGGCAGATTTACTTCCCTGAAGAATTTATCAGTGATTGTATTTTCATCATCACTGTTATTGATATTACATTTTTTTCAGAACATACTTGAATTAAAACTCCCTTTGGTCACAGTAAGGTTTAATTCATGTCTCTGGATACTAGTCCAGTAATCTAGTATTAATGCTACAGTACCATATCCCTAAAAGTTAATCATTGCTTCATACCGTTAATGGGCGCTACTTGTTTTATTTAGGGCTTAAAAACAGAAACTATCGAAATCAATTGTTCCCCAGGAGTTTTATTCTACTTTGTTTCTTCATCTCACACTCTCGATTTTTGCTTCTTCAGCTTTTTAAGAACAGAGAACGCTACAGCTCAATACAGGCCCTTCAGCCCGTGATGTTGTGGTGACTCTTTAACCTAATCTAAGATTAATATAACTCTTCCCTCCTACATTGCCCTCCATTTTTCTTTTATCCATGTGCCTATCAAAGAGTTTCAAGATTCAAGATTGATTCATGTCATTTCCTGTTAACAAGTGTAAAGAAGAACGAAATATTAGTTACTCCAGATCTGACGCAGCACAAAAAGAAAGCACAAGATATAAAGAACACAATGATAATAAAAAGCACAAAAAATATTAACAGTGCATATAAAAAGTATTTCCCCCCCCCAGATGTTTTTATGTTTTATTGTTTTACAGCATTGAATCATAGTAGATTTAATTTGGCTTTTTTGACAGTGATAACCGAAAAAGACTGTCATGTCTAAGCAAAAACAGATCTCTGCAAAGTGATCTAAATTAATTACAAATATAAAACACAAAATAATTGTTTGCATAAGTATTCACCTCCTTTAATGTGACACACCAAATTATCAGTGGTGCAGCTAATTGGCTTTAGAAGTTACATAATTAGTTAAGTGGCAGGCAGTCAAAGTGTTTCAATTGATTGTGGTAAAACTACACCTGTATCTGAAAGTTCCAAATGCTGGTGAGTCAGTATCCTGGCAAAAACCACACCATGAAGACAAAAGAACACTCCAATCAACTCTGTGAAAAGGTTATTGAAAAGCACAAGGTAGGAGATGGATACAAAAAAACTTCCAAGACTCTGAATATCCTTTGGAGTACGGTTAAGTCGATCATCAAGAAATGGAAAGAATATGGGACGGCTGTAAATCTGCCTAGAGCAGGCCATCCTCCAAAACCATGCAAGAAGGGGACTAGTGAGGGCTGCCACCAAGAGACCTATGAAAACTCTGGAGGAGATACAAGCTTCAGTGACTGAGATGGGAGAGAATGCGCAAGCAGCAACTGTAACCCAGCTGCTTCTCTAGTCACAGCTTTACGGGAGAGCGGTTAAAAAGAAAGCCACTGAAAAAAACTCACGTGAAATCTCAGTTAGAGTTTGCCAGAAGGCATGTGGGAGACGCTGAAGTCAGCTGGAAGAAGGTTTTATGGTCTGATGAAACCAAAACTGAGCTTTTTGGCCATCAGACTAAGTGTAAGCCAAACACCGCACATCATCAAAAACACACCATCCCTACCGTGAAGTATGGTGGTGACTGCATCACGTTGTGTGGATGCATCACTGCAGCAGGCCCTGGAAGGCTTGTGAGGGGTGAGGGGAGAGGGTAAAAAATGCAGCAAAATACAGGGAAATCATGGCGAGAAACCTGATGCTGTCTGCAAAAGAACTGCGACTTGGGAGGAGATTTGTTTTCCAATAAGATAATGACCCTAAGCATAAAGCGAAAGCAACACAGGAATATCTTATAAAACAACAAAGTTAATGTGCTGGAGTGGCCAAGTCAGAGTCCAGACCTTAATTCAATTGAGAATTTGTGACTGGACTTGAGAAGGGCTGTTCACTCACAATCCTGATGCAATCTGACAGAGCTTGAGCGGTTTTGTAAAGAAGAATGGGGAAAAATTGCAGTGTCCTGATGTCCAAAGCTGATACACACAGACTCAAGGCTGTAATTGCTGCCAAAGGTGCGTCTACTAAATACTGACTTGAAGAGGGTGAGTAATAATGCAATTAATTATTCTGTGTTTAATAATTGTAATAAATTTAGATCAATTTGTAGAAATTTGTTTTCACTTTGACACAAAAGAGTATCTTCTGTTGATCAGTGTCAGAAAAGCCAAACAAAATGCACTGTTTCTATGTTGTAAACCAATGAAACATGAAAACTTCCAAGGAGGTAAATACTTTTTATAGGCACTGTACATAAGATAGCTTATATACATATAGATTGATCGCATGTCCGTAAAGTGATGCTGGGCTGTACATAAAGGTAACTGATGGGAAATAATAAAGTAGTGGATGGAGGTGTTGATCAGCTTCATGAGGGGAACATAACTGATTTTGAGCCTGGCGGTCCTGCTGTGGATGCTGTGCAGCTTCCTCCCTGATGGGAGAGGGGCAAACAGTTTATGAGATCCTTTATGATGTTACTAGCCTTTTCCGGGCACCCTTCTGGCCGGCTGGTGGCGCAATGGCATCAGCGCCAGACTCTGGAGAGAAGGCTCCCGAGTTCGAATTCAAGTCAGCCACCCCCGAGCACGCTTTCCATCCGTGCCGGGTTGAGCGTCGAGCTAGCCACTCAGCCTCATATTTAAAAAAAAAAGGGTCAAGTCAGAAACATTCATATCATGACCCGGTTAATCTGAAAGGAGACCAATCCTGACACCACGCGTCAGACAAGAGTGGCTCACTGTCTGGTGCGACACGCTAGAAGAAAGGCACCCTTCTATATATATATATTTTATGTGTGTGTGTGTCCTTGATGTCGGGTCAGCTGGTGCTGGTGATGCACTGGGCAGTTTTGACTACCCGTTGTAGAGCTTCCTGTCCACCGCAGTGCAGTTTCTGTACCATGCAGTAATGCAGATTGTTAGGATGCTCTCTACTGCACATCTGCGGAGTATGGATGTGCAAAGTCCTGCTCTCTTCAGCCTTATCAGAAAGTCCAGGCGTCAGTGAGCTTTGTTGACTGTGTAAGATGTATTCTGGGATCATGAGAGGTTGAGTGTTATCCAAGAGTCTGAAACTGCTCTGAAGAATCTGCCTTTACCACCACTCTTGGCAGGGCATTCAAGCACTCACCACACCACTCTCTGTGTGGAAAAAAAACTTACCTCTGATATCCCCCCTATACTTTTCTCTCAGTCTGAAATATCAACTATTTATTCCTTTCCCTAGAGCTGCCTAACCTGCTGAGTTCCTTCTGCATTTTAGGTGTGTTACTCTGGATTTCCAGCATCTGTCCTTACCTTAAAATTATGCCCTCCCTTAAAAGTATTAGCCATGATTATTTTGTATTTTCTTCTTGTGCATCATCAAACTAATCAATGATGAAGAGAGAAACTTAGCAAAACAATAAATATCTCAGTAGAATGTGGGGTCAGAGATCACATTCAAATAGGGAGAATTTAAGATGCCTCTACACTAAGGCTTGTGCTAGTTAACTATTAACCAATGAATTCTCTCCAGTTATTGGATAAAATAGCTAATCCTGGAATAACCCAAATGGATTTACAGCAATAATCTTATTTTAACTCTCAATATCAATAAAGATGATTATGCAGCCTTCAGCATAGTGAACACTTCATAGTATTTCAAGGTAGTAACTATTGTGTATTTAGTGTAATATTTCAGTAATATTTGAGTAATATTGTAAATGTATTGTTTCAATAAGCATTTTTTGTTTACATAATACATTGTGAGTTATGTGTAAAAGCACATAAATGACTTGTGTCATCATGCCACTTAAAGTGAAAACAAAGTTTAGACTCACATTCTCAACTCCAATACTTTCCTTTTAATTCATTTTTATGTTTTGGAGCAACAAGATATAACAGTGGTGATGAGGAAGTTTTAAACAAAACCAAGAAGACTGCCTACCTGCTGAAGTGCAAAGATATGTTTGAGTTTTTAAAAAAGCACGCAGCACGTCTCTTTGGAAGTGAGAGTGAGAACATGGTCGAGTGTTTAAAAAAAGGCATAAAATAAACAAATTCATGGGTTCATGAACAGTGAATACTGGGTAATAATATAAAGTTTTTTAAAAACAAAAAGCAGAAATGGGTGGTGACATTGGAAAGGAAGATGCCTTCAGTAACAAAAGAGATAACTGGAATATGTATACTGAACCGATTGAACAGTATTTTAAAGCAAATGTAATAGTCAAAGAGAAACAAGTGTCATTTCTGCTGAGTGCATTGGATTTAAAGGCATGCAGTTTGCTTAGAAGCTTAACTGCTCTAACCAAACAAGCCAAAATGAGCTTTGCTAATATCATGAAAGTAATGCAGGAAGATTGAGAACCAAAACCATTGTTGATTGCAGAATGCTTTAGGTTTTATAAGCGGAATCAAAAGGAAGGGGAATCCATTTCAGTGTACGCGGCTGAATTGAAGTTGCCTGAGCCTTGTCAGTTCAGTGTTGGACTTAATAATACACAGAGAGATTGCATGACCCATGGAATCTTAAAAGAAAACATTTAAAAATGGTTCCTAACTGAAGCACAGTTTACATTTAAAAGAGCAGTCGAAACAGCTGTACCAATGCGAACAGCAGACAGACACAATTGAGACAATCAGGAATGTAAGTGAGTGAAACCAGCCTGGCTGAACAAGTTGTGTTACCGTTGAGACAGGAGCTCAAATACACCAGATCAATCCAGATTGAAAGCTGAAACTTGCAGAAAATGCAATAATGTAGGACACAAACAAAGAGCATGTTGGGTAGACAAAAATAAAGAGAAGAGAAAAAGATAAAGTTAAGTTGCAGTTTCAAAAAGAGCATCAATCTGCATGCTGTGGAGGAAATATCAGATAATAATGATAGTGACACAGGACTGTGTAGCCTTAAGATTTACTATGTGAAAATTAACAGTAGACAAGCAATATGGTTTAGATCAGAAGTGAATATCAAATTAATTAAAATGGAATTTGCCACTGACTTGGGTGTTTCAATCATTCTATAAAAAGAATTTGAGTGGCATTTCAAAGGTGCTGAAATGAAGCCTGCAGATATCTAACTCAGAACTTGTACTGGTAAAAAAAATATACTCCTGTGGGAATGACTTTGTAAAAGTGAAATACAACAATCAACAAGCCACATTGTGTTGGTATGTGGTAAGAGCAGGAGGGCCAGCATTGTGGGGTCATGTGTGGCTGAGACACTACCAGCTTGATTGAAGATTCATCCACCATTAGCATGTGATGTCCCCTGCAATAGAGTCAGCTGAAAGCGAATTGAGAAAGGTGCTGGAGAATGCCACAGCAGTGCTCAGGGATGGCATTGGAAAACTCAAACTTGTCAAGTGTGAAATTGTGTTAAATAAAAATACCACACCGAGGTTTACAAAGCCCGTACAGTTCCTTAAGCCATCTGTGATAAAGTAGACAGTGAGCTAGATCGCATAGAGGCTGAAGGAATTCTTATCAAGGTTGAGTGGAGTCCATAGGCAACACTAGTGGTTCCAGTAGCCAAAAAGAATGGGTCTGTCAGGATCTCTGGTGACTTTAAGGTCGCCGTCAACCCAGTACTGAAAGTAGATCAATGTCCTCTACCCAGGAACGAAGATGTCTTTCCAAATCTTTTTGGAGGAAAACACTTCAGCAAAGTGGACTTGCTGAGGTCTACCTACAGATGGAGATGGAAGAAAAGCCCAAAGTGTTTCTCACCATATACACTCACAAAGGGCTTTATCACTGTAATAGGCTTATTTTTGGACTATCATCTGTACCTGCGCTCTGGCAGAAAGCTATGGGCCAGGTGCTACAAGGCTGCCCAGGCACTTAGTGTTACCTAGATGTTACTGGTAAGGATGACGAGGAACATCTCCAAAATCTCAAGACGGTGTTAAAACAATTAGAAGATTAAGGGCTTAGAGCACAAAGCAACAAGTGTGAATTCTTTAAACCAAACATCACATTCTGCAATCCCACTATTGATGCATAAGGATTACACAAGTGTGCACAGAAAATTCAAGCAGTGGTGGGTGCCCCAAGGCTAAAAGACCTGTCACAGTTGTGATCCTTTTTGGATTTTTTAATTACTATAACAGGTTTCTTCCAAACCAGGCTATGGCGCTCCACCCCTTAAACTCATTACACGAGATCGGAAAGAAATGGCAATGGACGTGAGGTGGCTTTCAAGGTGGTAAAGGAAGTAGTGAAGTCAGACACAGTAACATCTTTTCTATAACAGGATGAACACAATCTGTACACAATATTCCAGGTGAAGCCTCACCAGCGTCTTATATAACTTCTACATAAATCGTAGGTTCAAAATTGCATTAATGCTAAAACTCCCACATGCTTGGACAACTTGTCCATTTCACACTCTTTATTTTTTTTTTAGCTAAGTGAGGTTTATTATGGCTGCAATAGAGTGATCTTGCCTGTACTACAAGAAGTAACATGAAAGCTCTCTCTTCCAGTCAGTGCACCTGAAGGAAAATCAGCAAGACAGACAGACAGAGCTGGAGGGTATAGCAAAGCAGAGGTATCTGGTTCTCAACTGTGAGTGAAATGCTGCATAAAAGCAATGCAGACATGGTCAAGAGGTTCAGTTGTTGTTCAGACCAAGTGTCAGAAAGGGGGAATAAACGTGATCTAAGTGACTTTGACAGTGGAATGATTGTTGTTGCCAGGTGGGGTGGTTTGAGTATCTCAGAAACTGCTGATGATCTGAGATTTTCATGCACAACAGTCTCTGGACTTTACAGAGGGTGGTGTGAAAAACAAAAGAAAACATCCAGTGAGTGGCAGTTCTGTGGTTGGAAAAGCCTTGTTAATGAGAGAGATCAGAGGAGAATGGCCAGACTGGTTCAAACTGACAGGAAGATGACAGTAACTTCAATAACCACGTATTACAACAGTGGTGTGCAGAAGAACATCACTGAATGCACAACACATCGAACCTTGAGGTGGATGGGCGACAGCAGCCGAAGACCACGGACATACACATACGGAGACAGAAGATGCCTAATAAAGTGGCAACTGAGTCTAGATGACTAGATAAAAATACAAACAAACATAGGAAAACTTTTCAAAGAAAAAGTTTTCCTATGAGGAAAAATAAGTTTTTACATTATAATCCAACAAAACCATTAAGGCATACTCTAGCTTGGTTTCTTAAATAAAATTTAATTAGCTGGCTGGTCTTTTTAAGTATCTTGTACAAAATAAGTTAGAAGTAACTTGATGCCCTTAGCCTGTGACTGAAATGCAATAGACATTTTGAAAAGGGGAAAAATAATAAACATGATGGAAATTTGATGGAATCACAATTCACTCTTGATGCATCAGGTTTCCTTTTAATGGGCTTAGATCAATATAAGATGCAGTAGACTGTACACAAGAAACAAATTTGCCAAATTGCTTACACAAGTACGCAGTAGAGATCTAAAAGCTAACCTTTGCTTCTCACTTAAAAACTGCAGAAACTTCAACAATTATACAGGGCCTTTATGAGCCAACGCCTGCTGTGTTGTGTACAATTCTGCTCTCCTAACCACAAAAATAATGTCTGTGGAAAACAAAACAAGGAAAAAAATGACAACGCACACAAAATGCTGGGGGAATTCAGCAGGTCAGGCAACATCAATGGAGGGAAATGAACAGTCAACATTTCAGGCCAAGAACCTTCATCAGGTCTGGAACGGAAGGGGGAAGAAGAAGGTAGGGAAGGGAAGGAGTACAAGCTGGCAGGTGATGGGTGAAGCCAGGTGAGAGGGAAGGTGGGTGGGTGGGAGAGGTTGATGAAATGAGATGCTGAGAAGAGACAAGTGAAAAGGATAAAGGTAAAAAATGAGGAATCTGATAGGAGAGAAGAGAGAAAGGGAAGGAAGATGGACAAAGATGATGGGCAGGTGAGGAGAAGATAAGAGGTGAGAGAGTCAGGATGGGAAATGGAAAAAGATCGAAGGAAAGGGAGGGGAGAGAAATTACCAGAAGTTAGAGACATGTAATTATATTATGATATATAAACATACAGAGGAGCAGGAGTGAATTATCTGGTGCTTCCAAACTGTTCTACAATAAAAGGAATCTAGTGATGGTTCACTAGATTGGTTCCAGGGATGGTTGGTTCACTAAGGAGAAATTGTGTAAACTGGACTTGTATTCTCTAAGTGAGCTCATTAAAAACTTGCAATTGCTTGCTAGAAGTCTGTGTAGTGAAGATATTTTCCTTGGCTGAGGACCCTAGATTTAGGGTTCAGAGTCTCAGAATAAAGAGTTGGTCACATAGGACCAGATGAGGTTGAATTTTTCTTCACTTAGAAGATGGTGAATCTTTGGAACACTGTACCCCAGAGAACCACCGAGGAGTTCATTCAAAATAGAGACTGCTAGATGTCTGGATAATTAGGAGAATGTACAGAAAGATAGCAAAAAAAAAGAGGGCTATGTAAGAGTCAAGTCACCTTATTGTCATTTTGACCATAACTGCTGGTACAGTACACAGTAAAAATGAGACAATGTTTTTCAGGACCATGGTGCTACATGAAACAATACAAAAACTACACTGAACTACGTAAAACAACGCAAAACTACACTAGACTACAGACCTACCCAGGACTGCATAAAGTGCACAGAAGAGTGCAGGCATTACAATAAATAATAAACAAGACAATAGGCACAGTAGAGGGCAGTGGGTTGGTGTCAGTCCAGGCTCTGGGTATTGAGGAGTCTGATGGCTTGGGGGAAGAAATTGTTACGTAGCCTGGTTGTGAGAGCCCGAGTACTTTGGTGCCTTTTGCCAGATGGCAGGAGGGAGAAGAGTTTGTATGAGGGGTGCGTGGGTCCTTCATAATGCTGTTTGCTTTACGGATGCAGCGTGTGGTGTAAATGTCTGTGATGGCGGGAGGAGAGACCCCGATGATCTTCTCAGCTGACCTCACTATCCGCTGCAGGGTCTTGCGATCCGAGATGGTGCAATTTCTGAACCAGGCAGTGATGCAGTGAATGGTTGGATTGATCTTGGAGTAGGTTAAAAGGTCGGCACAACAATGTGGGCCAAAGGGCCTGTACTGTGCTGTAATGTTCTATGTTAATATGAAAGGAGGGCAAGAAATACACTAGACAATAAAGATTTTCCTTGCTGAGTAATATTTTCTTGGCAACTACAGCGCACCAAACTCTGTGCAGCTGATTGACAACATACTTCAAGCATACAAAACCATGAAGTGCAACATGTCACTAAAGATTCATTTTCTGCATTCCCATTTAAACTTTCCCTGCAAATCTTGGCACTGTCAGTGATGAGCATGGTAAGAGGTTTCACCAGGACATTGCGATCATGGAGAAATGGTGTCAAAGCAACTGGAATCCATCAATGCTAGCTCATTATTGTTGGACACTAAAGTGAGAAGTCTCAGACACTGAGCACAAACGAAAATTGTCAACAAAACATTTTTAGCTTAGTTGAGCTATTGCAAAGAGTCAGCATCATTATGTAGTTAAACACATTATATTCAATAAAAGTGAATTTCTTGTTTCTCCAAATTCCTACATGATACAAGTACTCTGAAATCCTATTTGTCTTCAGCTACAAGCAATCTATCACAAACAAAAAAAAGAATCCTGAGGAGGCAACACTTTCAAAAAGATTGTCCAGTGAAGTCAGCCATGTTCGTAATAAATGGCAGTATAGGCTTAATGGGCCAAACGGCTCTCCTGCTCCTAATTTTGATGTTCTTGTATTCTGATATAGCACAGAATGACAGATCAGACACAATGACCACAGCTGAAGAATGCATTGTAGCAATTCAACAGTCAGTGCTGTCTATTCTGCTCTGTAATTACTGAGCAATCCAACTGGGAAAGCCCAAAGCGCAGACCTGGTTAATGAATCCAAGTCAGGCTGACAATAGTTTCATCAACTTCACAAAGCTGAGCAGGATAAACAGTGACTAGGATGCCGATGCTCGATCAATATCAGGCATTGCTTGCTGGAAGCAGTTGTTTGTTTAAGTGAACGGAATGTCGTTCACTATATGGTCAAGGTGAGAGGGGGCTGTCACACTTGTTGAACTTTGCTCCAGTCTGCGTATAAGAGAGGGATCGAAAACAAAAACTGGAAAGTACAAAGAAACATCATAAAGAAGTACAGCTGAGGAATTGGCCACCTTTTCACTTTCTGGAAGTCTACTGATTGGAGCAAAAGGAGGATGAGAGGTGACTTTGGAGTGCAGAGGGATAAGAGGTGACTTGACAAAGGTGTACAAGATGATAAGAGGCATAGACAGAGTGGATAACCAGCAGCTTTTTCCCAGGGTGGAAATACTTAATATAATAAGGACCAATTTGAAGGTGATTGGAGGAAAATATAGGGTGCATATCAGAGGTAAGTTTTTTTTATACCGGGAGTGGTGTAAAGCCGTGGTACAACACCCTGCTAGGGGTGGTGGTAGAGGCAGATATATTGGGGACATTTAAGAGACTTAGGTAGGCACATGGGTGAAAGGAAAATGGATGGCCATGTAGAAGGGAAGCATTAGATACATCTTGGAGTAGATTATGGGGCATCATGGTAGTGCAGTGGTAAGAACCAGTGACCTGGGTTCAATTCCCACTGCTACCTGTCAGCAGTTTCTATGTCCTCCCTGTGACCGCGTGGGTTTCCTCCAGGTGCTCCGGTTTTCGCCCACAGTCCAAAGACCTACTGGTTGGTAGGTGAATTGGTCATTGTAAATTGTCCCGTGAAGAGGCTAGGGTTAATTCGGGGGATTGAAGGGCAGCATGGTTCAAAGGGATAGAAGGGCCTATTTTGCACTGTATCTCAATAAGTAAATAAAGCTAAAAAGTCGCCACAATATTGTGGGCTGCAGGGTCTGTACTGTCCTATAACATTCTGTGTTCTACTTTCTATGTTCTAATTTTCTGTCATACTTCTTCGCTTTTACTGCAGAGCCCTGAAAATGACCCTTTTTCAAGTATATATCAACTTATTTTCAATATTTGTAAAATTTTCTTCACCATTCTTCTAATACACGGGTTCCCATTCGGGGATCCACATGGCATAAGAAAGGTTGAGAACCCCTGATCTAAGGCAATGCATTCCATATCTTCCTACAGAAAAGTACTTCTCCTCAGTTGCTGCACAGCTTTTAGGCAATTAAATCTGCATCTTATCTCCTGCCAGTGAAAACCAACTTCCGTGCAATTTTGGATCCCCTTACCCTAGTAAGACAAATAGAAGCTGCTGCCATTTTGTTTTATTGAGATACAACGTGGAATACATGCTTCCGGCCCTTCGAGTCGCACAGCCCAGCAATTCCCCTGCTTTAACCCAAGCCTAATCACAGGACAATTTACAATGGCCAATTAACCCACCAAATGGCACATCTTTGGATTGTGGGAGGAAATGGGAGCACTTGGAGGAAATCCATGCGATCATAGGGAGAACATACAAACTCTTACAGGCAGCAGTGGAAATTGAACCCGGGTCACTGGTACTGTAGAGCGTAGTGCTAACCGCTACACTTCTGTACCCACACTGATAGCAAACATTGTGCTTTCCCCGGGCATTGACGTCCTATCCTTGGATGGTGCTGGTACCGTGAAATTAACACCCCTTCAATATCCAGAATCTCACCTAAGTGGCTGCATTAGACAGAAATACTGTGTGGAAGGCAGAATGCTAGCTGTTCGTTTGCTACAAATTCAATACTGAGTGACTGAAAGACAGAGTGGAAGATGACATTGTGGTTGTTGATGACAACAGCAATTGGGAACTGCACACCAAAGTGAATGGTTCTAATCAAGCATAAATCCGTACCATGCCACCTTTTCCTTTGATCAAGTCATTAGTGAATTAATAGTTATGGATCATTGATTACATGTGTTGCACCACCAAGAACGATGTTTTATTAGGAGGAGGAGATTGATTCAGTACTGCAACTTCCTTCCAGATACTAAGTACAGTACTGTGCAAAAGTCTTGTGCGTATGTATAGCTAGGGTGTCCAAGACTTTGGCGCAGTACTGAGAGGGGGTTTGTAAATCTGGCGGGAGAATGTTGGAAATGGAGAGGGTGGAGTGCCACAGGAGGGGTGTGGGACAGGTGGCAGAGGAGGAGTGCCAGGGGTGAGGGGAAGCGCGGGTGTAGACACACGTAGCCCTGAGACACCAGGCAAGGTCATTAGATTCCAGACAATCGATTTATCGGTCATTACAGAATGTCTCTCAGGTTCTTCCCATTCCCTCCCCTTTTCCCAACCATGATTCCCCTCTCTCTGCCCCCTTCCCAATCTCAGACCCATATCAGAATCAGGATTATCATCACTCTCATATGTCATGACTTTTTTTGTGGCTGTAGTACAGTGCAATACAGAAAATTACTACGGTACTATGCAAAAGTTTTGGGCACATATAGTTAGAGTGCATAGGACTTTTGCATAGTACTGCAGTAATTTTATGTACTGCACTATACTGCTTCTGCTATAATATGTTGTGTGTGTATATATATATATATATATGTGTGTGTGTGTGTATGTGTGTGTATATATATATATATATACACCTAAGATATTGCACTGTACCGTAGACGGCATGTATCTTGCATTAAATTAGTCCTGGGTGGAGGAAGGCTGTCACACCCTCTCTTCATTCTGACACAGTGCATGCCTCCATAATTTCCACACCCCTCTCTTCCGATGGTTACTGTTTTGATAATAAAGAACCATTTCACCAATCTTTTTTGTATGGAACAAAATCAAATAGAAGACATGAGTCAAAGTCACCTTAATGTAGTAACATGAAGCTTTTGACTCCATATATTAATGGTCTAAATGAGGAAATAGAACATTGTAACATGAATCTTACAGATAGAGATTCCTCATTTATATTTTTCATCATTTTGCAGCATTACAAATACTCTACTGCCAATGGGTTTCTTCTGAAGTGCTCCCAACATTGTAGAATGATCATTCATTTGTTCATTATGTGTCATGTCATATGACGTTGGCAATCATGGTCTTTCCATGACCATGATTGTTCTTGGCAAATTTTTCTACAGAAGTGGTTTGCCATTGTCTTCTTTTGGGCAGTGTCTTTACAAGATGTTTGACCCCAGTCATTATCAATACCCTTCAGAGGTTGTCTGCCTGGCATCAGTGGTCACATAATCAGGTCTTGTGATGTGTACCAGCTGCTCATATGACCACCCACCACCTGCACCCATGACTTCACATGTCCCTGATCGGGGGTGGGGGGGGATGGGAGCCAAGCAGGTGCTACACATTGCCCAAGGGTGACCTGCAGGCTAGCAGAGGGAAGGAGCACCTTGCACCTCCTTTGGTAGAGTCCTAGCTCCACCCTTCCACCCCTATTGAATGATACTCAGGCTAAAAATTTAATTAAAAGGATATGTTACATAAACCGAGTTTATGGCCCTTTATTATAGAAGGCTAAAGAATGATTTAATTGAGATGCCGAGGTAATTCAGCTAATTGAAAAATTTGAACTTGTTAATGAGGACAAGTCTTTTCCTCGGGTGGGAGAGTGTAGGACAAAAGAACATAAACCTAAAAATGAGAACCAAGCCCATCAGGAATAATCTCAGAAAGCATATCACAGAAAGGAAATGTAGAATAACACCCTTCAAGCGTCTGGTGAGCTAAAGGATCGTTTAGAACAAAGCAGCGACTTATATTAGTAAGCACAGAGACTGCTGGTATTGGGGGCACAGAACTAACTGGTGGAAATCAGCAGAATCTAGCTGCATCTCTGGAGGTGAAGGGATGGTCAACACCTCAAGTCAAGAAATTGCCTTGGCCATCTCTTTGCTTCTATGCATGCTGTTTGACCCACTGCATTTTTCCACCTACTTGTTTTCTGCTCGAGGTTCTAAGAGAAGATTAGCTTTATTTGTTACATGTACATTGAGACAAATGCTTCATTTGTATCAAATCAAATCAGCGAGGTTTGTACTGGGCAGCCAGCCAGTGTTGCTGTGCTTCTGGCTGCAACAAAGCATGTGCACACGACACGCACAAAATGCTGGAGGAACTCAGCAGGCCAGGCAGCGTTTATGGAAACGAGTACAGTCAGTATTTCGGGCCAAGAACTTTCATCAGGACTGGAGAAAATAAGATGAGAAGTCAGAGTAAGAATGTGCGGGAAGAGGAGGAAGAAACACAAGGTTATAGGTGAAACCGGGAAGGTGGGGGGGGGGGGGAGAGGTGTGAAGTAAAGAGCTGGGAAGTTGAATGGTGAAAGAGAGAGAGGGCTGGAGAAGGGAGAATCTGATGGGAGAGGATGGAAGGTCATGGAAGAAAGAAAAGTGGGAGGAGCACCAAAGGGAGGAGATAAGGTGAGAGAGAGGAATGTTGAAAGTGGGGAGGTGGGGGCATTATTGGAAGTTCGAGAAATCGATGTTCATGCCATCAGGTTGGAAGCTACCCAGATGGAGTTTAAGGTGTTGCCTTTCTGACCAGAGTGTGGCCTCACCGTGACAGGTAGAGGAGGTAATGCCCCCCACCTCTTCTTCACCAGATCAGCAATTTCTGAGATACTCAAACCACCCTGTCAGGCACCAACAATCATTCCACAGTCAAAGTCACTTGGATCACATTTTTTCCCCATCTGATGTTTGGTCTGAACAGCAACTGAACCTCTCGACCAGATCTGCATTCTTTCATGCATTGAGTTGCTGGCACTTGATTGGCTGATTAGATAGTTTGCATTAAGAAGCAGGGGTATAGGTGTACCTAATAAAGTGGCCACTGGGTGTAACTGCTTGAACATTTGATTCAGCTATGTTCAGAAGAAATAAACAGACGAGATTTTGCAGATGCTGGAAATCTTGAGAAACGCACACAAAATGCTGAGGGAACTCAGCAGGTCAAGTAGCATCTATGGAACGAAGTGAAAAAGCAAGAGAAAATCTGCAGATGCTGGAAATCCAAGCAACACACACAAATGCTGAGGGAACTCAGCAGGCCAGGCAGCATCTATAGAAAAGAGTACTGTTGACCGAGACCTTTTGGCAGGACTCGTGGCCAGCCCAAACCGTAGACTGTGTTGTGAGGGAAATGAACAGTTGGTTCTGATTATGGTTCAGAAATGATGACTGTTAAGGAGCAGATGTACAGGTGTACCTTATAAAGTAGCCACTGAGTACAATGTTCAGGTACCAAGTATCATCCTTTGGAGGAAGTCATTTTGGCATGAGTAGAAGCAATACAAGGGGCAAGAGGAGAGAAGTTTATACCAGAACTTAGACACAGTCAGCAACATATCACAAGCCAATAAGCGAGAGTATAAGAGTATATCACAATATAAGAGATATAAGAGTATATCACAAGCCAATAAGCGAGAGAAACAGGAAAGTCAGTCTGGTGGGGATTACAGGTTTGATGAGGAGAGCGGTACTGTTGGTATGGCAGTGGGTAAAGGCATTTCTGCATTGGAATATAATGGTTTTAAAATCATGGTGTTAACACTTAAATATTCACCCAAATTCTCAATGTGAGATCTTGCAGTGTACAAAATAGCTGTCTTATTTGCTTGTTTATGTTGCAATGGTTGATAGGTTCTTGATTAGTATGGGTGTTGAGGGTTGCAGGGAGGAAACAGGAGAATGTGGTTGAGAAGGAAAATAAATCAGCCATGATGGAATGGTGGATCTTGATGTGTTGAATGGCTTAATTCTGCTCCTGTGTCTTATGGTATTATGGTTTAACTGCATCACTGTTTCACTGCATGAAGCACTTTGACATGTTTGGCAAATGTGACTGTGGGTAAATGCAAATCCTCATTGATTCCCCCTGTGAGGTAAATGTTTCTTAGAATCCTAAAACTATCCAAATTAGTAAGGCTAAAGAGAATCTTGGTTTGTGGTGGATTTGAGCTGCTTAGAAGGCACAGGAAGTTACTTCAACAGCAGTGGCAGGCCAAGCATGTGATCTTCCAATTATTTCAGGGCACTTCCAGGGTCAAATCAAAATGCGTGCACTGAATGTTTGGAGGAATCCAACTGTTCAGTCTTCAGTTCCAAAACTAATCTCGGGGGATGGGTGTTTAAATGCACTGTGGCTCCCGTCGTACATGAGCGAGCTGATGAAAGCAGAGCTGCATAAGGGAGCAGAGCTCAAGAGATTATAGCAACATCAATGCAAAGAAGTGTGTGCCATTTAGCTAGTGATTAGAATTTTTTTTAAAAATCTGGAATGTGTAGTTAACAGTTTGCTAAAAACATGTCAAATCCACACATGGGCCATTTAGCCAGTGGAAGAGAAATAATGTGCCCACGCATGGGCAGTAATGTGAACCTGACCTTGGCTTTGTTGTGTAATGCCATAGCTTTGTTGTCAGTCTTACTTCCGTGGATCTGATGGTTGATCAGCTGGGGACTGCAGTTTTCAAAGACAGTTGAGAATCCACTCACCTGGCGAGCACCATACCCCCCTCATGACTTGTTCTGTTCCAAAGGGGCTCAGTAGGAAACACAACAGCTCAGTCCATTACACCTGCTGTTCTCCATTCTACGCCTGACTGCTTCCAAATCAAACTTCCCTTCCGATCTATCTAACACACCTTTCCACTTAAAAAAAAAACTAGCCTGCTTTGTGCCCATGTGTATTGGGAATCTGCTCCAAAAGTACCATACACTGGAGAGTAGAGGGAAGCATTATTCTAATTGCATCGTAATGCAATGCATTACGAGGGGTAAGAGGAGATATGTTCTTGTTTTCTAGTGAACTACTAATTTGCCAAACTAGCTTAGTCTTGCTTTACGGTCCTGAAAATGTTCCCTTTTAAGAAGCCACTCAGTGGCCACTTCATTAGGTTCCGCGTGAACCTAATAAAGTGGCCACTGAGTATACGTTTGTGGTCTTCTGCTGCTGTAGCCCATTGAAAGGTTCAACATGTTGTGCATTCAGAGATGCTCTTCAGCACCCTACTGTTGTAATGCACGGTTATTTGAGTTCCCTGTCAGTTTGAACCAGTCTGGCCAATCTCCTCTGACCTCTCTCGTTAACAAGGATTTTTTCGCCCAAAGAACTGGATTCTAGACTCCTACAAATGCATACATCCTCTCCTTATTTACTCTATCCAGCCCTTTGAGCAATCTGTAGGCTTTAATGAGTGCATTCTCTTGTATGTTTTTCTTTTAGGATTCCCAAGCCCTATTTTATCTAAAGACAAGTCAGGAATGGAACAAGCAATAGGCCTGGGTGACTTTGAATGATCAGCCCCATCTTCTGCCCAAACTCTCACGAAGCCATTGGAAAAGGGCAAATGAGCGTGGCTGAGTTTCACGTGTTAGGGATCAAGATGCCATTCTCTAGGAGAAGTCAGAGGAAGAATGATGTGACATGTTTATGGGAAGAAAGGCATTAGCCAGGTCTTTGTTAATGGGGAAGCCTTGAGACACTTCCTCCTAATCCACCTTTAAATCAGAGCAAGTTTAACTCGATAACTCATGCTAGTGGTACTGCGGACTCTGATTCTGGTAATCGGACCTAAGTATTGACCAGCGGGCATTGGAACCTGCCTGTGACAGACTCCACAGTGAGATGTATCCAAAGGACCAAGTGTTCACTCTGATCAGTTACTCAGAAACAGTGAACTTCGCAACGTAATGCCCTCTGAGTCATAACTTTACAGAGAGCTGCCTGAACCAAGCACTACTGCAACTCTAGCAAGGAAATAAATTAGCCATGTTCAAACAGCAGAGCTAACTCAGTGAGTCAAATGACCAAATATTGCTCCTATGTCTTGTGGTTCTATAACCCTAGTAGGATGTTTTTGCTCATTGACTCAACACTTGCAGTCAAGATTTTTTGCAATCGAGGGCACTGGGCATCTTCAAGCTGCAGCTGATGGTTTGCTCTCAGTGACTGGTGTACATGGATACTCAAACCTCTTTGTTCAGGGTCCAAAGTTCAAAGTGAATTTATTATCAAAGTACAGATACGTCACCATATACAACCCGGAGATTCATTTTTCTTGTGGGCATTCACAGTAAGTACATGAAACATAGCAGAATCAGTGAAAGACCTCACCCAACAGGACAGACAAAGAACTAATGTGCAAAAGACAACAAATTGTGCAAATACAAAAAGAAAGAAAAAAAATTATAATAAATAAGCAATGCATTACCAGGGGTTGAGGGGGTATTTTCTTGTTTTCTAGAGAACTACTTATTTGTCAAACTAGCTCCATTTTGGGTACTGCTTGCAAAGTACCCAGGACATCTTCAAGGAGTGGTGTCTCAGGAAGGAGGCATCCATTATTAAGGACATCCAGTACCCAGGGCATGCCCTTTTCTCACTGTTACCATCAGGAAGGAGGTACAGATGTCTGAAGGCACACACTCAGCAATTCAGGAACAGCTTCTGCTATCTGATTCCTAAATGGACATTGAACCCTTGAACACTACCTCACTTTTTAATACATATTATTTCTGTTTTTTGCATGATTTTTAATCTATACAAAATATGTATACAGCTGTCCCCCGCTTTATGAAAGTTCGCTTTACACCACTTTACTTTTATGAAAGACCTACATTAGTACCTGTTTTCGCTAACCAAAAGAAATCCAAAGAGGATTTTTGCTTTTACAAAAAAAGGCACCCGCTTTAAACCTGTTGTTTACCCCGAGAAATACTACCATGACTGTGAAGCCTTGCACGGGTAGGTGTGTGCGCGTGCGTGTACGTGCCGATTTTTTTTCTACAAATCAGTTTTGGCTAAATCTTCCCGATTCTGATAGGTGAAACTACACATTATTTCTACTTTATATAGGCTGTGTATTTATCATTCCTGATTTTACTATATGTTAGTGTTATTTTAGGTTTTACGTGCTATTTGGTATGTTTTTTTTTGGGTCTGGGAATGCTTAAAAATTTTTCCCATATAAGTTAATGGTAATGGCTTCTTCGCTTTACGCCATTTCAGCTTACAAAAGGTTTCATAGGAACACCGTATTTTCGGATAGAGGGGGGAAACCTATGCTACAATTGATTTACATACTTATTATTTTTTAAAATTTTTTCTCTTCTATATTATGTATTGCATTGAACTGCTACGGCTAAGTTAACAAATTTCATGACACATGTCAGTGAAAATAAACCTGATTCTGATTCAATAAATATTGATAATGAAGAGTTCTTGAAGTGGTGACATTACCCATTCTGTCACTATTTAAATAATCTAAGAATCTGCTTCTCTACTAAAGTTGGTTACTTAACATTTACCTGCATCTTGCGTCTGCCAAGTATCTTCCACACTGACACAACAAGCCTAAATTGGCTTGAAGCCTCTCTGTGTCCCATAATTCTTCCCTGTTTCAAGTTGCCAGCAAATGAGAAATGTTACACTCGGTTTTCTAATCCAAGGTGTTGATGTGCATTGTGAAAAACAGGGTCAAGCACTGATCCCTACAATACACAAATCAACCTGTTTTACTCCAAGGAAGCCAAATTTATTCTTTCTCTTTTTCCTGTATGCCAACCAGTTTTCAAAATTTTTCTGGTTATTACCTTAATTCCATTATCTTTTAATGTTAGACTTTATCAGAGACCTAAAAATCCAAATGCTCCACATCTCCCTTATTTATTCTACCAGAATCAAAATCCTGTTTAATTTCGCCAGCATATCTTGTGAAATTTGTTGTTTTTGTGGCAGCAGAACAATGCAATACATAATCAAAACTGTGTAAAACAGTAAATGTATATATAAATATTTAAATTAAGTAGTGCAAAAATAGTGAGCTGGTGTTGACGGGTTCAGTGTCCATTCAGAAATCAGCTGGCAGAGGGGAAGAAACTGTACCTGAATCATTTCCAGTACCACCTCTTTGATGGAGGCAATGAGAAGAGGACATGTCCTGGCCGATGGGGGTCTTTCATTTCATTTTTTAAATCTTTTTTATTAATTATTATTAAAGATCAACAAAAAAATATGTTAAGGTAATCAAGTCAACATGTCAATATGTACAACGAAGAATTAAATTGCTAAATAACTGATTAACAAAGCTAAACAATATATCAATAATAAGAAGAAAAAAAGTGTTAAGAATATTTTTTAAGGAAAAAAAAACCCCTACTAACTAAAATAAAAAAAACCTGCTAACAAAAAAAAACCATTAGGAGCACAACCCTGGAGCTATACGCCATACAAGCTTCCATAAAAGTAAAACATCAATCCGCCAACTCAAATCCATTTAAACAAGAATCAGAAGGAAACCATCTTAATTAACTCGAATCAGATGATAGTAGTGGACAAATGAACCCCAACTTTTCTCAAAGTCAAATTGAGGATCAAAAGTTCGACTTCTGATTTTCTCCAAACTAAGACATGGTATCACCTGAGAGAACCATTGTATCAAAGTGGGAGCAGAAGCACCTTTCCATTTCAATAAAATAGCCCTTCTGGCCAATAATGTAACAAATGCAATTACATGTTGGTCTGATATAGAAATACCATGAATATATTGAGGGATTATACTGAACAAAACTGTCAATTTATTAGGTTGTAAATTAATTTTTAAAGCTTTAGAAATTGTAGAGAAAATAGATTTCCAAAAATGTTTGGAAAAAATTCCAAAAACTCCAAAGTGAAGCCTCACCATTGCCTTATAAAGATGAAGCCATACATCTTTACTTTTATATTCTCATCCTCTTGAAATAAAATGCTAAAAATGGGAGATTTGATAGAGGTATATAAAATTATGATGGGTATAAATAGAATGAATGCAAGCAGGCTTTTTCCACTGAGGCTAGGGGAGAAAAAAAAACAGAGGACATGGGTTAAGGGTGAAGGGGGAAAAGTTTAAAGGGAACATTAGTGGGGGCTTCTTCACACAGAGTGGTGGAGCGTGGAATGAGCTGCCAGACGAAGTTGTAAATGCGAGCTCACTTTTAACATCAGTCTTTTCATGGTGGCTTCTCTAATGCTCTGGAAAGCAGATTGTCAGGCCTTGAGGATTATCAGCTCTGAGAGTCATAAGTTCCTCCATCACTACTTTTTTTGCAAGTATTATTGTTCTTTAATTCCTCTTTTCTGTTGGACTTACGGTTTCTTGACATTTATTTATTTAGAGACACAGTGCAGTAACAGGCCCTTCAGCCCAACCAACCCCTGCTGCCCAGTTACACCCATGTGACCAATTAACCTAGTAACCAGTACCTCTTTGGATTGTGGGTGGAAACCAGGGCGCCCAAAGGAAATCCACATGGTCACAGTGCGAACATATAAACTCCTTAGGGTCTTCTACATTCTCACCACCTGTGCTTCCTCCAAGTGGTCCGGATTTCTCCCATATTCCAAAGGTGTATGGTTAAGGTTAGTAATTTGTGGGCATGCTATGTTGATACCAGAAGCATGACAACACTTGCCCAGCACAATCCTTGCTGATTTGACCTGGCACAAATGATGCCAAGTTTTGATGCTTTAATGTAGATGTGACAAATTAAACTTACCTAATTTTTTTCTTTCAGACAACAATCATGTATTTATACACCATCTTTAACATGGTAAAATGTATCAAACGAAAGCAAAATTATTATAATAGTGTTACAACAGTGGTGTGCAAAAATACACTCAAAAAGTACAGGTGACACCTAATAAAGTGGCCACAGAGTGTGTATCAGATAATGTGAATGAAAGTTTAGTCACAGATAATGGTTTCGATGAGGAACTTTGGAAAAGTAGTTGGGTTTGCTTGAGGATACAGACAGCGAGAAGCAT